>NC_136063.1:1037753791-1038227791 GCF_964261635.1 Lissotriton helveticus
ACAAAGCTAAGGAGCTTTTGAAACAACTGAAAGAAACCTATCTGATTTCTCCATGGATTGAATTTTGGGTGTCCTTTGGAGTATTTATCCTCATACTTTGGCTCATCATGGTACTATGCTTGGGACGCTTCATTGAGGGAAAATATGCAAAAATGGACACAGCAAGCCAGAAAATCAACTTGATCCTCAAGCCACACACGTCTTCACACGTCGAGAAAAGAGAACTTTCTTCAGTCAACTTCACAGCCAATCCTATACCGGGTGGGGTAGCATGGGACAATACTGACTATGAAATTTATGGTCCGGTTGAAATCCTCAAATATCCACACCAAATCAAGATCTCGTTGAGTGACTTTGTAAAACCAAACTCATTTGCTGATGATTGGGACTTTGAAAGTATTAATGACATGATGTCTGACCTAGTGATGTCTGCTAAATTTACCAAACATGATTATTTGCAGGGTTCGTCTAATTATGATAGTATGTACTGCTACAACCACTATGGTAACCATTTTCTACATAAATCTGCACAACCTAGAAATGTTTTAAATTATAATCAATGGGAACATTGTGCAACCCCTCCAAAAGGAAGCTCAAGAACCGTTTATGACAAATATTCTTATTTTTCAGGGTTCAATACAAGTAAAGCTGAAACATTTTATTTTAAATTGTCAAATAAGACAGGAACAAAAACCATGCTTACAAACACAAAATTGATATATTCGGACTCATTTTTTGAACAAATAAATACATTTGGTTTTGATTATTGGGACAAAAATGTGGAAGTTAAAAATGTTTGGGGTACAAGAGAATGGCAAGTTCAGGGTATAGAATCATTGTTTAGAGCCTGCATGATCCCAGAACAAATTATATTCTTGAATGACACTATTCAACAAACTACCTGTCTTGGATTAGCCAAAATCAAAGACTTAAATAAACCGTCTATTCCAAAACCAACAATGAACAGCAATAACTCTGCAGATGAAGAGATAGACGTAAACTATGTATTAAACCAAAACAGAACAAATCCTGATTGGAAACAATGGTTAATCTGGCCCACAGATACTAATAACTGTCAAGACAGATTCCTGAACAAAACACAGGGGTTCACATTGACCAGGCCAGACCCTAGATATTCCCAAAGACAACACCCAGGGATAATCACCACCTACAGTGTGGGCAAACTCTGCCTTCAATGGCTACAAACTTCCACACTGACAGAAATTAAGCAACACCTAACTTTACTTACTGATGGTGCTGACTTGCGTGATTTCATTATGGGACCGCGCAAACAGCGTCAAAAACGCTTCATAGCAGCCTCTATATATGCAGCTTACAACGAGGCCTGGAAGATAACTCAAATTGAGACAGCAGAAAGTATACAGGAAATTGACCGTATTAATTTGGAAAAATCGCTTTCTGTAGTGGACAATGGGTTAATGACTCTGTCCTCCAGAATTTTTTCATTGGACAGTATTGTGTCTTCAGCAATCGACATAATATCGCAAGACTTACTGTTGTTACAACACGGTCAGTCGCAATTGTGTTCTATTATACAGCTTGGATGGACGCTACAAAATCTGCGTTCAGGCTATGTGCCTTGGCGTTTAATCAACACAACGTCACTATTCCATATGTTTAACCTTACTGATAAACAAATCAGTATGGCACAAAAGGGTGCTGATTATACAATCCTGAGCATTGAGAAACTCGAGAGATTACCATTGACAATGTCAGAACGACCTGTCATTGAATGGATAATACATGGGATAATTAATATTCCGATATCTACTTTCAGGTTCCAATACTGCCAAAAATATATACAGGCTGGCATGTACGAAAAATTGGGAAAAGGGTACATTAAGTCAACATGGAACTTGCCCTATTCACATGCATGTGTCAGTAATAAAGGCCAGAAAGTGTTCCTTAGTGGCAATAATTGTGCAATGTCACTAAGCGGTACACTTCTGTGTAATGGAATTAGTTTGCATGGAGCCTGTGAAGGGAACTCAAATAACCTTTCATGTCACCAGCTAGGCACACCTGCAACACAGATAGAACCATTCTTTAAAAGACTCTATAATGGGAGTTACATCCTAATTGTGGATCGCAGATGTTGTAGTCTACTGCCCTGGGTTCCTTATCTCATAAGTACGACTGCGAAGGTCATGTGCTGTGGACGCTTATTGTTCCCCAGCTCCTTTCCAGACAGGGAGGCAAGGACATGGCCTAACTTGAAAATTACTTCTATTCGAATTGATACTTTAAGCAGAATGAAAACAGTGCTTCTTCAGACGCCGACCAGGCTCACGTCATCAAAAGAAACGTATGATCTCCTAGTCGCAAGGACGACTGCAGAGATTCACTCATTGTTATCAACTAATTCCCCCATACATTTCGCAGAAATCCTGAATGAAATCTTAAATATTTCTGATACCAGTGGAGTCTCAAATGTATTTAAGACATTGTTTTCAGGAGCATTAACACCGTTCAAAGCCATACTGGGTATTTTTCCAGACCTCGTCCATTCGATTTTTGGAGGAGTTCCCCTCATTTTGGGACTAATTGCAGGAATCCTATTCTTAGTCCTTATATTTCGTTATGGCAAACCATGTCATTGACAAAACACCTGCGACAAGGGAAGAAACAATCCGAGCCATTGGATACCGGGACCGGATATCAAAAATCCTGGGACTAACCCGGCTTAGAGACCTGAACATGACTTGGTTTCTTTCATTTCGGCCGATATGGCAAAGATGTGTTTTACCTGTATTAAGGTGCATGCTGTGCGGAGAAGAATGCGTGTTGGACACCTGTCTGACGCTACAATCGGATGCGCCAATGGATGCAGAAACATTGTTGGGTCCGGTAACGGCTCATGCATTGTGCTGCCCTCAACGGCTGCCAATCCTGATGACGGCATTCGTGGAAACTTCACCACTACGATTAAGGGGTAGTGAAGATCAAAATGAAAGCAGCATCGATCAGGTACGGCCTTCTGTCAGCAATACTACTCAAAACGTCAATGGAGACAATCATGCACATGAATGCATGGTTACATCTTTTTCCGAGTTAGTGGAACTCTCACAGGAAGCTGTTGACAGCTTTTTCAGCAGTCTCAATGATATGATGTTCTCACCAGAGCAGAAATAACGACTCTTGAGCAAGCTAGCACACGGCGTTCCCGACACCTTGAATTTGGCCTTCAACTTTAATAACTTTAATAATAAAGTAACAAGAACAACTTTTCCTCCAGTTCACGGACAGCAATTTTTTAGCAGCCCCAAAATATTTTTATACTTTTTCGGGACACTTATCTTCTGCTTAAAGTAAGAACTATTCTTAGAGAACTAATTTCTGTTTTTAGAATCTTCATAGACATTAGCTGCCCGCTGGTATGTTCATAAATATTTTTGAACTGTGATGAAGTGGTCTCGAACTTTTCTTCTGTATTAAGAGCCATTTCATGTGTAATTCTCATATTCGATTACTAATAATGTATACATATGCGTGATCAATTTAGCATTATTCTACTGCCTGAGTGCATATAGTACATGTGACTATTTTTTTCCCGTATATTACATAATTTCTAAATGCATTATGTGTATTTTGGGGTGGTAAGGTATACACGATACTCTACAGTATGTTTTACTATGCCTAGATTCGTAAATATGGCCATAGTTAGCGTGGAGTGGGTGTGAAGTATTACTATAGGTTCTGTATAGATCCCCCTATTCCTGACCCTATTCTGGTTAACAAATTAACTAGCAGCCATCCCATGATGCAGAAACCGTTATCTGATTAAGCCAGACCACGGCACAGGAGCGCGTTATCTGATTAGGTCATAACGCTTGCCATCTAATTAGGCAAGCAATATTCCTCCAGCCCCTGATAAGGCATACGGAGTTCTCAAAACAAATCAAACCTATGACAACCTGGGAAAATCCCTGCGGCCATTGTTTTGATTTCTCAAAGAACTTCAGTAAAAGAATGTGCTAATGACCAGCTCGTATGACATCCTTATTGACGTATCTATGTCAATCTCGGCACCTTACAGGTATAAATATTACCGACATTGCCTTAAGCAAACACACGCGGTGGTGACGAGATCGGAGCAGCGAGACTTGCCGAAGCCCAGCAGAGAGCGAAGCCCACTGGCGCTGCCCCGCCTTCCTGACGCGCTGAGAACGAGACGCTGCCTTTCTCCTGCCGAGAAATCCAGCTCCGGCGCTTCCGAGCAGCCCTTGCAGGCAGCTTGGAATATCGAGACCACAGACGAGAGATACCATCCCTCAACCATCCTAGATCTCAGGTACAGAACTGAATAACCCCTTGCAGAGAATTCTTGAGTCAGTCACTTGGCAAAACAAACTTAACTCAAACTGCTACTTTCTACTCCAGCCCACGTATTAGGCTTAGGTCAGGTACACCGGGGTAGGCGTGGTTAGAAGCACCAGTTGAGTACGATTAGTTCAATGTATATGTGTATGTATATATTCTATCCATTTTAAATAGCATATGGCTTAGAAACCATATCAATGCTTTTACAGTATTATTTCATAATTCTGCTTTTATTGTATGCACTTTACTTAACCATAAGTATTGCAATAATATCGATTCATTTCTCTTGTACGAGAAAAGAGACTGATCAATAAATAACATCTTTTATTGAACACGCCCGTCTTTTCCTTTTCTCTACAATCTGGTGAAACTAAGAATGCACGTACTGACTGAGTAAAATAAGTTGTCTTTTGTTTTCACACGACTCTAGAGATACACTCTTGATTAGGGGAGAGCAAAGTTGTCATGTTCTATGGTTGTCAGAAACTAAATCCCTTCTTGTCTATCCAGGGAGGTTCAACTCCTCCTTGCCTATTCGAGAAAGTTTCTAGTGAACTCTGAGCTAGCTGGCAAACCCAAAACTTTAAGTCTAATATCGACAGTAGAAGACCTAGTTAACGTCTGGTCTAGGTCCATACTATTGGAGGTATTATTCCAATGCGCAGAGCCTATTGGGATAATAGGAACTACACTACAGCAACATATGCTGAAGGGCATGCTGTTGTACAAAGGGATCATAATCTTTCATCACATTCCACACATCTTCCACACTATAAATGGGCTTTCGGGCTCACTGTGCAGCCTGGTTAGCCACTACCATTTTCTCTGCATCTCCCACTTCAGATCGCACATACGGACCCATGCGCTCTTTAAACTTTGACCAATCTCCACCTCCAAATCTATAATAAACCTATTGCTCCTGAAACCGGGCCGCCACTGTCGCTCGAGTAACATTACCACGATCATCTGTTACTTTGGGTATCTTGGGGTGATATATTGGATGAACCTCTCTCATCGGAAACCGAGACACCGTAGTGGGGCTTTTTTCAAGCAGACTTCCCCTATAAACAATCAATGTTATAAGGCTACCAAAAACTTGACCAGGCTCCATATTACTAATATATACATAGTCTTTAATTTTAATATCATATAAAATCTGTGGTGCTGAATCTTTGAAACACTGCTCCCAAAGGCTAATCAGAGTAGCAACATATGCTGAAGGGCATGCTGTTGTACAAAGGGATCATAATCTGTCATCACATTCCACACATCTTCCACACTATAAATGGGCTTTCGGGCTCACTGTGCAGCCTGGTTAGCCACTACCATTTTCTCTGCATCTCCCACTTCAGATTGCACATACGGACCCATGCGCTCTTTAAACTTTGACCAATCTCCACCTCCAAATCTGTGCACATGCGTCCCATCACTCAAGGAAACCAGAGGATGAAAAACCAGGGAAGGAGAGGCAACCGAAGTGGCAGGTACCAAAGATGCTGAGGGCTGTGTCAAAGGAAAAAAATCTGGTGAGAAAGATGCTGAAACAATGGGGATGAGAGGGTGCAAACAGTCGCAGTTGGTGCGGACGGCAAGGAAGCAGAAGAAAAAGAAAGAAGAAAAAGAGCTGATGCAACGGCCGTCAAAAATGTAGTAGTATTAGATATAGGAACAGAAACAGTGGAAGCAACAGTAACAGGCAGCTGTGAGGGCAATGGAACTGGGGTATATATCTTTTGTGGGGAGTATGGGGGTGGGGGTCTATTATCTAATAACTCCTCCATGAAAGTATAATTTTCTTCTCGGGACGCAAAAGATTTATCAATATGTAATCGAAACCTCCTATCTTCACGTTCAATCCCTATTTCTTCTTTCTCTCTACCATGTGCTACAGCTTTCTGAGTCAGTGTTTGCATTCTCCCCTTCCGTGCCTCCTTTTCCATTTTTAATCGTCTCTGTTTAGCCTCCTTCTGCCACATTCGAAGACAATCAAACATAGACTACCTACTTCGTTTCGCAAAAATTTTGCCTGCACAAAATAATTTTTTGTTCATCAAAAGTGCCCGTCAACGGCCACTGCAACTGGACATTGTCCCTCGTATATTTGTGCCATAATGTACTAAACATAATAGGGCCAATACCATGTTTCACATACATATCAAAATTAGGAGTGCCTTCTGGAGGCGCCGGCTGAGCTTTTTCCAATTGAGCATCTGCAGAACAACAACAGGAAACAAAGAATCGACTGATCCCAGGCATTTTCAAAAAGGACCTAAATTTGTTATTTTGTCTGGCAAAGCAAATGCTTTGATCCCAAAGACGGTTCTCAGACCCTATTAAATACAAACCAAAATGGTACCATATCCACAGAAAAAGAAAGCAAACTAACCTGATATATGCAGGTCAAACGAATTTAATATCCACTGCCGACTCTTCAGACCAAACGGTCAGGTCCAAGGGTTTCGCTGTTCAGGACTCCAGTTGGGATGACCACTGGGCGAAGCACCGTCCAGCGGGACAGAAGGGGCAGCTGTGAGTACAGGAACTCTCTCATGTATGGATCCTTGATCCGTCCGTCCGACCAGACGATGGCTCCAACCTCCCCTCACGTCTCCGGGATGAGATGGGTCACTCACCTGAAGGAGTCCCTGTTTGGGTGCTAACTGAAGGAAGTGGCCCACTTAGGGTCACCTGGGTCACTCACAGCCACCTCTCAGCCTTCCATACCAAATGAAGAGTCAGTCAGACTGTAAAGAATACAAACCAATATATGTTTATTCAGATACACTTGAGCATAGCCCGGACTGCCTAGTCTCTTAGGAGTGCTGCAGAGGGACTGACATCAGCAAACATGGAGATACATTATGTACAATTCAGAACTAATGAAGGCCCGCCCATAATGGAATTTTCCAGGCAGATGCAGCTAAACAAAGAAGTACATTAGGATAGGTTTCGGCTCTGAGGCCAGGCACACACTATCTCCTACCCAAGGTCACTCTGTCTGTGCCCCTCATTAGACTAGTGGGAGAAGGCCTCTATCTAGTGGGAAAGGTATGTGCTAATAAGAACAGTGTATTCATTAGCAAAGCAAGGCCCAAACTTGGAAAAACGAAACTTACCACAGGCCGTTTCATGAAAAATCAAAAATTAGTTTTGATCATGGTTCAAAATGGCGGGCAAACATAAAATGGTGCAGCGAATGCTAACTTACATAGAGTAATGCACAAGCAAAGATAACAAAAACATTTTCATTCCAACATTGTGCTCTCAGTAAATGTCTGATGAGGAACAATAAGTGCTGGACCCCAAAAATGAGTGCCGGTGAGCCCCACCGGCAACGACCAGCTCAAATTAAGCACTGGCTTCTCCCCCATCATAAGGGGTTACTTCTGGCACAATTGTGTCAGTTCATGGCATAATAGTACCAATGGTATAATATTGGACATCCTTGACTATTATTTTTAACATATTAAGAGCATAACTGACCTACTTTTAGCCATTCCTGACATAATGGTGGCCACCCTTCGCATGATAATGGCCATGACTGATATATGGTGGGCATTATGGTCATTATGGTGTTCAGCATTGGAACAATGGTGGCTCTGGTATATCTGGGCATTATTTGCACATAGCAGCTATCCTTGGTGTTCCTTCATGAACATCCATGGCCTAATGAACCTGCCCATGCAAGGCATTTGTACATGTGAGTACTCAATGAAAATAATGACATGATGTTAGGAGACTGTGTATTTTCTAAAAATTTTAATTTAAATTTTGGAGGCAAAAATTGTGTTTTTACAGAAAGGGTTTGCTTTGGGCAATTGAATTTGGCAGCCCAAAATGGAAAGTAGCATGTGTGAGAATAGTATATGTATTTTGAGAAACTTCTATGCTGATGAAGACAAAAATGAGCAATTCCAAATCATATATAAATGTGATGGTTGAATTATAATTCAAGACGAGTTGGACCTATTGTTGTGGTTATGTTTTTTGTGCCTGAAGACATGTGATGTTGTGACTGTTATTTCATCCGTCAGGTGGGGGCATTCAATACTGATACGTTTTTTCCTAGTGTTTTTGCTAATTTATAGTTTCTATTTTATAGTGATAACATTTGCTAGTAGCTCAGGAAGACTTTGCTTAAGCAGAAGTAGCTGTCAGACAGAAAAGATTGGAGACTCAATATCCACAGAATATCCTCTCATCCTTTGGTGGGTCAACTCATTAGTAACAGGCTACTGACATTCCCCTGTTGTTGCCTGTCCATCGGGCCAAGACAGATACCAACAGGTGCCCTTCTGTCTAGGGAAGCTTTGCAGGAATCCATGTCTTCGATGTCCCTGCCCTTGCTCGATATCTCTAATGGCCCTCATCGCCTCTGTCTTGAGGAACTGTTGGAGGGGGCGAGGAGGAGGCAGTGCGCAAAAGCACGCATATCTGTATGCAGTATCCACTTCAGCTTAAGCTTTTATGAACACGCCAAAAGAGGAAAGGGAAGAGGTATCACATATTTTCTGTTTGCTACCTACCACTGCTTAACACTGACTCACAAACTCCTATTCTAAAAATTCTATACCAGATCAAATGTCAGTTTTTGTATCATAAACTTGCACTAATGTAAAGTCTCCCTGTCCAAATTTGACAACAGTTCATAGCAACTTAATTGTTTATATGGATAGAACAACATGTGCTCTCTATTCATGTGAAAACAACAATTTAATCACCAAACTGCCATTTAAATGGGTTTCTTAGAGAGTGGATTTACAACAAATAAAATGTTGTTTGCTTTGTCCACTAAAGTTTTTTTGTCAACACCTCTAGGTGGTATGACTGCAAAATGAAATAACCAGTCCTAAAAAAGAAATAGCGGG
Source organism: Lissotriton helveticus (assembly GCF_964261635.1). Classification (NCBI taxonomy): domain Eukaryota; kingdom Metazoa; phylum Chordata; class Amphibia; order Caudata; family Salamandridae; genus Lissotriton; species Lissotriton helveticus. The sequence continues at coordinate 1,037,763,001 of NC_136063.1, forward strand.
TCTAAAATGCGATGATTTGACTATAAAAAAATGAAAAATGTTGGATCGTATTCTTGACAAATCAGGATGAGATGAAGAACAAAAAATTAACTAAACTAGAACAAGACATATGAGATTATAATTCCGAAATGATTCATTCTTATGCTAGGAAGTATGGCGTAGTTTCTACAAATAAAGACCCAGTTCTGGTAAAAGAGAGCAGCAGCTCAGAAGGGGGGTTTAAGGGGCAGCCGAGCACCGCAAGGTCTGCCCCCCGGGCAGATTGGGAGGGGGTGGGGGCGAGACGGGAGCAGCCATTGTGTGGCTTTGGGCTGCCTTGGGAGTAGCCCAAAGGCAGCCCAATTTCGAAAAGTAGCCCAAGGCTATTTGGGGGAGTGCAGCGCTGGCCCAGCCACCATTTTAGGTTCTGGTGACCTGGTGGATGGGAGCGCTGTAGGATAGGCTTTTTCGTCCCTGCCCTCCCTCCCTGGGCTTTGGGTTTTTTGTGGGAGGATGTTAGGGCAGGTTTTTTCAGCAAGGGCCGTGTTTGGAACTGGTACATAGGGCATTATATTATTGTGATTCTGTCGCTTGGAACAGGTGCTGGCGGAGTTGTTTTTGAAGTTGGCCAAGTTTGGCAGGAGTTTGGTAGTTTATCGTTAAGTTTGGGGAGTTGGTGAACAGGAGCGGGGAAAGGTTAAGCAGGTTGGAAGTTTACATTAGAGGTACGTTAGTTACAGTTGCAGGAAGGCAGATAGGATTGTAGGTCTTGGGAGGGTAGGAGTTTTAAATGTTATGTGATAAGATTGTGTATTATTTTATGTATTGGAAGTCATGCATTGTATGTTACAGGGTGCGTTTTTTTTATCATGTGGGGATCGTAGGGGTGGGGGGAGGAAAAGTCAAGGGGTCAGGTAAATCGATGTTTAGAGAGGTTTTAGTTTTGTAAGGCAAAGTGCCAGTTTAAATAAAATTGTGATGTGCACCTGTTTCAATAAAGCAGCCTTTTACACACACAAATGGTTGTTGGTGTGGCTTGCCCCCTCATCCCTCCCAAATGTCTTTGAGTAGTGTGGCCAGTCTAACTACTGATAGGGAATGTTCCACAAGCTCTTCTCTATGTTACGCTGCAGGTCATAGCCCGACCCGCAGCGCCTCCATCTACACTGCCACAGACTGTAGTGCAGCCTGTGGCTTCTGCCCCTTTCTCTCGTGCTCGCCACGGTTCCACGTGACAGCCCGCTGTTGCTGTCCTGGCGTTGCGGGTGCGTCCCGCAACTCCTGCTTGTTTTCAGCCTGCCGCTTCTCCCTTACCATGTCGGGCATGTCCCAGATTTATGCGGCGGCCAGTGGTTGTTTCCCTGGTGTCTTGAGTACACCAAGGAGCTATGATGCTTTGGCCAATCCAAGACGGCCGGCTAAAGTGTCATGCGCACTTTAGGTGTTGCCACCACTCCTACCCCTGTGACACGCGGGGAGCCCAGCCCCTCCTGCCTGGCTTCAGCTGCGAGCTGAATGCAAAAAACAAAATGATAATAAGAACATTATTATCATTTTATTTTTCGAAATCAACTTGCAGCTGAAGCAATGGGGCAAAGCTCCTCCACCTTAGCGAAGAAGCCACCACTGACCAAAGGAACAGAAGAAGAAAGAAGTACCAAAGGTATCAGGACAAAACAACAAATGAAACAGGACAAGAACAAAAATTTGATTTAGTGTTTAGTTTATGGACTTATGAACTATCACCTGAACAAATGTATATTTTGAATAAAGGGTTGAACTTTGTACCATCTCAACATATTGACTTTTTACATTTTAAAATTGATTAGTTGAAATTCATTCGAAAATTGAAATTTAATTTTTTGGGGGAGTTAACACCACCCAAACATCCACCGGGAAGGTGTCAGGGTCCTCACTAGTCACAGTCGATTAGAGATCTTAAGGACATTCAAAATGTATTACCAGTATCTGAGCCTGTCCCAATAACACTTGAAGAGCTATCAACCGATTTAGATATTGCATTTGATGAACCTTTAGATAGAGGCTTAAAGCCAAAATCAACCTTCTTTTCTAAATGCATTAATGAAGATAGCATAGACAATTTCGAGAAGTGTGTGTTATGTGACATCACTAACCTTAGGTTTGATCAGAAAGCTTTTACTCTAACAAAGGCACAGCAGCTAGGTATTTCATCTCTACAGAGCAACAAAGAGATTGTAATCCGCAAAGCAGGCAAAGGCGGCTCCACTGTCATTTTAAATTATGACAATTACAATAAAAAAAATTATGTCCAATACATCTACTCCTACCTCTGTAAAAAATGCTTAACGTCCTATTATTTCACAAAAATTGAGAAATTCAGGATTACTAAGGATGAGGAATTTAATTACCTCAACATTTCTAATCCCAGGGCACCAGTAATATACTTAGTACCAAAAATCCACAAAAATACGATCACTCCACAAGGTAGACCAATAGTCTCTTTGTGAACGATTATCATAGTTTATCAACATTTACATTGCACCTTTTGTCAAGGTTTTGCCATCTTACATTAAAGACACCACTGAATTTGTAACACAAATTTATAATATTCCCTTGGAAGACAATATGCTTTTGGTTAGTCTGGATGTAAAATCCCTTTGTACCTGTATATCCAATTTAGATGTTATAAACAGTACGAAATTTTACCTGAACAGTAGAAGAGCTAATTTGCCATCACACAGTATGATGCTATTAGAAATGACAAATGTTTTACTCAGTGATAATTTGTTCTTCTATGAAAATTCCTTATATCATCAAACCTGCAGTACTGCAATGAGTTTGAGATTCGCACCTTAGTATACATCCCTGTTCATGGATAAATATGAAAATGAAGTTAGTTGCAGGGAATTTTCACCACTATTTGGGAATAATGTTTTATTATGTATCATATTCATTGATGATTCGTTTATCATATGGAAAGGTGACACAACCACTCAATCACATTTTCACTCAATTTTTAATAAGAATTCACGCAACATTGAATTGTTCATAGAGTACAGCAAAGAAACTAATTATTTCCTGGACTTTACAATATATGTAGAAGGTTAAAGACTCGTCAGAAATAATGCAGAAAGTCAACATCATTTAACCCCTTGGCTGCGGGGCACAGTTCCCTGCTGTGCTGGGGGAAGGGGACACGCACAGCGCCCCGGTGCTCATGACGAGCTCAGCTCGTCATGAGCCACGGTTCTCGTGTGCTTATGACGAGCTGAGCTTGTCATGACCACGCCCGTTTAATGGAACGCTCAGCACAGCAGGGGAATAATCCCCGCGTGTGAGCGTTCCAACGGTATTTTACACTTGACTTCTTCACATTGATCACATCAGATCCACAATATTCCCTATGGTGAACTACTTCGAGCCAGGCAGATATGAAGCAAAAACTCAGATTTCAAGAATGAGGCCGCACATATTTAAGCATGTTTTATTCAATGGAGCTACCGTCCACGAGTTATCCTGAAAGCTTTTTTTTAAAGTTAAACATGTGAAAAGGAATGAATTGCTATATAAAAACATCAGTAAACCAAACAGAGCTCCTTTGACTAACAAAATTAACAGTACTACCATTAGATTTATTACTAAATACAGGAAAGCTCACATATACATAAAATCCTAAGCAAATATTGGCATCTTCTGAGATTAGACAATGAATTATATAAGCATTTAAACACATAACCACAGATCACCTTCCAAAGAGTGAAATCTCTGAAGGACACTTTATGTCCCAATGACAATCTATGTTACTCGAAACTAACACCGATGAAAGCGACCATTAGACATCTACCAGTTTTTTGTTTTTTTAAATGTGGTAAATGTATTTTCTGCAGTTTCACTTGTGGCAAACAGACTCATTTTTATGATCTTGAAAAAAAAGAAATCTTTCACAATTAAGGATTTTGTCAACTATAATATATGGTTTATCATTTATGGAATTAAGTATGTTTGCCGGAAAGTTTATGACGGTTCTACCATCCGGCCAGTTTAAGAACACTGGAAGATCCTTCAGGAATCCTAATGATAAATATTCAAAGTCAATACATTTGAGGGATATGGCATGTGGATTAAAATTGAAAAGCATTTGCGCTGTAGCAAATGAAACAATTAAACACCATAGGAGATTTGGGGCTCGTGCTCACTGTCTGTGTTAGAGAGTTTTTGCATTTTCAAACTCCAAGCGTTCATGTTAGGTTTTAACAAGGAAGAGGAAATACATTACAAATTACAAATATTTGTATCTGTTTTCACATGCTATGATGGAGCAATTGTCCTTGATCATATTACGTATAGGTTGGATGCAAACCAATTTGTTAGTCTTTAGCTTTGCTTTTCAACACAGTATGTAAGGTACATGAGGTAACCTTTAACAGTATGCTGCACGTTTTTTAAATCCACTCTTTATGGCTTTACTACACTTATAATGTCTAAGAATAGATTTAGACACTGTAGGGGTACAGTGCTCATGCCACTGTATCCTTGCCCGAGGGCTTACTGCACCCTGCTAGAAGGGTGGCTTACCAAGGCCTCAGGAAGTGGCGTGTTGGTATGGTACACAGGGATGTGTGCCATGTTGACTCTTCACTTTTCTCTGCACCAAAACACGCAGTCTGCAATTGCAGTGTGTGAAGGTACAGTGCCTCTAACAGTGGCAGAATAGGTGATGCAGCCCTTAGTGGCCTTCTCTGGCCCCAGTGACCCTGGTATCCATGGTGTTTTTTACAAGGGGCTTACTTGTGGCCAGAGATGTGCCAACTGTGGGTAAAAAGGTACAGTATTTGGAAAAAAGCAGGCCCTGGACACCCGATTGACAGGGCCTCAGGCCACATAAAGTCTGGTTGCATCAGAGCTCAGGCAAAAAGTGGAAGGTAACCATACAAAAAGGGTCACTCTCCTACAGTGTTCCAATAATGTTAAGTTAGAATTGTCATAGTTAGGCATTGGAGAGAGTCCCTTTAGACTTTGAGAGGTACGGACCCTCTCTGCTTGCCCTATTCTTGCAAGTGCGAAGCTTTATGCTAAACACGTTTTTCCTTTCCTTTTGGACTTCTACTGTAGTCTGATCATGCTGACACCTTCTGCTTCTTTGCTCCTGAATTAGAGATCCTAAATAGATGAACCTATATTTGACCCATGTTAGAGAAGGAGTTTATTCAAGAATAACTATTTACTTGTATTTGTTATCATATGATTGTGGTTGCCACCATTCTATATCTCATTGTATTGCGCCTCAACCAACTGAGATATTTTACTTTGCCTAGTGTAATCATGTGCTTATTGAATCTGCATATGGCTTGCATATTGACTAGCTTGATTAGTAATACATATAAAACCCCTATTCATTGATTCTTCGTCCTCATTGTGAAGTCACATAGGCTTCACAAGTTAAATTGTATTGTTGATGCTTTCTCCCTGTCAATGCTTCATGTCAGCTTCAAATCTTCATCTAATCTATTGAGTACAATCTTCGACGACTTGAAAAGGTCACTGTTGTAAGACCCAGAATGCTCCAGCATCCCACAGGTTAAGAGGTAGTTATGGGTACCCTTTTTTGGGCCTCTCCTCACAGCACACTCCCAGCTCCATCTCACTTTCCAATTAGGATCTTGGCTAGACCAGACTATGAGAATTAAAAACAAAGGAGGAAGAACTATTCAGAACCACAGAGCTTACTGTTGAAATGCACAACTGTTTACAACTTTAATATAAAGATGGGATAAAAACCTTCCAGCCAGGGTGTCAAGATTTCTCAACCAGGAATCTGGCGTCCCCACATTAGTGGCAATCGAGAAACCTTCTTTGTTCCAGGGTTGGGTTCTTCACAACCAACTACCTTTGCCAGATTCAGGGCGAGAAACTTGACAACTTCAAAACAAATCTCCCAGGAGGGCCTGCTACGGCCCTGTTTTGAGTAAGAAAATTGACCAAGTGCTTAAGAGGGGCATTGGGGGTGCCCTCGCATGAAGGAAATTATATTCTGTAGGAGGTGGGTCATGAAGGAGTCAAGGCGAGATGAGCCAAAGATGACAGGAAGGACATGTACCACTTTGCAAGGGGTAAGTCCATGAATCCCAAATTGACCCGGCCATGTGAGCAAGATTCTGTATCCCCCAACTCTGTGACAGAGGTTAGCGAGGAACTTGTGTCCAGTTGAATTCCATTGCAAGAACTATCAACAAGAAGTCATGCAGCACTAAGAGACTGGATAGGTCTGCAGTCCCCCATGCAAAAGGAAACAAGAGCGCCAGAGAAGAAACTCACTGTCAGAAAAGCCTGCACCAAGATAAAAATACTCACCGATGCAACTAGGGGAGGCCACCTAGCTGGTTTCGGTGGTGGACTTTGTGTTGGGGTCACAGAAGAACCCAGGCCATAAGTTGTGATTGACTGTAAACAGCTCGATTATACTACCGTCTCTACGACTCTGCTTACTTGTAACTGTGCCTTCACCTACATCAAAGCACCAGACAATCAAAAGAAATTGTGCAAACCCAGGAGAACCCAGGAGTGGGGAACAAAGTCCTCCTTAATCGGGAGCGAAGACCACTATGTACTGGCGAAAAACATGTTAGCCTTCCCCAGAGATTAGCCAGAACCAAACCCCTGCACAGGTAGCCTCAAGGATTGATCATGAACTGTTGCGCCAGAGATATCAGAGAAGATGTCCCATTCAATAGCCACACCTGTACCCCAGTAATCACCCATCGTTATCATTATCCCCACTTTAATTTGCTACTGACTGTAATTGTATGAGTGGTATTGTGCTTTGTGTGTGGCGAGTAAATATGAAGTGCTGGCTTGTCACTGTGTTTTTGACTGTTATCGATTGGTTTACTATGTGACGCTAACCCTACCCCACCTTCCTAAGTAAGTCTTGGGCTGCTCGACTTTGACACCCTGATGTTGTGGTGCTAAAGATGTGTACTTGCTGCTCGCATCTGGGCTCAATAGTAAGTTTAAGCCCAGGACTTCTGTGGGAAAAGGCTCCATTTACACATCTGACACCAGTAATATTTGTCTGCCCTACGACTTCTGTAAAAAATACTACAATACTAATAAAACGAATTTTCTAATTTACCACTGCCTACCGTGTGGGCATGTAAGACTGGCAGTAGCGAGCTGTGACCCTCAACACTGGAGGAGCATCGGGGATCGAGAGACAAACCTAGTGGGGGACAAAAAGATCATTCAAAAACAATGTACTGACCCGCCTTTCGCTCCGTGTTTTCTTTATAAAGCAGCTCGAAGGCACCTCGTGGAGCCTCAGGCAACCCCCTTCTGCAAATCCCCACCTGCTCGCATGCTACAGAATGATGAGCAGCATGAGAGCAACGCCAGGATTGGCTGGAGCGGGCTGTCGCCACACTCCAGCAGCCACAGGAAGCCTGTACCTGCTTTCCACCCAGCTGTCTGAGACAGCTAGATGGAGAACTTTACACTGCGCAAGGCAGGCTGGCCGTCCCAGGGCCGTTGGCCAAATTGACTTGGGTACCGGCGGGCAACTAGAGCCAAATTTAAGGGGGGAGGGGCTGAAAAAGATTTGGCTCTAAGAAGGGGTGAAAACACAACAAAAGCCTCATTAATAAGTAAATGGTATTTTAAAGACCTGTGAAATACTCGGGTGCGGCTGCAATTAGAGGGTCACCAGCCGCAAGCTGTCTGAGCCGGGCTACACGACAGGGTGGGGGGGGGGGCTGAAGCCCAGTGAGCCCAATGGGTGTTACGCGCCTGCTTGGGTAGTGTAAACAAGTGGAGTGAACAGCCCTCCCCTGCTGCCAGTCAGCAGCAGCCCCGCCCTCAAACACTGCTTGGGCTGGGAGAAGTGAAAAATAAAACGGTAATTCATTTTATTACCGTTTTATTTTTCACTTTTGCTGCACTTGCAGCAGGGGGGCGACGTTCCTCTGCCCTAGTGGGGAGCGGCCGCCGCCGGTGTAGCATGTCGTCTCTCATAGTTTGACCTCTGTAAAACTAAGCTCATCATTGCTATATGTGAAGCAGTAACATTCGCCTAGCTCTGCTCTCTATGGCCTGTGACTGTGAACTTTTTCCCACCCTGTACCTTCTAGGTAGATTCTCACTCATAATCCATGACTGAGAATCTACTTAAACCATGACTGAGAATCTACTTGAAATGGGCAGGCTGGCCACTGCAAGATGATTGTGAAGATTCTATGCAAAATGTTAAAAAATGATAGACCTTTGATAGCCAGATGAGACAGTCTCATATAGATCCCCAATGCACCCTTCATACGGTAGTACCCCTAAGGATGAAACTGTAAATTAGCTTTCTGTGTCACACGGGTGCTTTAAAATGAATATGCTTAACATGTTGATACATGTTTTTCACTTACAAATGATTTTTGGTTAAAAAACCTGTACAAACTTTTCGCTTTATTGAAACATATTTAAATAAGACACAAATATAAATTCAAACCCCATACAAATATTACAACTCATAGGTCTTCAAAGCATGTATGTAATAGAATCCGACAATAGTAAAGTCGGTACATTCACATGTAAGCCATTTATCAAAATCAAATTAGAAAACGTGGTCGACCTTACCCTCTTTCAAGAAAGTCCATAATTTTAAATAAATAAGGTTACTATTTCAGGATGCGTCCTGCTTACCAAAATGTGATCTCCATATTCATGATATGATATGATTTCCATATTGATCTCTATTTGGCAATTTGGGGCTGGCAGGAGAGATTGTTGTAAACAGGTATTAGAATAAGAATAATAAACATAGATACAAAAAATATATACGCATTCTTTGCAATTGAGTGGTTTTGTCACTTGCATCTTTCAGTGCTAGAAAAAAGCTACACATGTGCTTGCCCTACTCGTCAGACCAAAGCAATTGAATAACATTACGATTCACATTTCAGGTCAACATTGCCACCCAGTGGCTATTCTAGTTTTGTGTTTTTTTCAACAAAAATGTCTCACACTCTTCCAAATGTTCTCTATGTAACTATTTTAGAAAAGCACTTTTGATGAGGTAAACAGTGAAGATACTCATATTTATCAACTGGACATGTGACAAGATTTCTGACAACGTTTAAAAAGCTGGCATATAATATTAAGACCCTTTAGGAATGTATCCTCCTGATGACACGTCCCTATCCTCTTTGAGCCTTCTCAACCTGTACACCAGCTGTGTTTTTTTGCTTATACCAATCAGCAGTCTAACCGGCTACCTGGTTCCTGCTGCACCCAGTTGTTGCACATTAAATTAATTCGGATTGTGGCCTATCTGCCTTGCCTCTGTTTCCCAGCTGTGCTTCATCTGCCACCGAGCCCCCTTCCCTGTTGCTGCTTCTGTCGTAATTTACCTACCGTACCATTGCGTCGCAAGTTGGCTGGGCCGCTTAGTACCACTGCCTCGCCAGTTGGCTGGGCCGCCATTCCGCATGTTTCTGCACTAGGCCTGAAAAGACAGGCCGGGGCAGACTGCGAACATTGGCCTTGGGAGAAATGTTCAAATCTTCCCCACACCGGATAGGGCACGAACAGAAGGCGGTCCTGGATGCATTGGGCCGGTGTAACTGTAATCATCACAGCTTGCTATGGAAGCAGCCAACTGGCCTGCAGCCTGTCGGGGAAAGGCCGAATGGTAAACGGCCGGTCTGGCCCTGAAACGGCACACGCCAGGGACACCAGGCATGGCTCCAGGACTGGACTGGCCATTCTGCCACTCTGGCTTTACCAGCCCGACGGACCAGAGTGCGGATTTCGGAGCAAAATGACTGTCCATGACTCAATCATGGTGGCACGGCCTCGTTCAATTCACGCCTCCTTAGTGTAGGTTTGAAACATTTTGCAAGGGCTGACTTTAGTTTCTAGTCCGGTCACACACGGCTCCAAGGCACAGGCAGAAGGCTGGACCTGACACTAATGCTGTTCTGGCCAGCATTGTTTGCCCTCTGCTTGGACACTATTGCCACCACCTGCAAGGAATCGGCCAGGGTTCATGAATCCAACATGCATGGGGCCATCGGAAAGGGGCCTCATGACTGAAGGGTGACCCAGGGTGTGGATGGATCCTCAACGGTTTGTCACACTTTGATCACAACTGAAGATATGGATCATGCGCAGTGCACGCTGCTGTCGACAGCAATAGAAACTGGTAACGCTTCACATGCTATAAGATCGAACGCATCTTCCTTCGGCTCCCCAACATGAACAATGGCCACCAGGCTGCGGCCAATGCAGTGAATGCCCACTTTACTCCACAAGCAGTGCAGGTAATGAGAGGGGTAGATATATTTGATATTTGATATTTATTGTCATTTGTAAAGCGCTGACTTTCGCTCCGGAGGGAGCATCTTGGCGCTGAGCACACAGAAAGTCGTCTATGGGGAGCATGGATCAAATGGCTGCGAGAACTGAAGAGTCGGGCTGAGTATAAATCCAAGTTTTCAAGGATTTCCTAAATAGGCTTTCGGAGGGGGCGTGCCTAAGGCTGGGGGGAAGGCGGTTCCATGCCTTGGCCGCCAGAAAAGATCCTGGATCCAGTAGCTATTACTGTGCTGCAACTAGGTTGGCCTCAATGAAATGTGCTGAATTAAACCCAGTGTCATTTGCCGACAGCAGTGGGTGAGGGGAGATCTCATTTTCAATTCCAGGTGGGCCCATCAAAAGGCCTCACTTGAAGGGCCATCAACCCTCCTTTTGTTGGAATCTCATCCCGGCTGGGAGCTATCGGGAGCCTAAGACCTAGATGAGGGCTTTCCAACAGGTAGCTCATAAGCTACTGGCAGCTCACAGTACCCTGGACGTAGGTACTAGAAGGGCTGTCCAGCACAGAATGTCATTCAGAGACTTTAGCCAGATTGAAAAAGGAAGCACTACTTGTCTCTTGACTTTTATAGTGGCAGGTAGCCTAACCAATGGCTGTGCCACATGCTCACACACAAAAACACACTGACAGCGTGTAGGACTTGCAACCCGAACACCTGTCCCCAATCTCAATGTTTGCAAATCCACATGGAGATTTAGAACTTTGCAAGGCCCACTTTATCACTCATACGGCGTGTGTGAAGTAGATGCAATGTTCTTAGAGTGTTTTTTAACGAAGATGAAAAAGGCATATTTGATAGAAATGGGTATTTTGAAAATGTGGTATGCTGATGTGTGAAAACAAAATGATTGAAAATCTAAAACATCTTAAAGCTGCTCTTTAAATGATAATTCAAGGTGTGTTTGGGAGCCTTATATTTGTTTGTATTTCCTTCATGCCATTGGCCACATTTTGCTATGTTTATTTCTTAAGTCATGTGGAGGCAGTGTGCATTTATAAAGCTTTTCCCAGCATTGCGGATGGCATCCCAGACTTATGCTTTAGGGTAGTCAGTGTTCTATCACAATATTGAATTCTAAAGATCACCCTGCCAAAATATGGCATCCAGAAAATGGACAACCACAACATTGTGAAAGTAAGTAAATATAGGTGAGAATTTACATTTGTGGCCCCATGTGTATTTGTCATGAAAATATATCAATATCTACCAATCATATATCCATTCAAGGTGTGTAGAAATGGAGCTAAGAACAGTAAATCTATACTTGCCTATGTATAGGTACCTTACTGATATAGTGTAACCAGTATTGTTCATGCAAAATGTTGGCTGAGAGTATTTTGGCATTCAATATCGTGAAAGACATCTGGGTGGGTCGCTAATGTGGTCTTATCTCAAGTGTTCTATACTGAAAGTGCAAGTGCTGTGGTGTGGCGTGCGGTGCCCTCAGGTCACGGTGCAAGCAGCATTGTTGCTGAAGCGCTGTCGTTGGTTGACGAACTGGAGTCAATGGTGCCGGCATCATTAGACCAAGGCTGTGGTGTGGAATGAGGATGGTGCATTGTGGAAATTACAAGCGGTGCCCTCGAACCACGGTACAAGCAGCGGCATCGATGTAGAGAGTTGTCGTCAGTGATACCAGGGCGGCGGCTTGAAGTGAGGCTGTGCGGAATGCGGTGCCCACAGGTCGCAGTGGCTCAGTGGCGGCATCAGGTGGTGTTGTCAGTGAGACTAGGGTTGCAGTTTGAGGTGAGGCAGTGCCTTCAGGACACAGAGTCAGCAGTGGCGTTGTTGACAGCATTGGATTGCTCTTTCTTCTGTTGCAACATATCAAAGGGACCCCCTCTATGGATACTTTCGGCCAGGGAAGAGAGAGGAAGAGCAATGTCACAACAAAAAAGATTCCCTCACGGCCTTACTAATTTTAATTATGACATGTAGTTACTACTTTCAAACATAGTCCTTCAAAGCATATCAAATACAATGGTTTCTTTCATTTATGTTTTTTATTTAGTATTCATCGTTTACTTTTAGAAAAATTCTTTTATATATATTTTTTATATTTTTCGTTCTAAATTCATATTACAAACAAGATTTTAGATCGATACATGAATATCATTTACATTTATACATCTAAACAATTAAAAACATTTTTATAGATGAGATACCCTACAGAAAGCACCAAATAACATTCTCACAAACTCAACACACATCCTTTAACATTCATTCAAAATACACTCTTTATTCCGTGTCTAAGGAGTCACAGATCTTTATGTGAACTGTCACGCTAGGTCGACGCGTTTCGGTGGATTAGGACCACCTTCCTCAGGACCTTTGACAGAACAAAGTTCTTCACAGCAAATTGTGCACTCTGTAGGGATATCCTAGCAATAGTGCAGGGCGATGACTTCTGTGGAAAATCACCTTCACTGATGGGATAGGCAGTGCATCCTCAACAATAAATCGACCTTTTTAAAATATTTTTATTCTTGTTTGCCGGCTGACAAAAAAAAAGAAAAAACCAAAGAAAGACAAAGAAAAAATATACATACATAAATGGTTTCATACGTGTACATTGAGACATCAGAATATATATGTTGTAAGCCAAATAATTTGTTATATGGAGACAGTAAAAGAATTCCTGTTACAAAATCAAACTATAGACAAATTCATCTTTGTAGGTGGAAAAGAATCAAAGTATAGGATTAGCAATTATGCGACGTTTAGATATTGTTTTAATCTAGAAAAGTGCCCCAGTTTCTAGTAAATTTAATCAATGAGCGTGTTCCCCTGAGATTTGCTAGGGCTAGCTCCATGGCGTGTATCTCTGTTACTAGTGTCCACCACTTCCAGACCGTCGGGGGTTCCGAATCGATCCAAGCCCTAGCCAAGGTTAGTTTGGCACAGGAGATAAGTATAGTGGCTAAGGCTGATTGTGAAGGTGGAGAAGGATTCAAATCTAGTAGAACTGAGGCAGCCGTAATGGTGGGTAGCGTGATATTTTTTAATCTAAGAACATTCTGTATATCCCCCCAAAAGGTCTTAAGTTTGGGGCAGGAATACAACATATGTACTAGATTGGCTGCCTCGGTTAAACATTTAGGGCATTTAGTACGATTACTAAAGAGGGCATTGGAGGACCATCTAGAGATTCTTTCAGGTGTGTAGTAAAGCATACAGGTCGTTCTAAATTGTTGTAGCCGAAGGCTAGATGACCGTACAAGGTTGTTAATATTAGCCAAAGAATGCTCAATCTGATTTGAAGTAATATTTAGACCTAGCTGAGTACCCCACTTTGTGGCCAGTTTATCGCAATCACTCGTTTTAAAGGTACTGAGTGTTTTATAGGCTTCGCTAATAACTGATTTATTTTTGTTTGAATAAAGACAGGTCCATATGTCACATTCGGTAATATTTTGAATCTTTTTGTTATTAATTAGATAGTCGTGTATTTGCATATGTTTATACCTTGTGGCTTCCGGTATATCATATATCAGTTTAAGCGTATTAAATTCTAGAAAGCCCTGTGTGCCGTACAGATCCGCCAATACCTTGATCCCTAATGAAGCCCAATTATAAGTGATAGTATCCGTGAAAATGGCCGGAAGGCTTGGGTTGCCCCACAGCGGCAATTTCGGGTGGAAGAAAGTTGTTTTTCAAAATTTTAGTACATTTCCCCAAATCCTAACAATATCTCTAGCAGTCTTAAATCTCACCCGCTTGTAATAGTTCGGGTCATTAGCTCTAAACAAAAAAAATTGTGAATCTTGTTTCAACATAAAAAAATGAAAGAAGAGAGCTCTGTCCCCATACAATAAAGAACGTAGACGTGTAAAAAACGCTGACCAGAAATACAGTTTGAAGTCTGAAAAGTTCAGCCCTCCCTTGTTTGCATTATTTTTCAAAATTTTTAGTGATTTTCTAGCCTTCTTGTAACTCCATATAAAGCTACTCAGTATCCCATCTAGGTGCTGAAAAAATTTATTATTTAATGCTAGTGGAATAGATCGGAATAAATAAACACATTTTGGCAAAACCTTCATCTTAATAAGATTAATCCTGCTAATCAGATTCAAGGGCAATCTGTTCCATTTTTTCAGTAAAAGAGTGTTTTTTTTAATCAAGTCATTATAGTTTATGTTGTTAATATCTTGTAGTCTGGCCGTTAATTTAACCCCTAAATAGGTTGCTTCTTTACAGATCTCGGGGATAGCCGTATTTGGGGAGTAGTTAGCTATAACTTGGGTCTTCTGTCGGTTAAGCTTGTAACCTGAAACCTTCCCAAATTTCTCAGCCTCTATAGATATTCCTTTCAGCGCATCGGCTATGTCGGTAGTATATACGGCTATGTCATCCGCATAAGCTGTCATTTTCAACTCCTGTGAGCCGGAGCTGAAGGGCACAATCAATATTTGGGAGTGGAGGGCTAACAAAAATGGTTCTAACGAGAGGGCAAATAAAAGAGGTGAAAGGGGACATCCTTGACGAGTCCCACGCATGATGGGGAATTCTGATGAGGTCAAACCCCCATAACTAATGCGTGCAGTTGGTTTGTCATAGAGTGCTTTTATACCCTTCAAAATGTTTCCCCCAAAACCCATTTTAGACAGCACGCTCCAGAGATAGTCCCACCCCACTCGGTCAAAAGCTTTTTCAGCATCTAATAAAATCATGCCGAGTGGGGTGGACTCAGTCTCCGCGACATCGAACGCCGTAATAGCCATATTTACATGTTTAGTTGTATCTCTCCCGGAGATAAACCTGTGTTGTTGTGGGTTGACTATTTTGGGCATAAATGGGGCTAATCTGAGTGCCATAATTTTGGCGAATATTTTCGCATCAGTATTTATCAGGGAGATGGGTCGATATGACCCTCTCTCCTCCTTGGGTTTACCTTTCTTTAAAAAAAAGATTATTTTTGTCCTGTTCCAGGATTTAGAAGCCGTTCCATTTAGCCCAATTGATTGCATGACTTCGAGTAGTATCTGTTCTAATTCCAATCTACACGTTTTATAAAGTTCCAGGGGTATCATATCTTCTCCTGCCGCTTTTCCAGACGGTAGGGAGTTAATAGCCTGATGTAGTTCTGCCAAAGATATGTCGGCAGAAAGTAAGCCCAAGCCTAGTAGATTCTCTGTATGCACTGGATGTTCATCAACATATTCCTGGACTAGGTCTGTATATACCGGGCTGTCTGAAGTATATAAGTTTCTATAATAGTCAGCAAATTGCTCAAGTATATCTTGCGGCTGATTATATGACTTGTTCCCTTGACCTCGAATATTGGAAATTAGAGTGTCTGCTCTATCTTCGGCAACTTTATAGGCTAAGATTTTGCCTATTTTATCCCCCCCCTCATATTGCGCGATTTTAAATTTATGAATCCTTGCGCTATTTTTTTGAATGAAGTTAGATTTTATGTCATTCTTCAGTTCGCTAAGTTTCAGATTAATTTCTATAATTGCTGGGGGGTTAAGCTGTAGAGCTGTGGCCAGTAGTTCTTCTTGTTTGTTTATGTTTGCTAATAGTGTGGTCTTGTGTTGCTTTCGTTCTGCGTTTTGCCTGATCACATAGGCCTGCGTAAAACCCCTGATGCTTGCCTTACAGGAGTCCCATACCATACAGCATCCAGTTGAGTTCTTATTAAAGCTTATAAATTCATTGAGATGGGCTTTGAGCTGGATCACAAAGCTTGGGTCTGAAATCAGGTGTCTAGGGAAAGAGAATGGTCTGGGAGGTGTCCTAATGCTTAGTGTGTCAAATGTCAGAATTAAAGCGTTATGATCGGAGGTTATTCGGGGGCAGAGGGTCATGGAACCGGTCTGCAGTATCTTATCGCTGGCTAAAGCCATGTCTAGTCTGGTGCACATCTTGTGAGGCGCTGAATAATATGTATACCCCGGTATATTTGGATTCAGATATCTCCAAGCGTCTTTAATATTATGTGTCTGACATAGGTCCAATATGGATATCCTGGTCTTGTGCATCCTGTGACAAACATGCGACTTAGTTGTATCGATTTTATAGTCCATGATGCAATTAAAATCCCCCATTATAATGATTTCCCCCTCCCAGTCCAAAAGCTTCATATTTAATTGGTCAAAATAAATTGGTTCATCTAAGTTTGAGCCGTAAACCACACATAGAACATACTTGTTATTTGCATAATTAATTTGTGCGATAGCCCATCTACCGTCCTTATCGTGAGCAGTTTGCATGACTTCAACCCTGAGTCGCTTATCTTTAAGGATAGCAACACCTCTTGTGGGACTCCCAAAAGTAGAACAAACCAGAGTATCATACCCCATTTGGCTTAGTAATTTCCTATCTTTCCATATGATGTGGGTTTCTGATAATAAGCAAAAGTGAGGATTGTGTAGTTTCAGCTCTTCAGACACCAGAGATCTTTTGTTTTTACTATTGAGACCTGCTACGTTCCAGGCTAGGCATTTTATTACATGCATTTAAATGTTCGTAGAGATACTGGGCTCTTCTTCAGATAATCAAATAATAAGTCTTGGTCTCTCGGGCATCTAAAACAGTCAATAAACCATTCAATAAACAGTGATTTAAAGTCTTTATCAAAATCTTCGCCGAATTTACCCCTGTCAGCTAGCAAACATTTTTTAATGGTTATTTCCCCCCCTAACTCTTCTTGCTCCCATCTTGCGGAGAGGGAGTCCCCCCCACCTCCCACCCCCCTGGCTCTCACCCCAGCCGGGGAAGAACCACCCTCCAGTGATAGCTGCCGTTGGTGAGGCAGCGCGTGTGGTGACATACCCTGAAAAACTCCTGCCCCCCCCTTTTTTAACAAACGTCGTTGTGCATACCGAACAATAAATGAAGTGTAACATATAATTCTTTCTCTTCCTTCTCCTTGTTTTTCCCCTTATCCCCCTTTTTTTTTTTTTTTTTTTTAGTCCGCCTTTGTCACCCCCTTCTTTGTGTGTTTGTGCTCCCCAGCCTCCCTTTATATAGCTTATTAACCACCCTTAGGGTAAGTAATAGTTGTTTTAAGTCTGACTCAGGCTCTGGCTAGAGCGGATGCTAGAGAGATAAGCCTCTGCTTCATTAACATCGTTGAAAGTGTGGGTTCGCCCGTTCCTCGTAACCTTAAGACGAGCAGGTTCTTGGAAGAACACCTGCCCTCCACAGGCCTTAATGGGAACCATCAATTTGCGGAGCTGCCACCTCCTATCCATAGTGTCCCTACTAAGGTCAGATCGTGCAAAAAACGAGAGCTCTCCTACAACTATTGGAGAATTAGGGCGTGCCCTCTGCCAGACCGCTTGGCGTAAAAGAAAATTACCGAAATAAATTAGAAAGGGACGTGGGAATTGATTTTCTAAATTCCTTTGAAGCAAGGGCAGGCGATGGGCCCCGCTGAATTTGTGAGTCCCAGTCCCAATCTGCCAGATCAGGGAAGGCCTTCTGAAGTACCCCTACTATGTACGCCCTAGGGTCTGAGCCCTCTGATCTCTCTGGAATGCCAAAAAGTCTTAGGTTAGATCGCCTCTGCCTGTTCTCCAAGTCCTCGACCTTTAGTTGTAATGTCTTCAGCTGATCGTCATGTTTTTCCACTGCTCCTGCCATTTTAGTGCTTGACTCCTCCACCTGTACCACTCGTTGCTGTAGTTCCGTGGTTTCCTGTGAGATCCCCCCAATTCTAGTAGCAAGGTCAAATAGAGAGGATTGCATCTTGTTATTGTCCTCCCTAAGTTGGAGATAATACTCCTGTGCTTCCGCCCGCTGATTGCTCAGTTGCTTGCTCAGAATCATTAGTATTTCATCCAGAGAGGAGGTGTTAATTCCTTCCCTTCTTGGGTCTAAGTCTGAAGACAATAGTTCATCATCTGGTGGGTTTCCCCTGTTTTTTGTCGTAAGAGATGAAGGAGAGACTGAAGCAGGACCGGAGGGAAGCTCCGCCATAGAGGGAGGGCTTGCTATTGCATGACCGGATAGTGGAATAGTTGGATGTATAGCAATGTTTTTATGCATCAATGTTAACTCTGTTAACTCTGGGGCATCAGGCGAACCGTTATCCAGCTCTTGAAATTGAGATTGAGATAGCACTTCTTCTATCTGATCCACCAGAGGTGTGCTATCTGGGTCAGTCAGTATGCTCTTATCAGGGGAGATTAGTGTTGATGTACAATCTGTAGGGCTCGCTCCTGATAACCTTAGCGTCATGGTTTTAACCAAACCTTTTGCTTCGATCCATTTTCTAAGCGGGCTCTTGTCTGGGATATTCTTCCTTAAGGCTAAGTTATTATTTGGCTTTAACTTTGGCCGTTTAGAGATTGCGCCAGCCTTGTTACTTTTCTTTGGTTTTTGTTTACCCTTAGTTTTAGTCTTAGAGAAGCTCCCCCCCACGCGATGAATGGCGGGCAGATCATCTTCGGACTCAGTTTCAACCTCACAGTCCTCATATGAGTCCAGCTCAATATCTGCTGAGGCCGTTGTAAGTGCTGCGGTTTCGTTTGACGTCCCGCATTCAATGCCCTCCGGCTGAGCTTCCAGTGTCCCCTCTAAACTGTTTGGAGTTGATTCACAAAGTGCTGGCCGAGTAGCATTTGCAAAGTCCTGCCGTAATTCATGCGGTATGATAGAGGGGTTACTCCCTTTAGGCAATAATTTTGCCGTTTCAGCATTACTGTCACCTTTGCTGACCTCAAATACCCCCATCATAAGCTGTGCACTCGGAGGATCATTGGGGGGTTTTTCCACACCACTACCAATACCAGTTTTGACATTGATGTCGACATCTCGGCTGCTTGGGCTCATTGCTGTTTCTCCCCCCTCATGTATCGCGCAGGGATTAGTAATGGTTTCTTTCAGAGGTTGTGGACCAGTCTCTCCCGCTCCTCCCCCTGTTTTAGCTATCTTAGGGTTCGAGCCCTTAGTTGTGGCCCAGCTGAAAAAATAGGTGGCCTCAGTACCTGTTTGGTCGCTGTAGCTGTGATTTTCTTTCTCCCCGATAGAACAGGGCCCCCGCTGCTCTCTGCTGAGATGTCCTCGGTAAGCGCTTCCGCGCTCGGCAGGGAAGAAGCCACTGCTGCCGTGGTGGACGCGGGTGCTGTTGCTGTGGACATGTTGACGGCAGCTGCAAGAGCTACAGGGGGGGCCGCCACCACCACCGCTTGTTTGCTGTTCCTTGTTTGACGCGGCAGGGTTGGGTTCGGGTTTTTTGGAGACATCCCTCTGAACCACAGTACGCCGGCAGTCACACGCCGGCAGAGGGTAGGGCTATCCCTGAGTTGCTGATCCGTCCGCCTAGCAGCCGGCGGATCAGCCAAGCCGAGTCAGAGAGCAAGAGCATTCGCTTACTGCGGGGAGACGAGCAGCGCAGGTCGAATTTCTTCCAAGAAAAGAAGGGTCAGCAATCCCGGTGAGTTTATTTTTGCGTGCACTATTCAAGCGATGTAGCTCCATTCGGCCTTGTTAACTTTCATGACATCTTGCTTCACGATAAACTCTGAAGAGGAGGGGAGAGCGGAGCCTCCGGGTGGGTCAACCGGCACGGACCCTCACTCCGCCATCTTGGATCCCGCCGCTCAACAATAAATCGAATGCGTCTTGTCTTTTATAACTTGTAATAACTTGGAAGTCATCGGGCGAAGTTGGTATCCTGGACAAAGGAAGCGCTAACTCGGTACCAATGGATGCACCTAAATTTGTGAAAAAATGATGAAATCTGGTCCCCGATTTGAATAGGGATACCGCTATAACATCTTGCATAAAACTCCGGTGGCAACTAATACAAACTGATTAAAGGGAACAGCTAAATAGAAATTGTTTGTAATATGAATTTAGAACAAAAAATATAAAAAATATATATAAAAGAATTTTTCTAAAAGTAAACGATGAATACTAAATAAAAAACATAAATGAAAGAAACCATTGTATTTGATATGCTTTGAAGGACTATGTTTGAAAGTAGGAACTACATGTCATAATTAAAATTAGTTTTTTTTTGTTTTTTTTATTGCCAAGGTGAGATCAAACAAAAAAGATGCAAGATACATTTCACAAGATACAATAAAAGAATAAAGCCAAACATAAAAAGCAGTTTTTACAGATAAGTGATTGATTCCAGCCTTTTAGTTTGTTACAAGATACATAAATCAATCATAAAAAATTCTAATTCTCTAAGTAATCTTTAAGTACACCCCATATCGATATTCCAATCCTTTTTTTCCTTGTCCCTTTTAGAGCATATAAATTCCATTCTAATTCATATATGTTTAATAATTTCCTTTTCCAAAATTCAAAAGCAGGTGCTTGTGGTTGTAACCATTCAGTAGCTATACATAATCTAGCAACTATCATTGCTACAAATAAAAAATGTTTATATTTAGACAAGTGTGTATTTTCATTAATACATTGAGTCCTTCCTAATAACATCAATGCCGAAGATATTTTTATAGGATAATGAGTAATTTCTGACATGAAATTTTCTATATTTAAGATAAAGGGACTCAATTTAGAACATTCATAGAAGATATGAAGTAAATCTGCTTCTTCTCCTCCACACCTGAAACATTTTCCATCATATTGTGGGCCCCATGAAGACATTCGTTTAGGTGTGTAGTATAGTCTAAATACCGTTTTATATACTTGTGCCTTCATGTTGGCTGAGATACAGACATCTTTAGTCATAAGAATGGTATCTACAATATTCAATTCATTGTCTTCCAACTGATTTTGCCAATATATATTATATTTATTCAGGTCATCCTGTTTATATTCCAGCAGTAATTGATATATCTGCCCTATCTTTCTCTTTGTTTGTATCGCCTCTATTAAACTATTAGATGTCGGATTAGTTATGTTCTTTAAACAAAAATCCCTAATTTGTAGATACTTAAAGAAACTAGAATGCTGAATGTTATATTTATTAGTCAATTCGGAGAAAGCTTTAAAAGTTCCATCCTTCTGATATAGGTCTCCAATTCTTACCATCCCTTGCATATTCCATGCCTTAGTCACCTGATCCCTAAATATTGATGGAAGTATTTTCTCTGCTGAAAATGGAGTATGAAAAATAATTTTATCTAGTTTCAATATCTTTTTGACTTTCCTCCATACTTTATATGCAGCATTAATCACCTTAAACCGGGTGTGTTTATAGTAATTGCCTTCCAGCTCTTTCAATAGACAGCCCTTTGAGTATTCTCCCAGTAATAAATAAAATATTGAGGGGGACTCTGCCGGATCCTCTATTCGTTCTCCAGTTAGGAGAATTCGCATTCTCTGTAAAAAGCATACATAATAATAAAACAAGAAGTCCGGGATCCCCCGCCCCCCTCTCTCTTCCGGCAAAGTTAGCCATTTCATTGCTCTTCTGGTTTTGCCAGGTGCCCAAAAAAATTTCGTACATAGTATTTGTATTTTATTGATATAGTTCTGAGGAATTTCTAGAGGAATGCTACGGTAAATATATAGTATTTTAGGTAGTATATTCATCTTGTAAATGTAAATGTAAATGTAGTTGAGCTTATATATTAATAATGTTGCCTCTTCCAATTAAGGAAAGTTGAAGTCTCCCCCATCTGTCTAATGATTGTTTAATTTGTGATGTTATCTTAGTCAAATTAGCTGCCACTATCTCCTGAGTATGTGATTTTATAGTTATTCCTAAGTATATTACTTCTGAGACTACCCTATTGTCATTATATTGAAGATTATCTGTACAGAGTACCTGCGTTTTTGCAGCATTAAGTTTATAGCCCGAGCTATGTCCGAAGTTGATAGCCAACTGTTCGATCTCTATGATTGCTTGTCTGGGATCTATGGCAATAACAGCTATGTCGTCCGCGTATGCAAATATGGAAAAAGGTATATTAGATACGATAAATGGTTTGATACATAATGATTCCTGTAACTTAATTAAAAAAGGATTAATAAATAACGCAAAAAGAAGTGGAGAACAAGGGCATCCCTGTCGCGTACCTCTTGTAATAATTATACTATCTGATTTTTGCCCCATAACTACAATTCTCGCATTAGGTGATCGATATAGTACCTTAATGGCTGTTAAGAATTTATTACCAAATCCCATTCTATCCATAACTTCCCATAAGTAATCCCATTCTACGCGATCAAACGCCTTCTCGGCGTCCAGTAATATCAGGGCCAAATCTCTCTTCTCAGTTTCCGCTATATCAATTAAGGTGATCACTTTCTTAATATGAGATACAGTTCCTCTTTTGGGAATGAAGCCATGTTGGTTTAATGATACTAAGGGTGTTATAATCTTAGGAATACGATTAGCTAACATCTTTGAATAAATCTTGCTATCGCAATTTAGTAAAGATATGGGTCTGTGTGAGGCGGGCTCTTCTGGGGGTTTCCCTTTTTTAGCAAAAATGACTATCGAGGCATCATCCCAAGATTGTGGGGCTTTTCCTATTTGCGCTCTTCTGAATGTCTCTAACATAAGATTCTTTAGAGGATCGAAAAAACATTTATAAACCTCACTTGGGATGAGGTCAGGACCGGCTGCCTTACCATTGGATATATTTTTTATTGCACTTTCCAGCTCTTCCATTGTGAAAGGTTGATCTAGCACATCTTTCTCTGATTGAGTAAGTTTATTAAGTATCGCTTCATGCAAAAACAAATCAGTATCTAAATTAGGTTCTTTCGTATATAATTCTGTGTAAAATTGATAAAATATTTCCAACATTTTTTGTGGATCTTCAGAAATTAGACCATTTTTATCTTTTAATCTAGCAATTTGGCGAGAGAATTCTTTCATTTTTAATTTTAATGCCAAAGCTCTACCTACAGCTTCCCCATATTCATGCATATGACTCCTATATACTAAATATTTCTGAGCAATCTCCTGAGACCAGATTCCTGTAATGTTTGCTCGGCATTTAGCTATAAGAACCTAAAATTCCTGGATTTTGGTTGTATTATTAAGTCCCTCTTTAATTTCCATGGTTAGCTTTTCTTCTGCTTTGGCAAGCTGATCATAAAGATCTTGCATTTTACCCCAGTGTAGATTTTGAGCATAAAAACCATAGCTCATTGTTTCTCCTCTGAAACATGCCTTCCATGTGTCCCATATTATATCAATATCAGCCGATCCCTTATTGTTCTGTATAAATTCCATGATCCATTTCACCATAGCCTCTCTATATTGTGAGTCTAAACATAGCTTCCTATCAAATGTGAAATTCCTAGTCTGCTTTACTTCTCCTATATGAGCGATCTCAATAAGCAATGGTGAATGATCCGATGTTACTCTCGGAAATATCTGGATTTTTGTTTTAGATTGTAGACTAATTGAAGTAAAAAAATAATCCAAACGGACTAGTTTCTTATGCGGGGAGGAGTAAAAGGTATATCCTGGGGCAGTAGGGTGATTCTTACACCAAGTATCAACCATTGCGTGATCCTTCACTAAATTGTATAGAGCTTTAAAAACCCGGGGTTTTCTCCCCTTATAATTCTCTATACCGGCGTCTAATTCGCCTGCACTCAAGTTAATATTAAAATCTCCACATAGAACTAAAGGGGCTCTCCAGCCAATTCAAGATTTAAATATTCAAATATTTCTCCCTCATCCAAATTGGATCCATAAATTTAACATATTGTTAGATACATAGTTCCTATACTTAGCGTAGCTATCACCCATCTGCCCCATTTATCCGATAGGCTGTTTACCAACGTACCTAATCGTGGTTTGATCAAGATCATTACCCCTCTAATCATGCTTGTTTGCCGGGATGTTGCCAATAGAGTATATCCTAAATCAGATGCAAGACCTCTTTTCTCCCATGGTAAATGTGTTTCTTGGAGACACAATATATCCGGTTTCAAGAAGCGAATTTCTGCTGCAATCCTCTTTCTTTTATTTATATTATTAAGGCCAGAAACATTAAAAGAACATATTTTCATTTTCTTAACCATTGTAAATTTCCCCAATCATGTTTCTATCTCCGTAATTAACATTAAAGTATATTATTTTGATCTTAGCATTTCCTTCAATACTGTCTCCATTCCTCCTATTTAGTTCCGAAAAAACGTTTGACCTCCAAGTGGCTTTTTTCCCCTTTAACCCCCGTGCCCCCCTCCACCACCCACCCATCCCGCTGCCCAGTAACCCCCCTCCTCCCCCCCCTCCTTTACCGAGGCTTTCGGACTCCTGGTCCTGGTAATGGAGTTGAGCTCAATCTCTCCCCCTTCCCTACCTCACAGGTTTAACAGTTCATTCATCATTATATCAAATTGTATCCGTACTTTCATATTTTCAGTATATATACCAGTAAATACTACCCAGTATCAATTTCCCATCGAAGAAATATTATTATTTTTTTTTCCAAGTATTTTTAAATCAAATAAACAAAAACACAAAAAACTATATCCTTAAGCAGTACCAACTGTGTATATCCATCATCAGAGGATCTAAGAGTCTTTTAAATCATGTAAATATCCTTTAGCAGATGCAACACTGGTGAAGAACCGAGTGTTCTCTTTATAAATAACTTTCAGCTTAGCCGGGTTCATAATATAGGCTTGTGCACCCTTTTTTTGAAAGCCAGTCACTAATTGTCTTAGCTGCCATCGAGTGTCCATGGTGTATTTACTATAGTCCGGTGTTGCAAAGAAGGTAAACCCTTCCCCCCTGCTTTTACTTTTTGGTCTTGTGTTCATATATACATCTTCTCTCGCCCGATAACTGTTAAAAGCTACCAAAATCGGTCTGGGTTTTCTAACGTCTTCTCGAGTTCCGAGTTGGATCTTAAATGGAAATCTATGGGCTCGTTCAACCTCCCGTTCCCAATCCCATCTCTTCAACTCCGGAAATGCCCTTTGAAATAGTTTGACAGGAGGAGCTTGGCGGGCATCCGTGATGGCCGCGTGAGCACAGCGCTCTCCGGACCCCCGCCACTCCCGGCATGATATCCTGAACATATCCTGACTCTTCACGAGGATTTGTGTAGAGGACGCTGGGCTGATCTTCCTGGGATTTTTGGAATTTGATTTGGACCCGGGGCGCCGAAGATACGACGACTCGAACTTTCGGGGTCCGCCCTTGAGGTGCGCCCGGGACTGGGTGCGGCACTGTGGCCGTCTTGGAGTTGAACAACAGCGGCAGGGGGATTGGACTTGTGGGTCCCCCTCTTAAGTTTCGGTTTCGATTCTGCTTCAGACTGATACAACTGGCAGGGGAGTCTGGCCTTTGCTGGGTCCGGCGCACGAGACGGCTGTCGGGCCTTTGACTAGCTTCTTCTCCTTCCAGGCTAGTTCACTCCTAGTGGTACCCTCGCCGCTGCTTTCTGGTCCCGACGCCCTACTTTCCTGCGGCCATTTCCATCGGGTCGAGTGAGTCTCCTGGTGACGCAGTCTCCGACATGGCGGGCAGAGGGGACCGAGAGACTCGGAAGACCAAGACGCCCCTGCGTGGGGGCCCGGTCCAGTCCAATGTTATGGACCGTTACACCCATTCGAAGGGGTCCCCTGGAGCCGCCCTGCCTGGCCCAAGTGTGGTTGACCACATTGTCGACGCGTCTACGGAGCCGTCCTTGCAGGACATCATGGGCGCCATTTCTGGCATGAAGGAAACAATAGGCCAACAGTATGAAGCTTTGGCCCACAAAATCGACACCGTGGCCATTGATGTGAACTTGATTCGGGCCGACCTATCTAAAACCAATGAGAAGGTGAAGTCATTGGATCTCAAGTCATCCAGCCTCACGGCAGACGTCTCGGAGATACAGACGGAGATTGGTAATCTCCGTAGGGTGAACGATTTCATGACCCGGCGCCTGGAGGACTTTGAGAACAGGGCACGTCGCTGTAATGTGCGTGTGGTTGGCGTTCCGGAGAATCCAGACCCGCACTCTGTTGATCTCCTGGTCGAGGACCTGATCCAGAACTACCTCTCTCCGTCTGGGTTGAGTAAATTCTTTGCAGTGGAACGTGCCCATCGTGTTCCGGGAGGCCAGGGTAAGCCGGGCGCCCCGCCGAGGCCTATTGTTGCGAAACTCTTCCACTATAGGGATCAGGACGCTATCCTGCAGGCATCGCGCGTGAAGGGCCCGGTGGCCTTTGAGAATGCTACGGTGAACTTTTACCCGGACTTTTCTCAACAGGTGCAGAAACAGCGTATGGGCTTCCGTGGAGTCAAGAAGCGCCTCCGGGACATGGGATTGCGCTATGCTATGCTTTTTCCGACCAGGCTGCGAGTTGAGTACAATGACCGAACCTTTTTCTTTGATCGGCCTGATTCAGTGAATGACTGGCTGGACTCTCTGCCGGACCGACCTCCTGCGACTGAGCCCGCCGACCACCCGGGTGGTGCTGAGGGTGGTGTAGAGAGCTGAACTACTTGTCTATGCCCGGGTCTTCGTGTAGAGTAACTTCTTCTGGGATTTTATGCCTAAGTACCTCTACTGTCTGTGTATTCTCCTCGTTATTTGTCTTGATCGGGGTGGCGGGTGGGCCAGGGCCTTTCCTCCTCCGGGGTCTTTTTGTAGAATGGGGGTTCTTGGGCGACAGGCACACTGCATGTTGGGGTGGCTTTTTAGCTTCTTGCAGGGGTGCAGGGTGGGGGGTGTTTCCTTGATTGTTGGGGGGTGGGTGGATGGGAAGTTTGATGTTTGTGTTTTGTTTTATCAAGGCGATTCTATCTTGCTAATGATGTTTTTAATGTCATGCTCATTGGGGGGGGTTTCGGCGTTGCTGTGTGGGGTGGGGGGTAGCGGGTTGAGGTTTATTTCGTGGAATGTCAATGGTCTGGGGGATCGTATTAAGCGGGGTGTGGTGTTGCGATGTCTACGACGTTTGTCTCCGGATATTGTTTTTCTACAGGAGACTCATTTGGTGGGCAATACATGTCGTGCAATGAATAGGTGGGGCTATCGCCTCGCCGCACACTCGGGGTTTACCACGGGTTCCAGGGGGGTGGGTATCCTTGTTCGGGCTTCCCTCCCCCTGGCTATTGATGATGTGATCCTTGATGATCGGGGGCGTTACGCCGTCCTCGTGGGACGCTATGAGGGTCGGACCCTTTCCTCGTTTGCAGTTTATGTGCCCCCCGGTCTACAGACCTCTACCTTTTCTGATCTGGGCCGGGTGTTGTTGAACCTCCCTGATAGTACTCTTTTCATAGCAGGGGACTTTAATTCTGTGTTCTCCGGTCTACGCGATCGTCACCCCCCTAGGGGCACTCCTTCGGCCCAACAGTGGCTGGGCGGGTTTCTGGATACGTTTGGCTTGGTGGATTGCTGGAGGCTTATGCACCCTACTCAGCTTCAATACACTTTCCATTCTGGGGCCCATGGGAGTTTGTCTAGACTGGATTATTTCCTGATGCCTGCGGCACAGTCGCCGGCGGTTCGCGAGATTAGACACCTCCCCCGGGGCATCTCTGATCATTCCCCGCTCTGGCTTTGTTTTGAGGTGGGGGTGGAGGCGGCGGGTCGGGTGGCTCCTATCAACCCATGGTACCTCACCTCCCCCGAGACCCGCAGTCTCTTGATTAAGTCTTTGGACAACTATTTTCTAGACAACGAGGGGTCCGTCTCCTCTGCGATATCCCTGTGGGAGGCCTTTAGGACAGTGATTCGCGGGCAGGCCCTTTCCCTTATTGCTGAATCTAAAAAGGCGAGGAATCGGGAGGTGGTGGACCTTGAGAGGGAGATTGCTGAGATAGAGGCTGACCTGGAGTCGGATGTTACGCCTGGTAGACTCCACGCCCTGGGTCTGAAACAATTTGCTTATAGGTATTTGGTTACAGATGCGGCTAAACTGATGTTTCGAGAGCAACAGGGTCGCTTGTATGATGTGGGGGACAAAGCGGGTAAGTTGCTGGCATGGTTGGATAAGAAGGAGAGGGCGAGTCGTGTGGTGCCTGTGATTCAGACTTTGAGTGGTGTGAGAGTGACCGACCCAGTTGGAATAGTTGAATGTTTTGCGGACTATTTTCGTGTGGTTTATTCCCCTGTGTCTGAACGGGATGTTGATGACTCTCGCCTTTTGTTGAGTGATATAGCTCTGCCCAGTGTTTCCGATTTAGACCGAGTCTCTTTGGAGTCCCCTTTCACTACGGACGAGATAGCGACGGCCATTCGCTCACTCCGTTCGGGCAAAGCTTTTTGGCCCGAATGGATTGCCAATTGAATTGTACAAGCTACGTCCTGATAAGGTGGCGCCTTATCTTCGCACCATGTTTTTGGAATCCCGGGAGCGGGGTATTCTCCCATATGATCAGCGTCTGGCTACGATTGTTGTTATTCCCAAAGAAGGTAAACCTCGGGACCTTTGTTCGTCTTATAGGCCCATTTCCCTGTTGAATGTTGAACCCAAGGTTCTGGCTAAGCTTCTGGCTACCCGCCTCTTGACGGTCATCGGTGGCTTGGTTCATCCGGATCAATTTCGGATTTATCCCGCATCGCAACACGGCTCTTAACCTACGTCGTCTCCACGGTGCTGTTGCGAGGGCGGGGCTTCTGACGGAGCCGGCCATTTTGGCTTCGCTAGACGCTTCGATGGCCTTTGATACGGTAGAGTGGCCCTATCTTTGGGCAGCTCTTGAGAAATTTGGTTTCGGACCTGAGTTTATTGGTTGGGTGAAATTGTTATACGCCGAACCCTTGGCACAGGTAGTGGTTAACGGTCGGGTTTCTGTCCCCTTCTGCCTTGGTAGAGGGACCCGTCAGGGATGCCCCTTGTCTCCGTTGCTTTTCGCGCTTGCCCTGGAACCGGTAGCTGCGTGGCTTCGATGGGAACCTTCACTCAAAGGGATCCGTTGGTCACCGGATTTTGAAGACCGCGTCTCGCTTTACGCGGATGACATTCTTCTGTATCTTACTTCCCCGCGTAAATCTTTAAATGTCTTATTTGACGTTCTTACTTCGTTTGGTGCTAACTCGGGTCTGGTTATTAATTGGGCTAAGTCCTGTGTGTATGTTCTCTCGGGTGTTTTGCCCCCATTACCGGACAGATTTCCTATCCAGGTTGTCCAGTCTGGCTTCAAGTATTTGGGGATCTTTATTACGCTGGACTCTTCACTCCGGTTCGAGCGTAATCTCCTCCCCCCGCTTCTTAGACTGCGACTGGATGTGGCCCGTTGGCGTAAACTACCCCTGTCTCCTCTGGGCAGGGCTGCCCTTTTTAAAATGATGTCTTTGCCACGATTCCTATACCCACTTCAAAATTCTTTTGACGACGTTCCCGCTACCTATTTCCGAGAGATCGAGAGTCTTCAAAGGCAACTGATCTGGGACGGGCGTCCACGTATCGCCCTTGCGAAACTTACTATCCCTTGGTACGACGGGGGCATGGCGCTCCCCGATATCAAGAGATATTATTGGGCTACCCAGCTGTCTGCCATTAACCACGCAATGTATTCCCCGGGTCGAGATCTGGCCTTTGAGATGGATAGACTCCAGCTGCCGGGAGGGGATTTTAATAGAGCGCTTTATTCCAGATCGGCTGGGCGCCATCTTACGGGCCCGTCCAGGACCGCAGTCAAGGTGTGGCGCGCCGCGAATGTGAGTTTGGGATGGGAGAACCGACTGACAATGGCGACTCCGCTTTATGCTTCCGAACGTTTGGGATGTCTCTGGTCTACTAAGGGCTTTGACCGCTGGGATATGATTGGGATATGTAAAGTGGGTGATGTCTGTGTGAAGGGTAGAGTGAAGTCTTTCCAGGCCCTTAAGGCCGAATATGACTTGAGTGATAGAGAGTTTTTTCGATATCTGCAGGTCCGGCATGCTCTGGCCTCAGTTCTGACTCCTGATGTGACCCTACCCGAGTCCTCCCCCCTTGAGGATCGCATACTGGATGGACACCTGCCCGATAGCACTATCTCCCTGATTTATAAGAAACTGATTAATAATCGCACTGACTTACTGCTCCGACTTAGGGAGGTTTGGGTCGGTGATGGGTTGGACTTGGATGACGAGGACTGGCAGTCGGCACTCTCTTCTCCGAAAGAGGTCGCCATCCCCGCCCGTCTTCATTTGGTTCAACTTAAGATCCTCCACCGGGTGTATGTAACTGGTCCGCGTTTGGTAGTAATGGGTTTTTCCCCGGATGGCTTATGCAAACGTGGTTGTGGGATGAGTGCTACATTTCTGCATATTCTTTGGGAGTGCCCGGTGGTAGCAGCCTACTGGATTGATGTGCTTGCGGTGATGACTGTTGTGACTGGTATTACCCTGCGGCCTGAGGCCCGACGATGCTTGTTGAATGTGTGGGAACCCACCGACTATTCTGTGGCCCAGACCAGATGGGCGACCTTGGGATACATGGTCGCGAAGCGGGACATTGCGCAGCTCTGGGGCGCGTCCAGACCTCCCGACGTCTCGGTGTGGGAGGATAACATGGACTGGTCCATGTTCCGAGAGAAGACCGTCTATGTAGCTAGGGGCAGACCCAGGGCGTGGACGACGATTTGGGGTCAGTGGAACGAATATCGTGGAGACATTTGTACCCCTCCCTTGGTTGACACTCCCGATTTTACCCTATCTCCCTAGGCTGGCGTTCCCGAAATTTTTCATACTGTTCTAGGATTTTCCTGTCCTCCCCGCTGTCCCCCCCCCAGCCTTGCCGAGTCCCATTGATTGTGCTTTCGTCTTCCTGATTAGTGGCTTTCCCCTCCGCTTTCTGGGCTGACCTTGATTAATGTGCATTCGCCTTGTTTAGAGTTTGTTGTTGTTTTTTATATTTAATACAGAAAATTGTTATGTCCTGTCCTATGTTTTGAGCAATACTTGGTATCTGATTTGTGCCTGGCCACGGAAGTGATCGTTTGCTTCTTCTGTTGTGCGTTGCTATTAGCGGCCAGCCCGTGTGGTTGTAGGCCCATCTTTGTACTTTTTATTTGATTGCTCAATAAAAGTTTTTAACCAAAAAAAAAAGAAATAGTTTGACAATAAATTTACGTGAGTCTTGTCCTTTTTTGCCCTCAGGAATTTGCATTAGTCTTAGATTATTACGTCGAGAGCGATTTTCAAAATTGGCCATTTTCCAGAGTAGATCCTCTTTATTGGTATTCAAATTTTCCGTGACAGTTTTTTGTTTTACTAATTCGTCTTCAATATTAGACACTCTTGTTTCAACCTCAGTGAATCTTTCCCCAAAGTCAGAGTGTGACTTCGCCAATCTGCGAATAGAGCTCTGCAACTTTCGACACAAATTTTGGATTTTTTGACTGTCTCTCTCTGTTTTATCCATATGACTTAAAATAGTCTGGTAGATGGTCGCTAGAATGATGTTATCATTTGGTTCTTCTTGGCGAGCTCCTGTAGCTCCTTCCATTATCAGGGAGTCTCCATTGCCTCTCAGTGTGTTAGGGCTGTCTTCAACATATTGCTCTAGCTCATCTTCGTCTTCTATTTCGCTCTCACCTTCCTCTAAACGCATTTGTTTTGAGTACTGAGCGGCTAGATCCTCACATGAAGATGCAGAATTTTCTGACACAGAGTAAAAATCCAGTGACTCTGCGTCATTAATTGATTTTGTATCTACATTTGTCTTTATCAGATTAAGTCCTTCCAGAGAATCTGCAATGATCACCCCGTCTTGAACAGCGGTAGCGCAATCTCCCATCGGGGTAGTAGCTACATCTACATTTGTAGGTAGAACAGCTGCTGGTGTAATAACAATTTGAGGCACTTCAATAACTAACTGCTCAGTTTGCTGCTTTTCTCCTTCCCCTGCTACAGCTGGTATATTAGGTTCTCTATTAACACTGTTAACTGCTTGTAAAGCTGCCGGGGGACTACATAAAGCTTCCTTCCGTTTTTTTCTGTTCTACCGCCTTAAACAATGTAGAGATTGTTTGTTTAGCTACATTTGTTGCATTTGTTGCGTTGGTTACATTTGTTACGTTGGAGTTCTCCGAACCGTTAGTACTCACGGTTATGTTGGTCTCTAATTCTCGTTTTTTTCGTGTTCCTTTGGGAGCCATGCTGATTCTCCTCGCAGCTCCTTTCCTTTCTCTTCCCCATCTCCTGGAACGCAGCACTGCAAAGCTGCAAGAAGCTCGGAACGTAAGTAACTCGGCGTTCAGAGCACGACTAATTCAAAGTTCTCCCAGCACCTGTAAAGAAAAACGCCCTCAGCACTCCCGCGGAGCCTGCACCTGTGCTGCCGAATCTCCGAAACTCGGCGTTTCCTCCTTGTTGCCCCACCTTTCTATTGTCCCGGGAATCCTCAGCGAGTGAACGACCAGTTCAGTGAGGTCCCGTCACCGCATCACCGCCGTGGCAGCTCCCAGCTCCCAGCACCGGACCCGTGGCCGGAGCCCGACACCCAGCAGCAAAACAGTCTCAATGGTCCCAGCCGCCTCGGGGTCAGTGGGTCAGCGTCCCCCAGCGTCCGTCACAGCCTCCAGCCCGACCGACATTCAGGTACGGGGAAATACCGCTCACTATTGCGTCTTTGCCTTGTTGTAGCTTTTCGTCCGATAACCGGGTGTTAAACTGGATACTCAGATAGGGGAAAGAAACCTGTGAGCAGAAGGAGAGTAGAGCTCACACGTCTGACGCGGCTCGGCGTTCGGGCGCCATCTTGCCTCGATTGCCTTAATTAAAATTAGTAAGGCCGTGAGGGAATCTTTTTTGTTGTGATCTTTCTTCTGTTGCAGCACAAACCACAGAGTCCCCAGTGCTGGTAGCAAATTAACTTGAAGTCTTTGCTGCCCCTGAGACTTCTTGAACAGGGGGGCAAGCTCTACCTCAAGTCCTTGGAGAAACTCACACAATGAAGTTGCAGAAAGTTTAGTCCAGTCCTTTCACTGCCCAAGAGAGAATCAGTCACTGCAGGCCAACCCAGCAAAGCACACAGCAAAGTGGTAGCACAGCTTCTCCAGCTCTTCTTCTTGGCAGTTTTCTTGGTTCCAGAAGCGTTCTAAAGTTCTGGGGTCTGGGCAACAATATTTATACTCAATATTCCTTTGTTCTCTCAAGCAGAGAGTGTCTGTCCTTAGTCCAAACCAGTTTGGTTCTCTCTGGGCCAGCTTCCCGGCAGGAGGTGGAGACAGCATTGTCCACAGCAGACCAGGCCCATTCAGGTGCAAAGAAATCTCCTCCCACTACTCTAAATTGCATCCCAGGTCTCTTCAGCCCAGCCCTGACTCACCCAGGAAAGGTAGGACACACCTCGACCCCCCACCCCCAGTGGCTGTCTGAAGAGAATGCACATCCCCATCCCCTGTCACTCCAAAGCCAGTCAATCCACAAACCCAGCAGAGGCACACATAACA
Organism: Lissotriton helveticus; assembly: GCF_964261635.1. Lineage (NCBI taxonomy): Eukaryota > Metazoa > Chordata > Amphibia > Caudata > Salamandridae > Lissotriton > Lissotriton helveticus. Next base: position 1,037,796,550 of record NC_136063.1, read on the forward strand.
GCTAAGCAAGAAAATACCTACTTTCTAAAAGTGGTATTTTCAAACACAGAACATAAAAATCATCTATACTGAAGATGCATTTTTACATTTTGAGTCCAGGCATACTAAACTCCACTTCCCTATCTTGTCCCAATGGGAAGTTATGCTTATAAGATGTTATAAGTAAAACTCCCATTCTACCCTATGGGACAGATAGCCTTTCAATAGTGGAAAACGAAATGCACTGTAATTCACTACCAGGACATGTTACACACACCAGTACATGTCCCACCTTCAACATACACAGCACCCTGCCCACAGGGGTACATTGGGCCTACCTTAGGGGTGACTTATATGTAAGAAAAGGGAAGATTAGGGCCTGGCAAGTGGACCCACTTGCCAGGTCGACATGGCAGTTACAAACTGTGCGGAGACCCTGAAGTGGCAGCTCTGAGTTACCTTTTTAGGGCTTCTTCTGTGGGTGGCACAATCAGTGCTTCAGGCCCACTAGTAGCATTTGATTTACAGGCCCCGGCACTCTCAATGCACTGTACTAGGGACCTAATAGTAAATTAAATATGCCAATCATGGAAACAACAATCCATAACACAATTTACAACAGGAGCACTTGCACTTTAATGCTGAACAGCAGTGAGAAAGTGCGCAGAGACACTAAACCAGCAAAAACAGAGTCAAAACCGGGAGGTCAGAAAGCACAAAGAAAGGGTACACACGCCAAAAGATGCAAAGGCTAACATATGTCCCCTCCAGCTGAAAGTAGGGAGAACTACCCAACCTCCTGGGAGTTCTCATCACTAAGGTGGAAGAACCTGGACAGACCATCAGCATTGGCGTGTTCTGTGCCAGGGCGGGGTTCCACCGTAAAGTCCATTCTCTGTAGGGAGATGGACCACCTCAACAGTTTTGGGTTTTTACCCCACATTTGCATCAACCATCTGAGGGGCCTGTGTTCTGTCTGAACCCGGAAGAGAGCCCCAAACAGGTAGGGTCTTAGCTTCCTCAGTGCCCAGACCACAGCAAAAGCTTCTCTTACTATGGCACGCCACCTCTGTTACCTGGGCACTAGTCTCTTGCTAAGGAAGACTACAGGTTGGTCTAGGCCCTCTTCATTCAGTTGTGAGAGCACTGCCCCCACACCATGCTCTGAAGCGTCAGTCTGCACTACGAATTCTTTGGAGAAGTCACGTGCCTTGAGCACAGGTGCTTGGACATGGCTGCCTTTAGGGCATCTAAAGCTTTCTGGCAGGCATCAGTCCAGATCAACTTCCTAGGCTTCTACCTGGAAGTCAGCTCTGTTAAGGGGGCAGCAATGGTGCCATAGTCCTTAACAAATCTCCTGTAGTAACCAGAGAGTCCTAAAAAGGCTCTCACCTCCGTCTGGGTCTTGTGGGCTCCCAAGCCAGAATGCTGTCAATCTTGGACTGTAGGGGTACCACTTGGCCGCCTCCTACCTGGTGTCCCAAGTGCACCAAAGACCCCTGCCCGATCTGGCACTTACTGGCCTTGACCATGAGCCCTGCCCTCTGAAGAGCCTTCAACACTTCCCAGCGGTGCTGCAAGCATTCCTCCCAGCTGTAACTGAACACTGCAATGTCGTCCAGGTAGGCAGCACTGAAATCCTCAAGTCCAGCCAACACCTGGTTGACCAACCTCTGAAAGGTGGCATAGGCATTCTTCAATCCAAAGGGCACTGAAATCCTCCAGTCCAGCCAACACCTGGTTAATCAACCTCTGAAAGGTGGCATGGGCATTCTTCAATCCAAAGGGAGTCACCCAGAAATGGTAATGCCTCCTTGGAGTTGAGAATGCTGACCGCTCCTTGGCCCCATCGGTTAAGGCAATCTGCCAATACCCAGATGTGAAATCAAACGTGCTGAGGAACTTGGCAGCTCCCAACCGATCAATGAGCTCATCAGCTCTGGGGATGGGGTGTGCTTCAGTCCTAGTGACCTCCTCTTTGATGCTGGCCCTGACCCGGTCCGTTAACCTGTAAATCTTGCGTTTCACAGGAGGGCAAACACCTGGGGTCAGAGAGAACAGTGTGGCGAACTGTCCCAACAACTGGCAACTGTCATCTTGCTGCTCTTGGGTCAGTGTAGGGGAAGAGGATCACACCTTCTACTGGCCCATCATGCTCCTTGGTGGACAGGAGGTCAGGGAGAGGTTCTCTCTCCTCTTCCCCCATCATCTGTCGCCAAGATCATGCTCACTTCGGACCTCTGAAAGTGAGGCTTGAGGCGGTTCACGTGGAGGACCCTCAAAGGGTTCCTGGGAGTCCGCAAATTTACCATGTAGGTGACATCACTTTTGTGCTCCATCACGTCAAAAGGTTCAGTCCACTTGTCCTGCAAGGCACAAGGTTCCACTGGGGCCATAACCCACACTTCCTGGCCAGGATGAAACTCTACCAGAGTGGCATTCTGGTTGTACCAGCATTTCATCTCCTCCTGTCTTTCTTCCATGATCACCTGACTGAGTTTCCTGAAGCGAGCAGTTTGGTTTCAGAAGGCCAGCATGTAGCTAAATACATCCTGAGGAGTTTTCCTGGGAGCTGCCTCCCAGTCTTCCTTGGCCAAACGAAGAGGTTCTCTTACAGGGTGTCCATACAGAAGCTCAAACAGACTGCACCTTAGAGACTTCTCTGGTACCTCCCTGTATGCACAGAGAAGGCATGGCAAGAGGATGTCCCACTTACGCCTCATGAGTTCTGTTAGATCCTTGATGATCCCCTTCAGGGTTTGGTTGTATCTCTCCACCAAACCATTACTTTGTGGGTGGTAGGGAGTAGTGAACGTGTAGGTTACACCGCACTCCTCCCACAGGGACATCATATACTTGGATATGAAATTGGCACCACGGCCAGAAACCACCTCTCTGGGGAAACCCACATGGGAAAAGATCCCCATTAATGCCTGGCCAACCACGGCCACCATTGTTGTCCTGAGAGCGATTGCCTTGGGTACCGGGTGGCATGGTCCACCAAGATCAGCATGTACCTGTTGCCCATGTCTGTCTTGGGATCCAGGGGCTCCACAATGTCCATCCCAACCCTTTCAAAAGGGGTTCCAACAACTGGAAAAGGTTGGAGAGGAGCTTTACCCTTCCTCCCACTCTTACCACTTACCTGGCAAGTTTGGCAAGACCTGCGATGTTCATCTGACTGCCTTCGCATGTGGGGCCAAAAGAAGTGGGTGACAAGCCTGTCAAAGGTCCTGTCTTACCTCAAATGTCCTGCCAAAGGCATGACGTGAGCCAAACCCAGTAGGAAGGTCCTGAAGCGCTGGGGTACCACCAACACATGTGGTGACCCAGGCTCAGCTACCTTAGGCTCGCTGTGCAGGAGACCATTCTCCCAGTAGATCCAGTGTGATCCAGACTGATCACCAGCTACCTGGTTTGCAGCCTGCTGCTGCAAACCCTCCAGAGAAGGGCATTCCTTCTGCTCCCTGCAGAACTCCTCCCTGGTGGAACCACCCTGTTGCTGCCAATGGGTCAGCTCAGATAAGTCCCCCAGGTCAGCTACCTGTTCCCCTGTAAGCACCGGGGTGTCCCCTCAAGGTCAGCCTCCGCTGGAACCATGGGAATTCAGGAGCAGGTTTCCTGTACCCCCTGGCCTTTCTCTTGCCAGGAACCTGGGCCACGGTTTCAGGCTCCAGGTCCTTTTGATCATCCTTTCTGGCCGACATTGATCGAGTGATCACGCATGCCCACTCTGGCAACCTAAGCATCTCCAAGTGAGACTCTCCAACTCCACAAACTGGGCCCCCTCACTGATTTCCAGTGCCCTGTTATCTCTCTCTTAGCCAATACGAGGCCCAAGTCTATAAATGTGCTTGTTACTTTAGTATTAGAGGTGTGCGGGAACCAGTGTAATAAACAAACACCCTGATCCAGTTCTATGTTACGATCAGTTATTCCACTCAGCAAATCTTGCACTGCCTCCCAATATATTCCCAAACGGGTACATCCCCACATCATATGCTGAAAGTCGGCCCCCTCCAAACTACACCTCGGGCACTGAGCGGCGGGCGCACTAAAATATTCCAGTATCGTTGCAGTGCCAAGACTAATTGTTGTTAATTGTTAATTGTAAAAATTTTTATTGCACAGTTAATTAAAACTCACAATTAAAATACATTGTTAAAAGAAAAAGTGGTTGCTGACGGAAATAAAAGTATAAGTATCAAAAGTTAAAATGATTCTGTGGTTCAACTTCTTCTGCATTTGGGCCATAAGTTCGAAAAATGCCCTAGGACATGTTTCCGGCTATTGGGCAGGTATTTCTTTTTGTGCCTCCTTGATTCTCTTTGCCACTGCATCAAGAAATGTTGTGGTTCTGCAGTTTAGTTGGATCTCGCTTGGGTTGAAGCACAGTTTAACTGCCTGTCGGCACGACCTGATCCCCTCCTGGTTCCATTTTACACGTAGTAGTGTTCTCCTTATGTCCATTAAGCTGGGACAAATACATATTATGTGGGTTAGGTCTTCAGGTCGTGCCCCGCAAAGACGGCAGGTTTGATCTTTATGGTTCCTTTCCCATGGCGCCAGATGAGGGAGGATCGGTAGTACGCCTAAATGGAATTTTAATAATTTCTCCTTTGTCTTTTGCTTGAAGCCGTGGTCTAAGTATGCCTGTGGTTTGAGGGTTTTATAGTCGTTTAAGACTGTCCAGCCATGGGCTCTTTTCGCCAGGGTTTCTTTGTCTTCAAGTAGCGATACTATTTTCGTTGTTTTTGTTACTTTCTTTTTAAAGCTTTTATGATCTACTGAGCTGTTCCAGAGGCCGGTCAGTTCTAGGCTTTCTAGTGATTGCATCAAGTACTCTCTAGCATGTGATCGTTCACGTCTTTGCAGTTCAGTCCAGAGGTGGTTGTTTAGGGTGCCTGGCTCTCCGTTTCTGATCTTGTGCCAACATTTTATAAAGCTGCCCCTTCTTTCCACCGTTTGCTTTTGTATCCCAAATTCGAGACGAATTTGTGCTGATGAGACATAATTAGGAAGCTGAAAGAGTGACCTGTAGGTTTTGCCGATCACTTTGTCTAGTGTCTGTGCATACTTTCCTAGGGTTGATTCGCTCCCGTATGTTAATGTTGGTTGGAGACGGGCTCTCAGTACTTGTAGTAAGGGATCGAGCGTGTGGTCTGGCAGAATCTTCTTAAGGGGTTTCATTGCGAGATAACTCATGGTTCCTTTTTGGTAAAGTGTCTCTAGTTGGGGTTTGAATGACCCTCTGCTGTCCACCAGAACACCCAGGTACTTGTAGCACGTCACTTGGTCCAGTTTGTGGCCATCCAAGAACCAGCTGTTCTTCCTGGTCTTATTGTTGTTCACTGCCACGGTTCTTGTTTTTTTCAAGTTTATGGTTAGGCCGTTAAGATGTGAAAATGAGCTGGTGGTGTTTATGAGATGTTGAAGGCCTGTTGGAGTGCGGCTTATTAGAACAAGGTCGTCGGCATAAAGGAGATTGGTAAGCGTGATGTCCCCCAACCGGGGCGCGTGCGAGTTGGTTTCATCCAATTTCTCTGGGAGGTCTGCCAGGTAAAGGTTGAAAAAGGTGGGGGCTAGGACGCACCCTTGTTTTAGGCCATTATAGGTGTTCATTCGCCTTGAGAGGTGTGTCCCTTTGCCCAGCTTGATCCTGACCCAGGTGTTGGTGTGGAGTAGGATAAGTTGTTTCAAGAGCAGTTCTGGAACCCCCCATTTATTAAGTTTTTGCCATAGTTTGCCCCGGTCCACATGGTCAAACGCTGAACTATAGTCGATGAAGCATAGGAACAGTGGGGTTTTTCCTAGTTTTGCCGCATCTGTTAGTAACGATAGAGCCATGATGTTGTTGGTTGTTCCCTGCCCTCTACAGAATCCTGTTTGGGTTGGTGGGATTATGTGCTCTGTCTCTGCCCACTGTGTCAGTTCTTCTAGTATTATTCCGGCATAGAACTTTGCCTCTATGTCCAAAAGGGCTATCAGCCGATAGTTGCCTGGGTTGCTCCTGTCTCCTTGCTTGTAAATTGGACTTATAATGGAGCCTTTCCAGGATTCGGGGCATGCTTCTAGGTCAAGTATGCTTGTAAAAAGTGGAACTAGTGTGTTGCTCCAGAACTCGATATCGTGCTTAAATATTGACGGTGGAATTCCATTGGGACCCGGGGCTCCCTCCATTTTCCCCTTCTTTATTTGAGTTTTTAGCCGGGTCGTGGATATTTTGATGTCGTAATCAGTGTTGGGTGTTGGGGTGCTGTTATCCTTTTCTCCCCTTGCCATCTTTTCGTTGACTAGTGATCTTTTGCCTTCTGCTAAGTTACTGAGCCCTTTTTCTACCTTTTTTGCTGCTCTGTCCTCTTTGTTGTGGTCTCTTTTATTTGCTGACGAGGCTGTGGATGTATCTTCTTTTGGTTTGTTAAAATGATTATGCAGGTAGTCTGCCCAGGCTGGCTCTGCTATGTATGAGCTTATCCCTTGGTGCCCTGGGTGTTGCAGGCTATGAATTGTTTTCCAAAAGTTGGCGCTGTTCTTTAGTTTGGAGTCCTGCTTTATTTTTGCCCATAGTTCATCGTTCGCTTACCTTTTGTTTCCCCAAATTGCTTTTTTTAAGCTTACTTTTAGACCATGTAGGGTGTGTTGTAGAGGTTCTTTTATAGGCTCTATTCGTAGTTGTTTTAGGGTGTGCTTTATATCCCTTTTAAGGCGTTTTATCTCCGGTGTGGATGTCTTTCTTAGTGTGTTCATCGGGGGTTTGCCATTTGATGTCCTTGATTTGGTTGCGTATTTTATCCCGAGGGCCTCAGTGAACCCTTCCCAGGCCTCTATTTCGTTTGCAGCCATGTGGCCTTGCTGTAGTATCACCTGCACGTCGGTGAACAGAGCTTCAATAATATTTTGTTTAAGTCTGATGCATTTGAAGTCTGTTGTGTACTCATTGCCTATAGTTGCACTGGGTTCGTTAGGGTTCTCACTAGGGGTTTTTAAAACGATTTCTTGCGGCAGATGGTCGCTTTGATCACTGGCGCCTAGTTGGAATGATCTGATGCTGTCGAAGAAAGAGAGGTTTACAAATGTATAGTCTAGGTAAGTGGAGGTTGTGAAAGTATGATAGGTCGATGCTGGAGGGGTATCTTCTTTAAACCGGCCGTTCAGTGCCCTCAGGTTTAGTTGCTCTAAATCTTTTAATAATTGCTTTGAGCACTTTTTTTGTTTGATCGCCTGCACTTGTGCTTGCGGTGGGATTCCCCAGGCTCTATTGAGTTCTTGTGCGAATTCCTCGTCCTCTGTTCTTCCAAATAGAAAGAGGTTAAAATCTCCTGCCAAGATTAGGTCGTCGGCGTCCCCCTCATCCAAGATTCTTGCTGTTTCCTTAACCAGTGCAGAGACTAGTGCCGAATGCAACAAGTTATCCCACCGAGGGAGAGCATATCTATCCTGTAGAGCATGAAAGGACAAAAGGGTTCAGTTTTCATAGAGGTCTCCCAGTACCTGAATTTCCAATACCTCCCATTTGGCTAATGTCGTCCAATCCCCGCCATGCGGGAGGGCTGTCGACATACCCAGCGGGATCTCTGGGGCGTAAGGGCGAGCAACCCCAGCTTGACGCTGGCTGCGATTCCAGCACAATCTTTGTAGGAGAGTAGGGTCTGCTTTCCTATGGTCACCCCACTTTTTGCTTTTTGCTTCACTGGTTTTCGACTTTAATGTGGCAGTGGGCCTGCTAATCAGACCCACAGCCCAGCTGTTCTCGCTCTAAATTCATACCATGTACTTTAGGTAATCACCAATTGGGAATTGGGTCACTCTTGTGAGTCCCTGTACAGTGTACCATAGGTACCCAGGGCATAGGTGCACCCAAGCCCTACCAGGGGCTGCAGCATATCTTATGCCACCCCTGGCTGGCCATCCAAACTGACACAACTGGCTGATCAATCAGCTGGGGCAAGGTCGTTTAATCACCCCTTGCTTAGGTATAGTATTCCTATACCTACCATTATATATAGACACATATGCACCTATAAGTCACTCCTATGGCAGGCCTTAACAATCCTGAAGGCAGAGTGCTTGGTTTTATGTGAGATGAGGCTCTAGCATGAGCTGAGCCTGTCTGAAGCTTTCGGAACCATGTCCTTATAGCTGTCCTATGATATAGCCATACTATATACTCTTAAGTGCATTATAATCCTCGCGGTTGAATGCTAACTTTGGTTTGGCGTTATCAAAACATATCGTGTAAGGTGTCATATGCTTTGGAATACTACCCCCTCGCAGTTCTGGTGACGGGGGTAGCATTCCACCCTTCTAGAGGGAGAAGACATGTTGTTCCTACTAATCCCGGTTAAAGTTAACCAGAGCCTCAGCATCACAAAATGGATGCTGCTGCCACAGACACAAGTCTGACCTCCTGCTGCTGGGAGTCCTTCCAGCGAGGTGTGGTTCTGAAAATTCTGGACTTGTGTAATCATTCTGAACTCGAGAATTAAACTTCATCGAAATATGACGAATTTGGTATCAAAAGACCGAGAATGACAAGCACACCATGTATAAATATTTTCAGCATATTCGAGTGGCGATTTTGCCTCGAAATCGTCATTTGCGTTCTGAACCCTTGGCTTCCATTTTAATACGGCAGCCATCTTATGTGTTGCCCTTTACATAGGCTTTAATCCAGCTGAATTCCATCCCACAAGGACACGTACTCCTTAATCGACTTTCCTATGACCTGTGCAAGTTGGAACCATTGCCCCAGGCTGAACTCGTTAGGTCAGTTCCCCTCCCAGTGGCCGAACAAGATAGCATCAAGGCTCAACAAGCCATAAAACCATTTCAGCGCACACACCTGCCATATCTTGCTCACATCTGTCTCTGCTCCTTTTGCTTCACTTGTTTTATGGTAGGGAGGTGCCTGTTTTATTGGGGGTCCACCAATATCTGATGAAATGTTGGGCCTTGCCGGGTGATTTGTTGTGGGCAGCACGCCATGAAATATGTACATGTCATCATGACTCTGCTTTTCCTTTGTAACCAAAAACTGTAAATGATATACTACAAATTCGAAGAATGTTTGCCTGAAGCTGAATATTCTGTATAAAAAGAGAAGCCTGACTTTGTAAATTCGAGCAGTCTCCTGAGAATATACTTCCCCGTGTGTTGTACTTCTAGGACACTTGTTACCTTGGTTGCAGCCAATAAAATCGATCCTTGACTTCACCTAGAAGACTCTGAGTTTCTGTGGTCTGAATCAGGAAGAACCCGAGGTCTCTGGGTGTACCCTGACACCGCTGGGTTGCCGGTTCTGTGCCGGTTCTTAAAAACCCAGTACCTCAGCTGGCGCCCAACGTGGGGCGATTCCAGTGGTACCAGTCAGCCAGAGGTTCGTGAGGAGCTTCGTGTGAAAATTCCGGAGGACGGCCAACCACCTCATCGACCCCTGCATGTCTACGTGGTCCGAAGGTCTTTGCTGCGAGGTTCCCCGCTTCCCGACGGCTACAAAGGACTGCTGCCCTGGCTATCGCCCTGATTTGGACCCTTGAAGTTTAGTAGAGCGAAACACTAAGACGAGTCTTCTGGTGACGTCATCGATATCTCAGTTAAGTATAAGTGGAGCGTCTCCCAGTCCTTAGTTGGTCTTAGTCTTGGGTATCCTTTGGGATAATTGTTGGTACTTGCAAGCACCAAAACCGAAGGACTCGTGTATTCACGAGCAATATCGTAATCGATAATCCTTTGAAGTTTGGAACTAGACTAGAGAGCGAAGATGCCTAGTCTTAGACTTGGAAATTTGTTTTGTCTTGGTTGTAATAATAGGGACTCCCATTGGAGGACTCATGTCCGGTTCCTCCGGTTGGAACTCCAACTTACGAATTATATGTGAAACATGGGGTAGGCCCCATCACATACAATGAAGTTTGGATCAAATACACCAGAAAAGATGGTGTTTTAAAATGGCCCCAATATGGTAGCTTTGATACCAAAATTTTAGATAACCTTGAAGTTAAACTGTTCAAAAAGAAAGCCCGGCCGGCAATGTTCGACTCTTTCCGCCTATGGCGTAAAGAGGCCAAACAGAAGGAAATCAAACTAGCTAAGAAAAATAAGAGAGAAGGGGGACTTTCAGTAATGCAAGCTGCTATGCAGTTTAAAGACAATGAAGAAGAACAGATGAGTGAGCAGTTGCACAGGCAACGTAAAATGGTAATAGATAAATGCTATCCAGTTTTGCCGTCTCTTCAGCAAGAGGCAGCAAAAGAGTGTGAAAAAGATCCATTAATGTCGCATTTATTAAGTTCGCCACCCCCCTATGCGCAAAATGCCACGGCACCCCCGCAACCTTCAGTTGTGCAACCTACCTTCTATTCCACCGCAGCATCCACCAGCTGTTCTTCAGCTGACTCCTGTCCCTACGGTGCAGCCTCCTCCAGGCCCACCGACCACATCTGCTCCACCTGTGCTTTCTACGATTTTGCCTACTGTACTTTCTACTTCTCCTAATGCTCCCTCTACGATTTTGCCTAGTGCTCCTTCTATTTCTCCTGATGCCTCCTCTGCTATTTTCTCTGCCACTGCCTTGTCTCACCCCGTTTTTCCACCTGTTCTTCCTTCAGTTTCACCCTCCGTTCGGCAGAAAATGGCCAGCACTGTCACTAACCTTTTCTCGCCTCTTTTCGGTTCGCCTACTACGACCCCTAAAATGGAACGAAGACAGTTGCGAAGTCGACTGCCTGACTATCAAGAGAGAGACTCATTGAATCATTTAGCACAGAAATGGATTATGGACACGGTAAAATATGATGTACAGTCTGTCATGGAAGTCTTCCATCAATGGGAAGCACCGACGCAGAGATATGTTTTCGAACAGATGTGTTTTTCTTTGTGAGGATTTAGAAGACAATGATCTGGAATGCAACCCGCAAGAGTTGTGTCGTGTACGGTTTAAGTTTGGAGAGGGCATGATTGTAGGTCCCGATGTAGAACAAGCGGTTGAAATATTATTATCATATCGGAGTAAGGGGAGCAGTTCTGGGTCACAATCTGAGCCTGGTGCATCTAGTAGGAAAAAGGCGAGACAATACCCGATGAGAGAAGTTCCCCCACAATGGAGGGAGGGTGACACAACTGCTAACCCACCTATTCTGCCACACTTTCAGCGTGTATGGGTACATGTCCCATGGAAGCGAGCTGAAGTTTTAGCCCTTAAGCAGACATTACCTGATCCGCGTAAAAATCCTGCAGGGTGCCATAAAGAGTTGTCACAAACTGCTGGGTCATGTATAATGAATTTAGCCGATATCGATATGCTATTTGGGAATGTTGTTCCACAGCCCTTATGGGGTAAAATTTGTCATACAGATCATGATCAGGAGTTAGGTGACTCATGGGCTAATATTGCCGCTGCAGATGCCCGACAAGTTGGTGGTGCTAAGCCTGACAGAGAGATAAACGGTTAAGGGGGGGTCCGAGGGGAAAAAATTATTATAGACCTACTGGTACCTAGTCCCCCAACTAGACACTAAAACACACGGAAGGTACAGAAGGTCTCAGAAATACAGAGGGAGTGAAAAGAAAATAGCAAATCTCTCTATTGGGACCTAATAGTGTCCTCTTTACATGCCCAGAATACACAGTTAATCTGGAAACAACCAAGAAAACAAAAACAAGAGAAGATGCACAAGGAGAGGAAAAAGATACCCATCAGCCCACTCATAAGTGGAATCTCGTCATCTGGGTATATGTTGGTAAATGGTGTCCTCTAGGGTCTGCCTTGGAAACAATCCATAGGACTGCCTAGTGATGGACCCAGAACATTTCACCAACAGATGACAGTATATGAGCGGGAGGGGTTGAGGTTGCAGTGCTCAAAGAAAAAGAAGAAGAAAAGGAAAATAATCCAAGTGATTCTAAAAATACCTACGATGATGTCATGAAATACTTTATTAGGGCTGACCATCAAAGTGGTATGGTTAAAAACAGTATGCTGATAGCATGTAAGGAATTGCTACCCACCAATGTTGTTATTCGGTCAACATGTTTCAGCCTCAAGGGCTTTCGTCAGGACCTATGGTGCTACTGCAACACTTACTTAAGTGATGTGAAAGTGGGATCTACATCTGCTTTCCAAACTGAAAAGAGTGTATCTTCTCCTGCATAGACACAATACAAAAGACAGAAACAGAGACATGGACAAATTATGTCAACAAAAAGAAGTGCACAGACTGCAAACTCTCGTTTCTATGGTCTTTATAATATGGCTATGAACACTTGAAAGACACTCACCCTTATTGTGGGGAGAGAAAACCTCACCTCACCTGGCCACTGCTCAGGAAGAAAGGGAGGCCACGCACTGGAAATAAACAGAACACTTAGAAAGTTATAACCAGTGGTAGTAGAAACACAATCTACAGACAAGAAAAACTGGATTCAAAACACATAAATCAGAGACACACATGGTGACACAATGGCCAGACTGGTTTCCTCTTGCATCAGGAAAGTATACCACAAAGCCTCACTGACTGCACTGCTTGCACAAACCTGTAGACCTATAAAGTACAAAGGCCCAGGTAGCCAGCCGCAGTCACTGGGAATAGAGGCGCCTACTCCTGTGCTTTCCACCTAGTACTCAAAGACCAAAGACCAAAGCAATAATGCTATTGACTGTACCACCACCACTGACCTCTCCGTCGTTGCCTCGGAGTGAAAACTGAGCCGAGGGGAGGCGACGACTGATGGTCACACGCGATGTTAAATACACTGCAGTGGACCTGAAAGGAAACTCCTTTGTTTCAAAATTTGATTGGCTCATGTGTAGGCCAATGGGAATCGGCTCACAGGCAGCCAACCGTGACCTACACTGATAAGCCTGCAGTGGACCTGAAAGGAAGTTCCTTTGTTTCAAAATTTGATTGGCTCATGTGTAGGCCAATGGGAATCGGCTCACAGGCAGCCAACCGTGACCTACACTGATAAGCCTGCAGTGGACCTGAAAGGAAACTCCTTTGTTTCAAAATTTGATTGGCTCATGTGTAGGCCAATGGGAATCGGCTCACAGGCAGCCAACCGTGACCTACACTGATAAGCCTGCAGTGGACCTGAAAGGAAACTCCTTTGTTTCAAAATTTGATTGGCTCATGTGTAGGCCAATGGGAATCGGCTCACAGGCAGCCAACCGTGACCTACACTGATAAGCCTGCAGTGGACCTGAAAGGAAACTCCTTTGTTTCAAAATTTGATTGGCTCATGTGTAGGCCAATGGGAATCGGCTCACAGGCAGCCAAACGTGACCTACACTGATAAGCCTGCAGTGGACCTGAAAGGAAACTCCTTTGTTTCAAAATTTGATTGGCTCATGTGTAGGCCAATGGGAATCGGCTCACAGGCAGCCAACCGTGACCAACACTGATAAGCCTCAGCCACATTAACAGGCCGACCGTGAGACATACCTCACGCGCATATGCGCACCAGTCAAATCGTAAGGCAGTAAGATGGTGTGTTGTATTCTATCCAAAGAAGAGCCATAAGAAGAGCTAGGTGTGTTTATTTATTTATACTGCTAGAGGGCAATGTTTAGAGGTCGCGCGCTAATTTAGCCGTTTGCCAACTTCCAGTCGGATAGTACCGGGGGCTTAAACTGATATAGACACTGGCTACATATATTCAATATATATAGAACATGAGAAGGGGAACCCTACCCAGCGAGGGTGTTAGAGCTCAGTGGAGGTAACCCTTATGCCAAAGGCTGTTAGCACAAGGACTCTGTGTTCGGAAAAACAATCTGCGCAATCACAGCTGCATCCAAGGAATGTCATCATTCAATCCTTCTGTGTCACTATGAAGTTTGAAAACCCACTTCTGTTCTTTCCTCAATAGGAAAAGTGAAACATCCGTGACGTGACTAGGTATGTAAGGTTGTTCTAGAACCAACCATCTCAGTTCATCTGGACTATGTCTCTTGTCAAGGAAGTGAGTGGTGAGCCGTGTTGCCTGTTTTCTGCGTCTCATGGTGCTCATATGTTCCTGCACGCGCAATTTGATTTTTCTTGCGGTCATGCCGATATACCTTAGTCCACAGGGGCAGGTAATCTGGTATATCACTTTCTCACTGTTGCAATTAGTGTGGTGTTTCAATTGCCATGGTCGCGAGGTCCCAATGTCCACTTCAAGTGTTTTGCTGGTCAGTGGGCATACTGAGCAATTCCCGCAGGGATGATGTCCTCGTACCGGGGGCAGACCCCATAGAGTTTGCGGGGGTTCACATACTTCTTGCCGAGGTCGTGTATGCACAAGAGAGTCTCTCAAGTGCTAAGCCTGAGCCTTTGATAGCAGAGCTCCCTGGTAAAATAGTAGATTACATGAAAACGATAATGCCTGCAATACGTGTAAATTGGGAGAAGTTGTCTGCATGCAAGCAGAAGAAAGAAGAGACAGTCTCTGATTTCTTCACCAGGTTTGAAGAAACATTTGTCGACCACAGCGGTCAAGATATGACCACAGAAGGTGGTCAGAGATTGTTCGTCGATAAATTCGTGCACAATCTGCTTCCAGAATTATGTAAAAAGTTAAAGGATTCAGAAAGTTCTTGGGCAGTCTCATCTTCAGCCCAGATATTGGCTACTGCACAATATTACGAAAATAGAGACAAAGACGAGAAAGATAGAGCAGAAAAGAAAACTAAGGAGTTAAAAACGAAGGTTTTGCTACAACAAGCATATCCGCCACGTGGTGGTGGTGGTCAAAATAATAATGGTCAGAATAATTATCAGAATAATTTTCAGCAGCCTCAACAGTATCAGAGGAACTCGCAAAGAGTCGAGTACACTCAGCCACGTGTCCCTGTAGGCCCCAACCAGTGTTCATACTGCAAAGAAGAGGGTCATTTCAAGTACAGTTGTCCTATTTTGCTACAGCGCGCAAATGGTGCTTCTGGTGTAAGAGGTCGTGGTGTTCAGCAAGCGCCTAGAGGTAGAGGGCGTGGAAACGCCCCCCAGAACACACGTCCCCTTCCAGCACAAAATTCTATGAATAGGTTCGATCAGCAGAACAACGCATCTGACAGGACAGCTCAATACTATGTTGATGATTACTATACAGAAGATGAGTATTTGGAGGGTAATGATTGCTAGGACAGCCATAGACAAAGAGAGGGAGTTGTTTCAGTTCCAGTAGATCAGAACGGACCTTACGTTGAGGTGATTACATCAGGTGTGTCAGAGCCTTTTCTGTTGGATACTGGTGCTACAAAGAGTTCTATTATGCACTCCAAACTCCCTGGCGCATCTTTGTCTGGCGAAATGAACGTTTCTGTAGGATTTTCTGGCGCCCCAGTTAGAAATACGATTTCTGACCCTTTGTCTCTTTCTGTTGGTCCTTGCGAATTCGAAGCACCCCTTATTCTGACAACAGGTTGTGGTGAAAACTTGCTAGGATTGGATTTGTTAAAAAGATTGTATGTGACTTTGTACTGTTCTCCTTCAGGAGTACAACTTACTTTGGGTAAGAAAGTGGTTTCTCCCATGTATTTGTCAAGGGACAAACTTCCAGCAGAATTGTTGTTTCTTCCAGATATTCTTTGGGCCACTGGTCCAAATGATGTGGGTCTTTTAGATATTCCACCATATGTTGTAACATTGAAAGCCAATGTTCAGATGCCACAAATTCCCCAATATAGGATATCTAGTGAGGGTGAAAAAGCTTTGCTAGCGATCGTTTACGAATTGATTGAAAAGGATGTGATTGAAGAAACACGAGGCAACGTTTGCAATAGTCCTGTTCTGCCTGTTTTAAATCGAACTGATCCCTCTCAGCCACCTGTGTACAGATTTGTGATTGATCTTAGAGAGGTGAATAAAATAGTTGTGCCACAATTCCCAGTTGTCCCCGACATTACCACAATATTGACTATGATTCCAGCTTCTGCCTCTTGGTTTTCGGTGATTGACCTGAAGAATGCTTTCTTCAGCATCCCGATCGCTGAGGAGAGCAGGGATATTTTTTCCTTCAGTTTAGGAGGTCGCAGTTTCCGCTTTAACGCGCTCCTCAGGGCTACTGTGAAAGTCCATCAATATACAGTCAAGCTCTAAAAACACAGCTTGATACGATTGTTTTACCTAAAGGTGCTACTCTTGTACAGTATGTGGACGACTTGCTGATTGCTGCAGACACTGAGGGAATTTGTAAAAGGGCAACGCTGTCATTGTTGCGTCATCTGTGTGATTTACATCACAAGGTGTCACTTTCCAAGCTACAATATTGCCGACAAGAAGTGACCTACCTAGGTCACCTCTTATCGAAGGAGGGAAGGAAACTGACCCCAGAAAGAATTCAGGCAATAGCGAAATTGAATGTGCCAAGAACACAGAGAGAAGTGCGTGCTTTCTTGGGCATTACATCGTACTGTAGACAGTGGATTCCGAATTTTTCATTGTTAGTAAAACCCTTGGTCGCATTTACATGTAAAAATACACCCAATCCCATTCCTTGGTCTGAAGAGTGTCAGCAAAGTTTTCTCGAATTGCGCACAGCATTATGTTCGGCTCCTGTGTTAGGTACCCCCGACTACAGTAAGCCTTTCACATTATATGTCCACGAGAAAGAGGGCTGTGCATTGTCTGTATTGACTCAGTTGTTTGGAGGTAGGCAGCGTCCATGTGCCTATTTTTCGTCGACCTTGGATCTGGTAGCTAAAGCATTGCCAAGTTGTTTAAGAGCCACAGCAGCAGCAGCTGTTTCTATTCGACAGTCTGCTGGTCTAGTAATGAATAATACACTAGTCGTGATGGTCCCACATGCAGTTGACACGTTGTTAAATAGAACCAAGACACAGCACTTAACTAGTGCTCGATTGTCCAGTTACGAATTGACACTGTTAGCGAGTCATGTATACATAAAAAAGGTGCAGTACCTTAAACCTAGCTACATTGTTGCCAATTGCAGAGGAATCAGATGTTTCAGAACAGCACGATTGTTTTCTCAGAACAGAGGAAGAGACGAAAGGGAGAGTAGATCTATCCGATACTCCTCTTTCTGAATGTGATGGTACATTATGGGTGGATGGTTCATGCTTCAAGCTCCCGAGTGGTGACACAACTGCAGCATATGCCGTCACGACTTTGCATACAATTGTTGAAGCTGCACGTGTGCCACATAGTTCAGCTCATTTATATAGAAAAACAATGGTTCCTATGGCATATGATTTTATACAACTTAATATTTATAACAAGCTCAATGGCAATATAAACATTAGAGGGAGGGTGGCAGAAAAAGAAGAGACGCACAACTGTACCATAAAGGATATGTCCTTATATTTAAGATTTGATAATGAGAAATGCATATATTTCAATTGCGACATACAAATATTATACAAAGTGCAGTGTATCCCAAGTGAATAGTGACCGAAACAAAAACGTGTATAACCAGGTGAACTATACAGGTTTCAGCTGTGAATATTTACAAAAACAGGAAACTAGACTCTAAGCAAGTTATTTCAACTAATGATTAGCCAGCTGCTATAAGATTATAGGAACTGTATTGGTCTGATTCGCTTCCTAGTGCGTCGACGGCGTTTTGACCATTAGAATAAAGGTCTCGTCAGGACTGGGCAGTGAGGGACATCTATAAAAATACAAAATAAATAAAAGTTTTTTGTAACTATTTGCAGTCGCCATGAATAATTAGTATTCATGAATTAGGTCAAAGGGGTTTACCTTGCACCAGGGTGTAGATAGCCCATACGTGAGAATGTAAAATAAATTTACTTACAGTGAACCCGGCCGGGCACTGTCGGAAATAGGGAGAAAACAAGCGTCAATGCAATGCATGCGAATGACTAAGGCATCAAAGGGGGGCTGAAGTGTCCATGTAACTTACCACTGTATACACAGCTGGTAGCGTGTCTTATGTTTAATGATCACGGTCAATGCCGTTCCACCGCCAAGTATCACAGATTATCTAAATTGTAAAAATGTAAAAAATGTACAAAACGCTATTATAAGGCGAAAGTGTTTCGCTGCATTCCCTGGTTGTTTTCAAGCTTTTCAAAGCTTTTTCCTACCTTAGCGTTTTGACTCGTGCTGCTCAATGGCTGGCTCCGATCATTCATCTGATACGAGGTTGTGTCGCGCAATGCGACGTCATCACCATTATAACGTGATGGACGGCGTGTGTAGGCATAGAAAGGGGACTAAAGGATGTTTACAAAAATGTAAGTCCTCGTAGTATTAATTCATACAGATGACTCGAAAAATACTTAAACCAGAGACATCGTCACACTGCCTATTTGTGCGTGTTATAGTCTGCTGTTTTGACAGAACGCTACCAGGTCAGAATATGAACATATTACAAACAGCAATTCCTCCATCAATGAAGACTGAGTGCATTATATAAACAGTGAATTACAATGAAGATGTACAATTGCATGTGTACCAACCACGATTTTGACAAAACGCTACCAGGTCAGAATATGAACATATTACAACCAGCAATCCCACCATCAATGAGGACTGAGTGCATTATATAAACAGTGAATTACAATGAAGATGTACAATTGCATGTGTACCAACCACGATAGAACCATAATGTGTCTCTGACTATTTACAGGCCTTAGCCAACATATATACATTTTTAAAAAACACAGTTATCACACAATGCTGACAGATGGTAAGTTCAATACAGTGCATGATATAGCCAATACAGTAGTCACAACATCGAGCCAACCCATTCAATGTTTCCAGAAGTCTAACATATGTTCTAAGTCATATTGGATACAAAGCCTCTCCATTCATCAGCGGTGTTAAGACCTTCATTTATTGAATTGATTTTATCAATCCAGTGACACTCGCGACGCTGAAGTATTTGAGCAATATCTCCACCCCTTTCTGGTAGTGTTGCAATATCTACCACTTGCCACCTCATTTCGTCTGCAGAATGGTTCAATTCTTTAAAATGGGCAACGAGAGGTGCAGTCAAAACAGATTTCCTTATGCGACTACGATGCTGTCCTATTCTGGCCTTTACCAGTTGTTGCGTTTGTCCAATATAGGGTAAGCCGCAAGGACACCAAATGCAGTACACGACATTACGTGTGTTGCAATTTGAAAAGAAATCAAGTTTATAATCAAAATTGCCATGTTTAAAGTTTGATGTCTTGCATGTTAGTGGGCAAATCACGCAATTTCCACACGGGTGATGCCCAAGAATGGGAGGCAGGTTCCAAGTAGATTCTAACATACCACTTTTCTGGGCAGTTGTTTCAGTAGACGATCTAACTAAATGATCTTTTAGGTTTTTAGCTCTCTTATATGCAAAAAGGGGTACCTCAATCGCTGGGTCAATGCTCCTAATAATGTTCCAATTTTTCGTGATGGTTTTCCGAATCTTGTTAGTATGGACTCCAAATGTAGTAACACATACAATTTTTTCCATTACTTTTTTTGGTCTAATGACCAATAGTTCCTCTCGGGGACAATACCAGGCACGTTTTAGTGATTTTTTAACCAATTTGTTGGGATATCCTCTCATTAGTAGTTTATTTCTTAGGACAAATGACTCTCTCATATAATCTTCTCGTCGTGCACAATTACGACGAATCCTCAAGAATTGCCCAAAGGGCAATCCATCCCTTAGGGCTCTTGGATGTTGGCTCTTGTATGATAATAATGTATTTTTCTCCGTAGGCTTTCTATGAAGAGATGTAATTAGTTTACCATCTACATTAAGAATATTGAGATCCAAAAAGGGAATGGTCTCTTTTTGTAATGTAGATGTGAAGGTGAGATGGGTTTGAACCGTGTTAAGATACAGAATAAATCCAGTGAAATCTTCTTCATTCCCCCTCCAAATAAGGAAAATATCATCTATATATCTATGCCAGCCATTAATGCTGGCATAGTATGGATTCTGGTCGTTCAGGACATATAGTCCTTCCACATGGTTCATATAGATGTTCGCCAGATTTGGGGCAAAAATTGCGCCCATACTGGTCCCACAGCATTGTTCATAGAATTGTCCATTGGATACAAAGTAATTTCTCTGGAGTGCCACTTCCAATAGTGCGATTATAAATGAAGTTGGCACATTCCAGGGTCTGGGCCTAGTATCAAGAAGCTCTTTTATACAATGGATACTGTCTTTTTGTGGGATGTTCGTATATAAGGACGATATGTCCAAAGTGGCCAACCAATCAGTATCTTCATTGTATGATAGACCTTCAACTAAATTAATCATGTGCATGGTATCACGCACATAGCTCTGTTGAAGGGGAACAAAGTCTCTTATAAAGAAGTCAATATATTTACCAATCGGTTCCAAGATAGAACCACAACCAGACAAGATTGGTCTACCTGGGGGATGTGTTATACTTTTATGGACTTTGGGGAGGGTATATAGAACCGGAGTTCTAGGGTTAGATGAGTTCAAGAGATCAAATTCTTTTTTCGTGAGAAAACCTTCCTCTAGTCCTTCCTTGGTGATAGAAGCAATCTCCTTTCTGATTTCACACAGGGGATTGCGGGCAAGTTTTTTATAATGCTTATCCTCTGAGATTTGTTTTTTAATCTCCGCATCATAATCAGTCCTTTCCTGAATAACAATTCCCCCACCCTTGTCCGCGGGTTTCAATATA
This sequence comes from Lissotriton helveticus, assembly GCF_964261635.1. NCBI lineage: Eukaryota > Metazoa > Chordata > Amphibia > Caudata > Salamandridae > Lissotriton > Lissotriton helveticus. The sequence continues at coordinate 1,037,817,143 of NC_136063.1, forward strand.
ATGGAGGTATCCTTTTTTAAACTGTTAAGCGCCTGTCGTTCTGAGAGAGTAATATTGTATGGTATAAACTGTTTGCTTGTTCTCCACTTATCTACTTCATCTAGAACGATTTTTTCAAACGTGAGTAATTCCGGGGGCATCATATTATTAGTAGGGTAAAAAGTTGATGGTAATTTTAGCCCTGTCACTGACTCTTTTATGTTAAATTCACGATCTTTAAAAAAGAGTTTCAAACTAATTTTCCTAAAGAACTGAAAAAGCTCGGATTTTAGATTGAAATAATTTGGTTTTTCAGTGAGCACAAATGACAAACCTCTACTTAGTAAGGAAGTTTCAGGAGATGACAACACGTGTTTGGACAAATTAAAAATCGGTATTGTTTCCATATTGTCTGCTGAATCTAGTATGGCTGGGGTCCCCACTGATAATGCTTGTTTCTCGTTTGGCGTTCGCCTGAGTATTGGTGCCAGACTCTTTTCTTGGTTTTGCCCCCTCTGTCTAAAAAAGGTTGGCCTTGATGGTTAAAGTTACTTGGGCCTGGTTGACCGTCAGAGTCACTGGAGCCACCTGATGATTCCGAGAATGTAACTGGCTGATTCTTTCTAAATCGACCCCAAGTATTTTGTCTATTCTGAGTAGGGAAAGTGGTAAAATAATCCTCTTTTAAGTACGGAAAGGCTCTTTCTTTACTGTAGTTCTTAATATCCTTTGTAACCTTGTCTGCTTTCTTTTTTAGCTCAAACACGTTGAACTCTTCTATGGTTTTATTAAGTTTCTCAAGTAGTGACTTGGCTTCCACTACACCGTCACCCCCTAAGAGTTCTTTCTCCAGCTCCTCTATCTCCTTAATCTCAGCCTTGGAGTGCTCTATAGCGGTCTCGACGCCAAGAACCATCCAATGGCGAGAGCAAGTGACAGAAATTCCACAGAAATTACCCTTAAATTTAGGATCTTCTTTAAAGATGCCCGGTACGTTTCTTATTTGCAACCCTTGTGGTATAATACCAGCACGTAGATAGTCTGATAGCATACGACCATGCAGCTCTGTGCGCACGTGTTTTTTCTTAGCTTTTTCCAATTTCTCAATCAGTACTTGCCTGGGGCTACTAGTATTTACAGGTAAGTTAGAAAACAAGGACGGTCCACTTGTCAATTTCGTAATGTATTCTTCTGTGTACAATGGTGCCTCTCTCTCTGCCATCCCAATCTCCAATCGAAAAATAACCCTATAGTTATATAGGGAAGGGAAAAATCCAACAACGTGGATAAAGCCCTTGCGGTGCAGCCACCGCACAAAAATGCGAAAAGGAAAAACAAGGGAAACCCTACTCACAGCGGAACCAGGGCAGTGCGTTTATATAGAAAAACAATGGTTCCTATGGCATATGATTTTATACAACTTAATATTTATAACAAGCTCAATGGCAATATAAACATTAGAGGGAGGGTGGCAGAAAAAGAAGAGACGCACAACTGTACCATAAAGGATATGTACTTATATTTAAGATTTGATAATGAGAAATGCATATATTTCAATTGCGACATACAAATATTATACAAAGTGCAGTGTATCCCAAGTGAATAGTGAGCGAAACAAAAACGTGTATAACCAGGTGAACTATACAGGTTTCAGCTGTGAATATTTACAAAAACAGGAAACTAGACTCTAAGCAAGTTATTTCAACTAATGATTAGCCAGCTGCTATAAGATTATAGGAACTGTATTGGTCTGATTTGTTTCCTAGTGCGTCGACGGCGTTTCGACCATTAGAATAAAGGTCTCGTCAGGACTGGGCAGTGAGGGACATCTATAAAAATACAAAATAAATAAAAGTTTTTTGTAACTATTTGCAGTCGCCATGAATAATTAGTATTCATGAATTAGGTCAAAGGGGTTTACCTTGCACCAGGGTGTAGATAGCCCATACGTGAGAATGTAAAATAAATTTACTTACAGTGAACCCGGCCGGGCACTGTCGGAAATAGGGAGAAAACAAGCGTCAATGCAATGCATGCGAATGACTAAGGCATCAAAGGGGGGCTGAAGTGTCCATGTAACTTACCACTGTATACACAGCTGGTAGCGTGTCTTATTTTTAATGATCACGGTCAATGCCGTTCCACCGCCAAGTATCACAGATTATCTAAAATGTAAAAATGTAAAAAATGTACAAAACGCTATTATAAGGCGAAAGTGTTTCGCTGCATTCCCTGGTTGTTTTCAAGCTTTTCAAAGCTTTTTCCTACCTTAGCGTTTTGACTCGTGCTGCTCAATGGCTGGCTCCGATCATTCGTCTGATACGAGGTTGTGTCGCGCAATGCGACGTCATCACCATTATAACGTGATGGACGGGGTGTGTAGGCATAGAAAGGGGACTAAAGGATGTTTACAAAAATGTAAGTCCTCGTAGTATTAATTCATACAGATGACTCGAAAAATACTTAAACCAGAGACATCGTCACACTGCCTATTTGTGCGTGTTATAGTCTGCTGTTTTGACAGAACGCTACCAGGTCAGAATATGAACATATTACAAACAGCAATTCCTCCATCAATGAAGACTGAGTGCATTATATAAACAGTGAATTACAATGAAGATGTACAATTGCATGTGTACCAACCACGATTTTGACAAAACTCTACCAGGTCAGAATATGAACATATTACAACCAGCAATCCCACCATCAATGAGGACTGAGTGCATTATATAAACAGTGAATTACAATGAAGATGTACAATTGCATGTGTACCAACCACGATAGAACCATAATGTGTCTCTGACTATTTACAGGCCTTAGCCAACATATATACATTTTTAAAAAACACAGTTATCACACAATGCTGACAGATGGTAAGTTCAATACAGTGCATGATATAGCCAATACAGTAGTCACAACATCGAGCCAACCCATTCAATGTTTCCAGAAGTCTAACATATGTTCTAAGTCATATTGGATACAAAGCCTCTCCATTCATCAGCGGTGTTAAGACCTTCATTTATTGAATTGATTTTATCAATCCAGTGACACTCGCGACGCTGAAGTATTTGAGCAATATCTCCACCCCTTTCTGGTAGTGTTGCAATATCTACCACTTGCCACCTCATTTCGTCTGCAGAATGGTTCAATTCTTTAAAATGGGCAACGAGAGGTGCAGTCAAAACAGATTTCCTTATGCGACTACGATGCTGTCCTATTCTGGCCTTTACCAGTTGTTGCGTTTGTCCAATATAGGGTAAGCCGCAAGGACACCAAATGCAGTACACGACATTACGTGTGTTGCAATTTGAAAAGAAATCAAGTTTATAATCAAAATTGCCATGTTTAAAGTTTGATGTCTTGCATGTTAGTGGGCAAATCACGCAATTTCCACACGGGTGATGCCCAAGAATGGGAGGCAGGTTCCAAGTAGATTCTAACGTACCACTTTTCTGGGCAGTTGTTTCAGTAGACGATCTAACTAAATGATCTTTTAGGTTTTTAGCTCTCTTATATGCAAAAAGGGGTACCTCAATCGCTGGGTCAATGCTCCTAATAATGTTCCAATTTTTCGTGATGGTTTTCCGAATCTTGTTAGTATAATGTATATATGTTGGCTAAGGCCTGTAAATAGTCAGAGACACATTATGGTTCTATCGTGGTTGGTACACATGCAATTGTACATCTTCATTGTAATTCACTGTTCATATAATGCACTCAGTCCTCATTGATGGTGGGATTGCTGGTTGTAATATGTTCATATTCTGACCTGGTAGCGTTTTGTCAAAATCGTGGTTGGTACACATGCAATTGTACATCTTCATTGTAATTCACTGTTTATATAATGCACTCAGTCTTCATTGATGGAGGAATTGCTGTTTGTAATATGTTCATATTCTGACCTGGTAGCGTTCTGTCAAAACAGCAGACTATAACACGCACAAATAGGCAGTGTGACGATGTCTCTGGTTTAAGTATTTTTCGAGTCATCTGTATGAATTAATACTACGAGGACTTACATTTTTGTAAACATCCTTTAGTCCCCTTTCTATGCCTACACACGCCGTCCATCACGTTATAATGGTGATGACGTCGCATTGCGCGACACACCCTCGTATCAGACGAATGATCGGAGCCAGCCATTGAGCAGCACGAGTCAAAACGCTAAGGTAGGAAAAAGCTTTGAAAAGCTTGAAAACAACCAGGGAATGCAGCGAAACACTTTCGCCTTATAATAGCGTTTTGTACATTTTTTACATTTTTACATTTTAGATAATCTGTGATACTTGGCGGTGGAACGGCATTGACCGTGATCATTAAAAATAAGACACGCTACCAGCTGTGTATACAGTGGTAAGTTACATGGACACTTCAGCCCCCCTTTGATGCCTTAGTCATTCGCATGCATTGCATTGACGCTTGTTTTCTCCCTATTTCCGACAGTGCCCGGCCGGGTTCACTGTAAGTAAATTTATTTTACATTCTCACGTATGGGCTATCTACACCCTGGTGCAAGGTAAACCCCTTTGACCTAATTCATGAATACTAATTATTCATGGCGACTGCAAATAGTTACAAAAAACTTTTATTTATTTTGTATTTTTATAGATGTCCCTCACTGCCCAGTCCTGACGAGACCTTTATTCTAATGGTCGAAACGCCGTCGACGCACTAGGAAACGAATCAGACCAATACAGTTCCTATAATCTTATAGCAGCTGGCTAATCATTAGTTGAAATAACTTGCTTAGAGTCTAGTTTCCTGTTTTTGTAAATATTCACAGCTGAAACCTGTATAGTTCACCTGGTTATACACGTTTTTGTTTCGCTCACTATTCACTTGGGATACACTGCACTTTGTATAATATTTGTATGTCGCAATTGAAATATATGCATTTCTCATTATCAAATCTTAAATATAAGGACATATCCTTTATGGTACAGTTGTGCGTCTCTTCTTTTTCTGCCACCCTCCCTCTAATGTTTATATTGCCATTGAGCTTGTTATAAATATTAAGTTGTATAAAATCATATGCCATAGGAACCATTGTTTTTCTATATAAACGCACTGCCCTGGTTCCGCTGTGAGTAGGGTTTCCCTTGTTTTTCCTTTTCGCATTTTTGTGCGGTGGCTGCACCGCAAGGGCTTTATCCACGTTGTTGGATTTTTCCCTTCCCTATATAACTATAGGGTTATTTTTCGATTGGAGATTGGGATGGCAGAGAGAGAGGCACCATTGTACACAGAAGAATACATTACGAAATTGACAAGTGGACCGTCCTTGTTTTCTAACTTACCTGTAAATACTAGTAGCCCCAGGCAAGTACTGATTGAGAAATTGGAAAAAGCTAAGAAAAAACACGTGCGCACAGAGCTGCATGGTCGTATGCTATCAGACTATCTACGTGCTGGTATTATACCACAAGGGTTGCAAATAAGAAACGTACCGGGCATCTTTAAAGAAGATCCTAAATTTAAGGGTAATTTCTGTGGAATTTCTGTCACTTGCTCTCGCCATTGGATGGTTCTTGGCGTCGAGACCGCTATAGAGCACTCCAAGGCTGAGATTAAGGAGATAGAGGAGCTGGAGAAAGAACTCTTAGGGGGTGACGGTGTAGTGGAAGCCAAGTCACTACTTGAGAAACTTAATAAAACCATAGAAGAGTTCAACGTGTTTGAGCTAAAAAAGAAAGCAGACAAGGTTACAAAGGATATTAAGAACTACAGTAAAGAAAGAGCCTTTCCGTACTTAAAAGAGGATTATTTTACCACTTTCCCTACTCAGAATAGACAAAATACTTGGGGTCGATTTAGAAAGAATCAGCCAGTTACATTCTCGGAATCATCAGGTGGCTCCAGTGACTCTGACGGTCAACCAGGCCCAAGTAACTTTAACCATCAAGGCCAACCTTTTTTAGACAGAGGGGGCAAAACCAAGAAAAGAGTCTGGCACCAATACTCAGGCGAACGCCAAACGAGAAACAAGCATTATCAGTGGGGACCCCAGCCATACTGGATTCAGCAGACAATATGGAAACAATACCGATTTTTAATTTGTCCAAACACGTGTTGTCATCTCCTGAAACTTCCTTACTAAGTAGAGGTTTGTCATTTGTGCTCACTGAAAAACCAAATTGTTTCAATCTAAAATCCGAGCTTTTTCAGTTCTTTAGGAAAATTCGTTTGAAACTCTTTTTTAAAGATCGTGAATTTAACATAAAAGAGTCAGTGACAGGGCTAAAATTACCATCAACTTTTTACCCTACTAATAATATGATGCCCCCGGAATTACTCACGTTTGAAAAAATCGTTCTAGATGAAGTAGATAAGTGGAGAACAAGCAAACAGTTTATACCATACACTATTACTCTCTCAGAACGACAGGCGCTTAACAGTTTAAAAAAGGATACCTCCATTATATTGAAACCCGCGGACAAGGGTGGGGGAATTGTTATTCAGGAAAGGACTGATTATGATGCGGAGATTAAAAAACAAATCTCAGAGGATAAGCATTATAAAAAACTTGCCCGCAATCCCCTGTGTGAAATCAGAAAGGAGATTGCTTCTATCACCAAGGAAGGACTAGAGGAAGGTTTTCTCACGAAAAAAGAATTTGATTTCTTGAACTCATCTAACCCTAGAACTCCGGTTCTATATACCCTCCCCAAAGTCCATAAAAGTATAACACATCCCCCAGGTAGACCAATCTTGTCTGGTTGTGGTTCTATCTTGGAACCGATTGGTAAATATATTGACTTCTTTATAAGAGACTTTGTTCCCCTTCAACAGAGCTATGTGCGTGATACCATGCACATGATTAATTTAGTTGAAGGTCTATCATACAATGAAGATACTGATTGGTTGGCCACTTTGGACATATCGTCCTTATATACGAACATCCCACAAAAAGACAGTATCCATTGGATAAAAGAGCTTCTTGATACTAGGCCCAGACCCTGGAATGTGCCAACTTCATTTATAATCGCACTATTGGAAGTGGCACTCCAGAGAAATTACTTTGTATCCAATGGACAATTCTATGAACAATGCTGTGGGACCAGTATGGGCGCAATTTTTGCCCCAAATCTGGCGAACATCTATATGAACCATGTGGAAGGACTATATGTCCTGAACGACCAGAATCCATACTATGCCAGCATTAATGGCTGGCATAGATATATAGATGATATTTTCCTTATTTGGAGGGGGAATGAAGAAGATTTCACTGGATTTATTCTGTATCTTAACACGGTTCAAACCCATCTCACCTTCACATCTACATTACAAAAAGAGACCATTCCCTTTTTGGATCTCAATATTCTTAATGTAGATGGTAAACTAATTACATCTCTTCATAGAAAGCCTACGGAGAAAAATACATTATTATCATACAAGAGCCAACATCCAAGAGCCCTAAGGGATGGATTGCCCTTTGGGCAATTCTTGAGGATTCGTCGTAATTGTGCACGACGAGAAGATTATATGAGAGAGTCAGAAGTCCTAAGAAATAAACTACTAATGAGAGGATATCCCAACAAATTGGTTAAAAAATCACTAAAACGTGCCTGGTATTGTCCCCGAGAGGAACTATTGGTCATTAGACCAAAAAAAGTAATGGAAAAAATTGTATGTGTTACTACATTTGGAGTCCATACTAACAAGATTCGGAAAACCATCACGAAAAATTGGAACATTATTAGGAGCATTGACCCAGCGATTGAGGTACCCCTTTTTGCATATAAGAGAGCTAAAAACCTAAAAGATCATTTAGTTAGATCGTCTACTGAAACAACTGCCCAGAAAAGTGGTACGTTAGAATCTACTTGGAACCTGCCTCCCATTCTTGGGCATCACCCGTGTGGAAATTGCGTGATTTGCCCACTAACATGCAAGACATCAAACTTTAAACATGGCAATTTTGATTATAAACTTGATTTCTTTTCAAATTGCAACACACGTAATGTCGTTTACTGCATTTGGTGTCCTTGCGGCTTACCCTATATTGGACAAACGCAACAACTGGTAAAGGCCAGAATAGGACAGCATCGTAGTCGCATAAGGAAATCTGTTTTGACTGCACCTCTCGTTGCCCATTTTAAAGAATTGAACCATTCTGCAGACGAAATGAGGTGGCAAGTGGTAGATATTGCAACACTACCAGAAAGGGGTGGAGATATTGCTCAAATACTTCAGCGTCGCGAGTGTCACTGGATTGATAAAATCAATTCAATAAATGAAGGTCTTAACACCGCTGATGAATGGAGAGGCTTTGTATCCAATATGACTTAGAACATATGTTAGACTTCTGGAAACATTGAATGGGTTGGCTCGATGTTGTGACTACTGTATTGGCTATATCATGCACTGTATTGAACTTACCATCTGTCAGCATTGTGTGATAACTGTGTTTTTTAAAAATGTATATATGTTGGCTAAGGCCTGTAAATAGTCAGAGACACATTATGGTTCTATCGTGGTTGGTACACATGCAATTGTACATCTTCATTGTAATTCACTGTTTATATAATGCACTCAGTCCTCATTGATGGTGGGATTGCTGGTTGTAATATGTTCATATTCTGACCTGGTAGCGTTTTGTCAAAATCGTGGTTGGTACACATGCAATTGTACATCTTCATTGTAATTCACTGTTTATATAATGCACTCAGTCTTCATTGATGGAGGAATTGCTGTTTGTAATATGTTCATATTCTGACCTGGTAGCGTTCTGTCAAAACAGCAGACTATAACACGCACAAATAGGCAGTGTGACGATGTCTCTGGTTTAAGTATTTTTCGAGTCATCTGTATGAATTAATACTACGAGGACTTACATTTTTGTAAACATCCTTTAGTCCCCTTTCTATGCCTACACACGCCGTCCATCACGTTATAATGGTGATGACGTCGCATTGCGCGACACAACCTCGTATCAGACGAATGATCGGAGCCAGCCATTGAGCAGCACGAGTCAAAACGCTAAGGTAGGAAAAAGCTTTGAAAAGCTTGAAAACAACCAGGGAATGCAGCGAAACACTTTCGCCTTATAATAGCGTTTTGTACATTTTTTACATTTTTACATTTTAGATAATCTGTGATACTTGGCGGTGGAACGGCATTGACCGTGATCATTAAAAATAAGACACGCTACCAGCTGTGTATACAGTGGTAAGTTACATGGACACTTCAGCCCCCCTTTGATGCCTTAGTCATTCGCATGCATTGCATTGACGCTTGTTTTCTCCCTATATCCGACAGTGCCCGGCCGGGTTCACTGTAAGTAAATTTATTTTACATTCTCACGTATGGGCTATCTACACCCTGGTGCAAGGTAAACCCCTTTGACCTAATTCATGAATACTAATTATTCATGGCGACTGCAAATAGTTACAAAAAACTTTTATTTATTTTGTATTTTTATAGATGTCCCTCACTGCCCAGTCCTGACGAGACCTTTATTCTAATGGTCGAAACGCCGTCGACGCACTAGGAAACGAATCAGACCAATACAGTTCCTATAATCTTATAGCAGCTGGCTAATCATTAGTTGAAATAACTTGCTTAGAGTCTAGTTTCCTGTTTTTGTAAATATTCACAGCTGAAACCTGTATAGTTCACCTGGTTATACACGTTTTTGTTTCGCTCACTATTCACTTGGGATACACTGCACTTTGTATAATATTTGTATGTCGCAATTGAAATATATGCATTTCTCATTATCAAATCTTAAATATAAGGACATATCCTTTATGGTACAGTTGTGCGTCTCTTCTTTTTCTGCCACCCTCCCTCTAATGTTTATATTGCCATTGAGCTTGTTATAAATATTAAGTTGTATAAAATCATATGCCATAGGAACCATTGTTTTTCTATATAAACGCACTGCCCTGGTTCCACTGTGAGTAGGGTTTCCCTTGTTTTTCCTTTTCACATAGTTCAGCTCAAGCAGCAGAAATAATTGCACTCACGAGAGCATGTGTGTTGTCTAGAGGAATGAAAGTGACTATCTACACTGATAGTCAGTATGCATTTGGAGTGGCTCACAGTTTTGGACGATTGTGGAGAGAACGTGGGTTCCTGACTTCGCATGGAGCTAAGATTCAGCATGGTCAGTTGGTGAATGAGCTTCTTGAATCACTGACTTTGCCTTTACAAATGGCGATTGTGAAATGTAGTACTCACAAGAAGGTGACTGATGATGTTGGTCGTGGAAATGCATTTGCTGATGAGATCGCGAAAGAAACGGCAAAGAATGTAATGAGCCGAATGTATGGTGCAGGCCCTACAAGATGGACTGGTGATGTTGGAATGTGTGAAGACACAATAGAGAGTGTGAAGTCCATCCAAGCTGAGGCCACAGAGAAAGAATTGAGCACGTGGAGAGAAAGTACGGGTAAAATGGATGCAAATGGTTGTTGGATTGAATTGACAGAGCATCAGAGATGGTTGTTACCCGATGCATATGTGCTTGCAGTGGTTACAATGGCCCATGGAATGGCTCATATCAGCGTGAAAGGGATTTGCGAGTTGTTGGCTCCAGTATGGAAAAATTCAGGGATTCCCAAGTGTGCAGAGAATGTAGTTAAAAATTGCATGGTATGTTTGAAACACAATCCTGGTAGGGGAACCCCAACTCCAGCTGGTCATTTTGCACCTCCTACGTATCCGTTCGAGGTTTTGCAGCTAGATTTCATCCACATGGAGAGGTGCAACAACTTAAAATACGTACTCGTTGTTGTTTGTGCTTTCTCAAGATGGGTGGAAGCCTATCCCCTAAAAGACAATACTGCCTTGTCCACAGCAAAAGCCCTTGTGAAAGAGTACTTCCCCAGGTTTGGAATGCCTAGAATGGTCTGGTCTGATAATGGAAGTGAATTTGTGGGTCGTGTGATGAAGAGAGTATGTGAAGGGCTAGGTATTCGGCAAAAGTTCCATGCTGCAAATCACCCCCAATCAGCTGGATTAGTAGAATGTTACAATGGCACTTTAAAACTTAAACTGGCCAAAATCCAAGCGAGCACAGGTCTTAAATGGCCTGATGCTCTACCCTTAGCGTTCCTGTCCACCAGAATGACTGTGCATTCACGAGTGAAACTTAGCCCGTATGAGATCGTTTTTGGCCGGCCAGCCAACATATGGGAAGTGCCTAGACCCACAAAATTTAGTGAGCTTGAACACCCTGTTTTGCTCGATTATCTGTATGAATTGACGGCTAAATTGCGTGTTTTGCATCAACAGGTTCACAACACCCTGCCTCCGGTCTCTGAGACTCCGGGACATCGGATCGACCCTGGATCCTGGGTCTTGGTCAGAAATTTTCAAAGAACGAAAAACGACCAGCCCAGGTGGACCGGACCGCACCTCGTCCTTCTTTCCACAAGATCGGCCGTTCGGGTGGAGGGGAAGGCCAACTGGGTCCACGGGATCCATTGTAAGAAAATCCCTTTCCCTCTGCCTCATGACCAGTGGGTCCAGAAGGGTGTCGCTGCCCCAGAACCTAAAACAGTGCCACATGTCATCCCTTTTAATGCTTTGCATGTAAAAAGAACTGACTCTGAACGAGAGAAAGAGAACATTTCACACAAAGCAGTGCCACCATCCAAGCGATTGAACACTACAGAGCCTGACCTTTTGTTCCAGGATCAAACAATACCTGGAAGACAGCGATATAATTTGAGACCGAGAAAAACGAACTAATAAAGCGATTTCTTTTACAATTTGAGACCAAGATCCATGGACTAATAAACAGATATTTCTTTTTCCTCCCAAGTACTATTTTTGAAAGTGCAGCTCTCCCATCTAAGAAACTTGCTTATTTTTGTTTTTCGAACCGCCATCCGGGTTCCGCTGCTAGGGCCGCGGTTGATTAAAGTCTTTGGGGTGCAGCTGACGACGTTAGGTCGGTAGTTCTGGTTGGTCCAAGGGAGTTGCCCTAGACTGACAGAAGCATCCCTTAGCAGAGGCAACCTCCCACCGCGGGCAGCACTTTAGAGAGGATGGAGTTTCCCGATGTGGAGAGACCTGCCAAACGAATGAACTTTAAGCACAAATTGTGTAACGTGATGACAAAAAGAAGTTTTATAATATTGTGCATTTTTATGCTATTCAGTGTAATGGTATTTTTAATAAGTTATGTTTTATTCTCTTTTTGTGTAACATTTGCACCCACTACATCACCCATACCTCCTCCTACTGTTTTCTCTCATTCTTTCCACCCCCTTCCTGACCATGAATCCAATAGGAGATTGGAGTTCATTAATAACTCTTTCGTTCAGTTGTTACACCAACACCAACTTGTGATGAACACAACTAACTGTTGGGTGTGCGGTCTTATGCCTCACACCACGGGTAAAGGTATCCCTTATCTGGTCCTGCCATTTAGTCACAATGGTTCTGTATGGGCATTTAGGACAATGTTCATATATGCCCACGAAATCTACCCCCTACGTTCTGTAACAGACAATCCTAGAAAAAGTGCTCTAGTCAAGGGTATAGTAGACATGATTAAGGAAGGTATTTCTTATGAGACTATCCCTAGAGATGAGACACTAGTCTACATAGGATGGAACATGACTGGATATGGAGCTACTCTGAGTGAGAAACAGCAAGCTAAGAGATCGTCTCCGATTTGGATTGTGCCCCATCAGGGTCATTTGTGTCTGCAAGGTAATGGCACGAATCCCAGGGCTCAGTCAGGGAAGAGTGTCTGTACTGAAACGTATGTTTTTGGATCTCAGACTTCCCCTGCGTTTTTAGCAGCTAAGGGTACCTATTTCATCTGCCACGATAGAGCCTATACATGGTTGCCCCCTGACTTTTCGGGCTCGTGTTTTGTTTCCTTCCTGTTGCCTCCCACCTACACAGCAGCGGCAGACTACCACAGGACAAGGATAGTTAGAGGTGTTTTGAGTGAAGAAGACACTGCAGGTCAAGAATTTGGGGACTTTGCAAAGGGTTTTCTGCCGTTCTGGGGATCCATGGCTAACAGCAGGAACATAAGGCAATTGACAAGGGTAGTTGAGTCCACCGTGATAGAAACCACTGGTGCCCTTAGTAACCTGACTGCTGAGCTCCAGTCGGATCGACTTATGACCCTTCAGAACAGGGTCGCTTTAGATGTCATACTTGCAGACCGAGGTGGGGTATGCAGATTGATCCAATCTAGTTGCTGTATCTTCATCCCTGATAACGCTCCAACAGTGTACCAGGCCATCTCCAAACTACATAAGATTTCCGAATCTATTCATGTGGATAAAGGAGATTGGTCATTAATGGGATGGTTCTGGGAACTGATATCCGCCTGGGGATGGAAAATTCTAATGGTCATTGGGATGGTCTTAGCCATTCTTTTCCTGTTCTGTCTGTGCATACAGTGTGCTCCTGCAATATGTGGCCTCTGTGTTACATCATGTGTAAGGAAGCCTGTATCAAGAGATGAACTGAGTACTAGAATGATGATACAGCAACATCTCAATGACTTTAGGAATATAGATCTGGACTCAGATTAACATGAGGATAGATTAATTGCATATGTAAGGGCAAAAGGAGGGTTTGTGGTTCTGAAAATTCTGGACTCGTGTAATCATTCTGAAATCGAGAATTAAACTTCATCGAAATATGACGAATTTGGTATCAAAAGACCGAGAATGACGACCACACCATGTATAAATATTTTCAGCATATTCGAGTGGCGATTTCGCCTCGAAATCGTCATTTGCGTTCTGAACCCTTGGCTTCCATTTTAAAACGGCAGCCATCTTATGTGTTGCCCTTTACATAGGCCTTTATCCAGCTGAATTCAATCCCACAAGGACACGTACTCCTTAATCGACTTTCCTATGACCTGTGCAAGTTGGAACCATTGCCCCAGGCTGAACTCGTTAGGTCAGTTCCCCTCCCAGTGGCCGAACAAGATAGCATCAAGGCTCAACAAGCCATAAAACCATTTAAGCGCACACACCTGCCGTATCTTGCTCACATCTGTCTCTGCTCCTTTTGCTTCACTTGTTTTATGGTGCCTGTTTTATTGGGTGTCCACCAATATCTGATGAAATGTTGGGCCTTGCCGGGTGATTTGTTGTGGGCAGCACGACATGAAATATGTACATGTCATCATGACTCTGCTTTTCCTTTGTAACCAAAAACTGTAAATGATATACTACAAATTCGAAGAATGTTTGCCTGAAGCTGAATATTCTGTATAAAAAGAGAAGCCTGACTTTGTAAATTCGAGCAGTCTCCTGAGAATATACTTCCCCGTGTGTTGTACTTCTAGGACACTTGTTACCTTGGTTGCAGCCAATAAAATCGATCCTTGACTTCACCTAGAAGACTCTGAGTTTCTGTGGTCTGAATCAGGAAGAACCCGAGGTCTCTGGGTGTACCCTGACACAGCTGGGTTGCCGGTTCTGTGCCGGTTCTTAAAAACCCAGTACCTCAGAGGGAGGCTTGGACAATAGGTTTCCTGTCTTGGGAGGTGCTAGCACCACCCCAGACAGGCCATAGTGTATTTGGGCAGGGAGGACTGAATGAAATGAGACACTGTCTTGGGCACACAAGGTGTCCCACGCATAGTCCGGTTCAAACCGGTGCTGGGGCACTCCAGCCCCAGCTCTGGCGCGAAACTGGACAAAGGGAAAGGGGTGTAACCACCCCCTTCCCTGGTCCCACCCATAGAAGGGACCTAGCAGGTAATTCAGCCGCTAAATTTGGTATATAGGTAGGAGCTGAGTCCCAAGACTTTAGATTTATCCTGACTGAAACTTGAAATGAAACTCTGGACCTTCGACGTTCTACCTGAAGATAGAAGACTGAAGAACCTCCCTTGTGGTCAAGGAGTGACCACCCTGTGTAAGCAGGCACCATCAAGCGATCAACGGTTTGCTTTGTCGATGCTCCCGCCAGAGCCCGAGCACAGAGCCTGACAAGACCCGGACTTTCAGACTTCCTTCAGCCCGATTCACAGCCACAGCAAAGCTGAGACCCGTGAAGGTGACGAGAGACGTGGGACCGGCCATCTTGGAAAGCCAACGAATTGCTTTCCGTGCAACTTCTGAGGCACCCTTGAAGTTGTGCATTGGGCATTGAGAAGCCCCATCCCCGAGCATCAACTGCACCGAAGATCAGCCCTCCACACTCCACGAGTTCTGCGTGGGGCCCTTCTGGATTTTCCTGCTCGACGCGTTGGTCCGGTCACTTGCCCGTTGGCTAGTGGCCTCTGTGACAACAAACCTTTGAATTTACACTGCTGGTATGGTTGCTCCAGATTGGCCCCTGCTTCCCTGAATAGGAGAAGCATCAGACCTTTCTGGACTGATCCAGAAGCCATCTTTGATTCCTGCGTGGGTTGCCTTTGCCAAGGCTTGTTGACTCCAATCCGGAAGCCGACACCGCCAACAGCGAGAGCCTTTGTGGGACAGTCCGTATCCAGCACTTGGTTGTCGTCGACACCTCCTGGTCTACGTGGCTGCAGAGACAAGCTTCACGACATCACCTGATTGCTTCGCGACATCGCCTGGTTCCTTCCTGGTCACTGGCTAGTGACCCAGACTCTGCCCCTCTACTTTCAGGTACTCTTCATCCTCGATCTGCCCTTGGATCCAACCGGACACTTCCCTCCTGGTCACCTGCAGCATCTTTCTTCACGGCTGAATAGGATTCAGCGACGAAACCCGACACATTTTGATACCTATGCACCCGCTTCCTGTGGGTGAGGTAACGCAAGTACTCCGGTGCTCCTGTGGGTATGAACTATCCTAGTGTCCTAGTTTTCAGTGGCTTTCTCCTAGTCCATCCGGAAGTGACCTAAAAGAACTAGTTTCCAATTCTTTCGTTCCCATTCTAACTCTATGGTAACTCTCGCGTGTGTAAAGACACTGCACATGCATCCCGTGGGCCTCCTGCTCCCTTTCCTTTGATAGTACAGCGTAGCCCTAGCGATTCTCCAGGCCTTAGGCCTATCCTTTGTTCGTGACGTGGTTCTTATACCACTATTTTAGTATATGGTTTGAAGTGCCCATGGGCATTACTGTATTTTGTGCAACTTATTGTATGATAATTAAGTATCTTGTTATGTGCTTGTGCCTCTGACCTCATAAAGAGTTCAGAGGATTAATTTAGTAATAAATACATATATTTTATATATATATATATAACCTGTGTGGTGTCCTTTCATTTGGTATTAAAGGGATTGCATATGGTAAAACAGCTGGCTCCACATGCCCTCTTGAGTTTAGCCTAAGACTGCTTTGTCCTTGCTAGCACTAGGATAGCTGGTCTATAAGGTTGACTTTACAACCATCACCATAAGGGTTGTTTGGACTGGTGCAAGGTGCTCACTAGAATAGTGAACATCATATACCAGGCCAACTTCTCACATTGGTGTGCAGGGGTTGGGATTTGAGCTTGCTGTTGTTTTACCAAATGTAATCTTTGAGATATCATTTGAAAGATCACATTCGGTACCATAGGTACATATAACAAGACTTATAATACTTAAGTTCTACTGAACTTAGTTGTTGTAGATCAAAGGGCCTAGCACACCCTAACTACAACTCCTAGAGAGGTTTAGTAGGAAACACTTAGTGTAGGTAGGTGCACACACCACACCTCACTAGATCATGTCAACCACAGGTGAACGTGGAGAAGTGTGGCTCAATGGTTAGAGCGGCAGACCCTGATGCAGAGGTCTAGCCCGGGACCAGGGTTCAATTCCCCGCCTCGGCGGGTCTTCGGCTCAAAAATTCCACGGACCTGATCATTCTCGCCTCGTGCATATTCCAATCATGGAGTCCCACTCTGCAACTCTGGGCAATAGCTTGCTTAATCTCCACAACGGCCCCCACAACGCTAAGGATGCCTGGCCTCCACCTTGGGGGTACCCAGGAGTGGACACCTCACAGGAAAAGCCAGGATGGGTTCCACAGCGGTATTCGTACAAGTGCCTTGAGACCCTTGCGGGTGAGTAGTGCGCTATACAAGTATCAATTTACAATTACAATTTACAATTACAACCTAGTGTGTCTCTACCTGTGGAAGATGACCCTCCAAGGGCACCCTCCAAATTTGACATACTCAACTTCAGAGAGCTGAGACACTTGTGTACCATAAGGAAATTGAAACAGGGTTCTAACCCTACCCTTCAGCACCTGATAGACCTCTTAGAATCTGAGGTTCTTAAGGCCTCTAGCACAGGTCCTACAGGGAATGCAGAAGGCATGCCCTCCACAGAAGATGGCCCCCTGTCCTAGAAGATGATGAGGAAGAGGATGTTAAAGAATATTCTGAGGAAGAGGTAGACAGCCAGGTCCCAGTCAGAAGACTTAGCCAGGCTAAGCTAAGCCTACGTG
The DNA here is from genome assembly GCF_964261635.1 of Lissotriton helveticus. Taxonomy (NCBI): domain Eukaryota; kingdom Metazoa; phylum Chordata; class Amphibia; order Caudata; family Salamandridae; genus Lissotriton; species Lissotriton helveticus. The sequence continues at coordinate 1,037,834,470 of NC_136063.1, forward strand.
GGGCTGGAGAAGGACAAGCCCTTCCCAGACCCAACAGTAGACTTAACCAGAGGTATAGGAGGGAAAGATCCCACTCAGGGGAATCTCTCCACTCCAATGCTTCAAGGGGTTCTCAGAGGGGAATGACTTCCCCTCAGAGGAGAGAATACCAGGCTAGGATGAGGGAAGTCCAAACCAGGATAGAGAGGGAAGAACCTGCCCTAGCCCAAGCAAAACTTGCTCTGGCAAGGGAGTCACAGTTAAGTGGACTAGAGTGCACTGGTGGCAGCAATATCCCTAAGGATAAAGGCAGGTCCTATGACAATAGACACCTGAGTAGGATTGTGCCCCCCTACAAAGTTGGGGATGATATCCACAAATGGATAACTGCTTTGGAGAGGGCCTGCAAAGCACAGCAGGTACCCCAAAGTCAGTGGGCAGCAATCTTGTGGCTCTCCTTTTCAGAAAAAGGAAGCGAAATGCTCCTCACAGTTAGTGATGATGATGCTAACAATTACACTGTCCCGAAGAGTGCTCTGATTGATGGGTTTGGCCTAACCACTGAACAGTACAGGTTGATGTTCAGAGATATCCAGAAGACACAGACTCAGGACTGGACTGATTTTGTTGATTGTGCCAATAAGGCTCTGGAAGGCTGGTTGCTGGGAAGTAAAGTTAAGGACTATACAGGATTGTATCATTTGATCATGAGAGAGCAAATACTTAACAATTGTCAGAACCAGTTGTTGCACCAACACCTGATTGACTCACATCTGACCTCTCCCCAAGAATTGGGAAAGAAGGCAGACAAATGGGTCAGAACCAGGGTTAAGCCGAAAAACCAGGTCCAAGGTGGTGATCAGAAAAAGGCAGACCAAAAAGGTGGGGATCAGAAACCAAAAGACCAGAAGTCTTCATCAGGCCCCCAAACTACTAATGAGGGGGGGTCCCAAAATCCCAAGAAGAAGACGAAAGAAGGTCCAAAGAAACCTTGGTGTAATTATTGTAAATCTGCCTCTCACTGGTCCAGTGAGCGCACCAAGAAAGGTACCGCCCCTACCACTGTAGCCCCTAAGGCATCTGCACCCCCTAGTACAGTTAACAGTGGTAGTTCCCAACCCAAGGCTTTAGTGCGGTTAACCATGGGTACTGAGGTGGATTCTGGCTTAGTCAGGATACCAACCCAGGCTGTTCTTGTCTGTAATGTGGACATGGCTATGTCCTCTACTGTGAGTCCCAGTACTCTGGGCAAGTACAGGCAAACACCTTTAATTAATGACAAAGTGGCTCAGGCCTACAGGGACACATGTGCCAGTGTCACCATGGTGACACCTAACTTTGTGGACCCTGGACAGATTGTACTGGGTGATAATTACCTGGTGACCAATGTAAGCAATGTCACTACTACACATAATGTGGCAGTTGTTAACTTCTCCTGGGGAGGGGTAACTGGCCTCAAAAGAGTTGTGGTAAGTGCAGATCTCCCAGTTGAATGTTTGTTGGGCAATGATCTTGAATCCTCAGTATGGTCAGAAGTGGAGTATAGGACTCATGCAGAGATGTTAGGCATATCAGCTCATGTCCTTGCTGTGACCAGGTCACAGGCCACAAAGTGCCAAACTGAACAGGTCTTGGATCCTGTAGCTATGGACCAAGTACCACCCAAGAGAAAGAGCAGTAGGATTAAGGCAGCGCCTTTCCCCCTGCCCTCAAGTGAAGATCAGCCTTCTCAGGAAGCTGATTGTGAGACCCCTGTAGGAACTGTCCTAGAAGAACTTGAACCTGACCAGGTTGAGTTTCTTGGGACAGGGGGGCCTTCAAGGGCAGACTTGAGGCAGGCACAGTTAGACTGCCCCTCTCTTGAACCCCTCAGACAGCAAGCTGCTTCTGAGGCTGCTGGGAATGCTACAGGTACCCACAGAATTTACTGGGAAGAAGGACTCATTTATTCAGAGGCTAGAGACCCCAAGCCTGGTGCTTCCAGGAGGTTAGTCATACCTCAGACATTCAGGGGTTTCCTTCTTACCTTAGCCCATGATATTCCCTTAGCAGGACATCTAGGCCAGAACAAGACTTGGGACAGGCGTGTCCCTCACTTTCACTGGCCCCATATGTCAGAGGATACCAAGGAGTTTTGTCGCTCCTGTATGACCTGCCAAGCCAGTGGCAAATCAGGTGGCACAACAAAGCCCCCCCTTATACCACTACCTGTGGTCGGGGTACCCTTTGAAAAAGTGGGGATTGACATTGTTGAACCAATGGATCCCCAAACAGCCTCTGGGCACAGATTTATACTGGTGGTAGTGGATCATGCCACCAGGTATCCAGAAGCTATTCCCCTAAGGACCACAACAGCACCTGTTGTGGCGAGAGCCCTTCTGGGAGTTTTCTCAAGAGTGGGCTTTCCAAAAGAGGTTGTCTCAGATAGAGGTGCAAACTTCATGTCTGGGTACTTGACTACAATGTGGAAGGAGTGTGGTGTAAATTACAAATTCACTACACCCTACCATCCACAGTGCAATGGGCTTGTTGAAAGATTTAACAAGACCCTACAGGGTATGATCAAGGGTTTACCTGAAAAGCTTAGGCGAAGATGGGACATCCTTCTACCCTGCCTTCTGTTTGCTTACAGAGAGGTCCCACAAAAGGGGGTAGGCTACAGTCCTTTTGAGCTTTTGTTTGGGCATCCTGTAAGGGGACCCCTATGTCTGGTGAAGGAAGGATGACAGTTACCTCTCAAAAAGCCTAAACAAGACATAGTGGACTATGTACTTGGTCTCTGCTCCAGGATGGCTGAGTATATGAAGAAGGCATCTAAAAACCTTGAGGCTAGCCAAGAACTTCAAAAAGCTTGGCATGACCAAAAGGCTGTGCTGACTGAGTACCAGCCAGGACAGAAGGTGTGGGTGTTGGAGCCAGTGGCCCCAGCAGCCCTCTAGGACAAATGGTCTGGACCCCACACCATTGTTGAGAAAAAAGGAGAGGTCACCTACCTGGTGGACCTTGGAACTCCCAGGAGCCCCCGCAGGGTGCTCCATGTCAACAGACTCAAAGCATATGTTGACAGGGCAGACATAGGCCTGCTCATGGCTACAGATGAAGGACAGGAGGAAGAGAGTGACCCTCTCCTAGCCCTTTTGACTCAGAACCCTGATGATGGTTCAGTTGATGGTGTGGCCTTAGCTGGCAGCCTCATTGGCCAGCAGCAACAGGACTGCAGACAAGTAAATGTTAATGTTAATGTTAATGTTAATGTTAATGTTAATTGGTTCTTATATAGTGCTGGTTCACCATCAGGTCTCTTCGCGCTTCTAGAGGAAAAGAAATTACAACAGACAGTGCATGTGGGCCGGTGTGGGCAGGCTTATTTTGTGGTCAATACCTCCAGAAACAAGATAGTCTTAAGTTTTTTCCTGAACGGAAGGAAGCCCGGTTCTTTGCGCAGAATTCCGGGGAGATTTTTCCAGAGCTGTGGAATCAAAGTGGAAAAAGCTATCCCACCTTTTCTCTACAGTCCTTCAGACATATGTTTTCCTTAACACCTAGTCAGACTAACTTGTGCACCCATGAGGTGGACACTGGTGACAGTATGCCTGTAAAGAGTAAGATCTACAGGCAACCTGACCATGTCAGGGACTGTATAAAGACTGAGGTACGGAAAATGTTGGAGCTGGGAGTAATTGAGCCCTCAGAGAGACCCTGGGCCAGCCCAGTAGTCCTTGTACCAAAACCTCACACCCAAGATGGTAAGAGAGAGATGAGGTTCTGTGTGGACTATAGAGGTCTCAATGCTGTCACTAGGACAGATGCTCACCCAATTCCAAGAGCGGATGAACTCATTGATAGATTGGCTTCTGCCAAGTTTCTGAGCACATTTGATTTGACAGCAGGCTATTGGCAAATCAGGTTAGCTGAGAATGCCAAGGCCAAAACTTCTTTCTCAACCCCAGGAGGTCATTACCAATTTGTGGTGATGCAATTGGTTTGAAGAATGCACCTACCACTTTCCAAAGGTTGGTGAACCAAGTCCTCACTGGGTTGGATGACTTTTGTGCAGCTTATCTTGATAATATTGCTGTCTTCAGCTCCACCTGGGAGGATCACCTGATCCACCTGAAGAAGGTTTTAGAGGCCCTGCAGAAGGCAGGCCTAACTATCATGGCCACAAAGTGCCAGATAGGGCAGAGTAAGGTTGTGCACCTGGGCCACCTTGTAGGTGGGGGTCAAGTTCAACCACTGGAGAGTAAGATCCAGACCATCAAGTACTGGGCTCCTCCAACCACCCAGACACAGGTCAGAGCTTTCTTGGGCCTGTCTGGTTATTACAGAAAGTTTGTTAAGAATTATGGGTCCATTGTGACACCACTTAATGACTTGACTTCAAAGAAGATGCCAAAAAAGGTTCAGTGGACGGTAAGCTATCAAAAGGCATTTGATGACCTGAAGAAGGCCATGTGCTCTGCACCTATCCTGAAGAGCCCTGACTACTCCAAAGAGTTCATTGTCCAAACAGATGCTTCTGAGTTGCTTTCACAACTGAATGTAGATGGTCAAGACCAGCCCATTGCTTTTATTAGCAGAAGGCTGACCCCTAGAGAGAAACGTTGGTCAGCCATTGAGAGGAAGGCCTTTGCTGTGGTTTGGGCCCTGAAAAAGCTGAGGCCATACTTGTTTGGAACTCACTTCAAAATTCAGACCGACCATAAGCCCCTCTTGTGGCTAAATCAGATGAAGGCTGAGAATCCCAAACTGCTCAGGTGGTCCATTTCCCTACAGGGGATGGACTTTACAGTGGAGCACAGACCAGGGACTGATCATGGCAATGCAGATGGTCTCTCCAGGTACTTCCACTTAGAACATGAAGACACAACTGGTCAAGGTTAGTCTAATATCCCTGCATTTGGGGGGGGGGGGGTTATGTAGGAGAGTAGGGTCTGCTTTCCTATGGTCCTCCCATTCGGCTGTCGTCCAATCCCCGCCATGCGGGAGGGCTGTTGACATACCCAGCGGGATCTCCGGGGCGTAAGGGCGAGCAACCTCAGCTCAACGCTGGCTCAGATTCCAGCACAATCTCTGTAGGAGAGTAGGGTCTGCTTTCCTATGGTCACCCCACTTTTTGCTTTTTGCTTCACTGGTTTTCAACTTTAATGTGGCTGTGGGCCTGCTAATCAGACCCACAGCCCAGCTGTTCTCTCTCTAAATTCATACCATGTACTTTAGGTACATCACCAATTGGGAATTGGGTCACTCTTGTGAGTCCCTGTACAGTGTACCATAGGTACCCAGGGCATAGGTGCACCCAAAGCCTACCAGGGGCTGCAGCATATCTTATGCCACCCCTGGCTGGCCATCCAAACTGACACAACTGGCTGATCACTCAGCTGGGGCAAGGTCGTGCAATCACCCCTTGCTTAGGTATAGTATTCCTATACCTACCATTATACATAGACACATATGCACCTATAAGTCACTCCTATGGAAGGCATTAACAATCCTGAAGGCAGAGTGCTTGGTTTTATGTGAGATGAGGCTCTAGCATGAGCTGAGCCTGTCTGCAGCTTTCGGAACCATGTCCTTATAGCTGTTCTATGATATAGCCATACCATATACTCTTAAGTGCATTATAATCCTCGTGGTTGAATGCTAACTTTGGTTTGGCTTTATCAAAACATGTCATGTAAGGTTTCATATGCTTTGGAATACTACCCCCTCGCCAGTTCTGGTGACGCGGGTAGCATTCCACCCTTCTAGAGGGAGAAGACATGTTGTTCCTACTGATCCCGGTTAAAGTTAAACAGAGCCTCAGCATCACAAAATGGATGCTGCTGCCACTGACACAAGTCTGGCCTCCTGCTGCTGGGAGTCCTTCCAGCGAGGGAGGCTTGGACAATAGGTTTCCTGTCTTGGGAGGTGCTAGCACCACCCCAGACAGGCCATAGTGTATTGGGGCAGGGAGGGCTGAATGAAATGAGACACTGCCTGGGGCACAAAAGGTGTCCCATGCATAGTCCGGTTCAAACCGGTGCTGGGGCACTCCAGCCCCAGCTCTGGCACGAAACTGGACAAAGGGAAAGGGGTGTAACCACCCCCTTCACTGGTCCCACCCATAGGAGGGACCTAGCAGGTAATCCAGCCCCTAAATTTGGTATATAGGTAGGAGCTGAGTCCCAAGACTTTAGATTTATCCTGACTGAAACTTGAAACGAAACTCTGGACCTTCGACGTTCTACCTGAAGATAGAAGACTGAAGAATCTCCCTTGTGGTCAAGGAGTGACCACCCTGTGTAAGCAGGCACCATCAAGCAATCAACAGTTTGCTTTGTCGACGCTCCCACCGGAGCCCGAGCACAGAGCCTGACAAGACTTGGACTTCCAGACTTCCTTCAGCCCGATCCACAGCCACAGCAAAGCTGAGACCCGTGGAGGCGACGAGAGACGTGGGACCGGCCATCTTGGAAAGCCAGCAAATTGCTTTCCGTGCAACTTCTGAGGCAGCCTCGAAGTTGTGCATTGGGGATCGAGATGCCTCAGCCCCAAGCATCAACTGCACTGAAGATCAGCCCTCCACACTCCACGAGTTCTGCGTGGGGCCCTTCTGCATTTTCCTGCTCAACGCGTCTGTCCGGTCACTTGCGCTTTGGCTAGTGGCCTCTGTGATGACGAACCTTTGAATTTACACCACTGGTCTGGTTGCTCCCTATTGGCCCCTGCTTCCCTGAAAAGGAGAAGCCCATCAGACCTTGCTGGTCTGATCTAGAAGCCATCTTTGATTCCTGTGTGGGTTGCCTTTGCCAAGGCTTGGTGGCTCCGGAAGCCGACACCGCCGACAGCGAAAGCCTTCATGGGACGGTCCGTATCCAGCTCCTGGTTGTCGTCGACACCTCCTGGTCCACGTGGCTGCAGAGACAAGCTTCATGACATTACCTGATTGCTTCGCGACATCGCCTGGTTCCTTCCTGGTCACTGGCTAGTGACCCAGACTCTGTCCCCTCTGCTTTCAGGTACTCTTCATCCTCGATCTGCCCTTGGATCCAACCGGACACTTCCCTTCTGGTCACCTGCAGCATCTTTCTTCACGGCTCCATAGGATTCAGCGACGAAACCCGACACACTTTGACACCTATGCACCCGCTTCCTGTGGGTGAGGTAACGCGAGTACTCTGGTGCTCCTGTGGGTATTAACTATCCTAGTGTTCTAGTTTCAGTGGCTTTCTCCAAGTCCATCCGGAAGTGACCTAAAAGAACTAGTTTCCAATTCTTTCATTCCCATTCTAACTCTATGGTAACTCTCGTGTGTGTAAAGACACTGCACAGGCATCCCGTGGGCCTCCTGCTCCCTATCCTTTGGTAGTACAGCGTAGCCCCAGCGATTCTCCAGGCCCTAGACCTATCCTTTGTTCGTGACGTGGTTCATATACCACTATTTTAATATATGGTTTGAAGTGCTTATAGGGCATTACTGTATTTTGTGCAACTTATTGTATGATAATTAAGTAGAAAACGAGTTACTTACCTGTAACTACGGTTATCCAGTATTGGTATCTCACGGTAAATAAAATATATAATAGCAGTGCCTAAAATTTCTTGTAGTAGGCTGGAAAAGCCTAAAGGCCTAACTAGGCCTCAAAACTTAGCAGCCTATCTACATCATTATGTAAAAAGACCTGAAATAGTAGCCTCAGCCAATCAGCTGTCCTCACCCTCTAGAACCTTCCCAGCTCAGGCAGTTCTCCTCAGATTTTCCCAGCACAAGTGAGAATTAGTATCCATAGACAGAACTGCCCTACCGGGGAGGAGGGTGGGTGCATGTGAATCTATGAAAGATACCAATACTGGATAACCGTAGTTACAGGTAAGTAACTCGTTTTCTTATCCAGTATTAGGGTATCTTTCATAGATTCACATGCCTGAATCAGAATAGCAAGCAGTAACATCATGCCTGTCGATAGAGGAAGGTGGGAGACAAAGAAAACATAAATCAATCCCCACACAACCAGGAAGGTAATAGAGTACAAAACTTGTTAATATAACATATGCATCAAAACCTTCAAATATAACAGATAGGACAGCATTATAAATATGTAAAGTTTAAAGCAGTATAAGAAAAAATATATATAAGCTTTCCAACCTTAGTGAAGAAGATGCTGCAGCACTGCATCACCAACAGCTGTGTCATCTTGAACTGCCAACTGCAGACAGTAATGTTTGGTAAAAGTGTGCACACTTTTCCAAGTAGCAGCTCGGCAAATGTTCTCCAGCGTCACTCCAGCGAAAAGGGCCGTAGATGTCGACACTGTTCTTGTGGAATGAGCTTTGACCTTCCTTGATAAAGGTCTATTGGCCTTGTCATGACAGAAGGTAATTGTAGAAGACAACCACCTGGCAATAGTTGCTTTTGTGACAGCTTGACCAAAGGTGGGTCTTCCATAGGCAACAAACAGTTGTGTAGATTTACGGATGTCTTTCGTTTTCTGCAGATAGAATTTCAGACACCTTTTCACATCCAGAGAATGTAAAACCCTCTCTGCAGGAGTTTTTGGATCTGGGAAAAAGGTTCTGAGTTTGACCGGTTGATTAATGTGGAACTGAGTTGGCACTTTAGGAATGAATTTAGGATTGGTCCTAAGTGTAACAAAGTCCTTAGAGAATTGCAGAAAAGGGTGAGTAATAGTGAACGCCTGTATTTCACTAACTCTGCGAGCAGAAGTAAGAGCCAACAAGATTGCAACTTTCCAAGTCAGAAACTTCAGTTCTGCTTTATGGATTGGTTCAAAAGGCCTTTTGAGAAGTTGGGAAAGAACTACATTAAGATCCCATTCCGGAGGAGGAGGACGAACTGGAGGGAAAGCTCGGAATAGTCCTTTAAGGAATTGTTTGATCAAGGAGGATGAACATAAGGATGGTTTGTTGGAATTCTTCCTGAATCTGGATATTGCTGCCAGATGTACTTTAATAGAAGAAAAGGCTAGACCTGATTTAGCCAAAGAAAGCAGGTATGGAAGGATGGCTTCAGGAGGAGCCTGAAGTGGATGAACCTCATTATCTCCACACCATGAACAGAACCTCTTCCACTTGAAACGATATGTTTTGATGGTACTTTGCGCACGTGCTTGCGACAATATCTCCCTGCAGTCCGAGGAGATGTTTAGGTCTTTGAACTCTAGGAAGTCAGGAGCCAAGCGTGCAAGTGCAGCGATTGAGGATCTGGATGATGGATTTGACCTCCCTCTCTTGTCAGCATCGACACTGTCGGTTTGAGCCGAAACGGAGGCTGTTGAGACAGCAGAAGAAGCTCCTGAAACCAATATTGTCTTGGCCAACGTGGAGCAATGAGGATGAGAGTGCAGTGTTCCCTCTTCATCTTTTGCAGGACCTTCGGAATGAGCGGAATCGGAGGGTAAGCGTACGCAAACATTCCGGTCCATCTCATGAGGAGGGCGTTTCCTCTTGACCCCCTTCCTGGGAACCTGCTGGCATAAAACAGGCACTTGCTGTTTTGCTGCGTGGCAAACAAATCCAGCGTTGGTCTCCCCCAAAGCCGAAAAATTGTCTCTACTTGATGTTGTTCGAGTTCCCATTCGTGACAGCCCACAAATGTTCTGCTGAGACTGTCTGCTAGAGAGTTGCGAACCCCTTGTACATGCTCTGCTTTGAGGGATATGCCGTGACTTAAGGCCCATTCCCACATCTCCTGAGCTTGCAGTGACAGGGTAAGAGATTTCGTTCCTCTCTGTTTGTTTATGTAGAACATGCTGGTGGTATTGTCCGTACGCACCAGCACGGACGAATTCACGATCCTTGGTAGAAAAGCTTGTAGGGAAAGAAAAATGGCCTTGAGTTCCAAGATGTTGATGTGCATCTGTTGGTACTGATGAGACCATCTTCCCTGGATCTGAAGGTCTTGAAGGTGACCTCCCCAACCTTCCATGGACGCATCCGTAGTCAGGGTGAACTCCGGAATCTCTTGGAGGAAGGTGAGGCCCGGCGACAAGTTGTGCGCCTTTGACCACCAGAGAAGAGCCTGTTTCATTTTGACAGTGACTTTGATGCGGTCGTCGAATGATCCCTCGACCTGCTTCCACTGACGAAGTAACTCCTCTTGCAGCGGTCTCATTCTGAGTCTTGCCATAGGAATGAGGTTGATCGCAGATGAACACATCCCCAGAAGGGAAGCATATATCCGAACTGAAAGCGACTTTTTTGCGGATATCTGTTTTGCTAGTTTGACGAGCTTGTTTTGTCGCTCCTGTGTCAGATATGCCTTGCACTGGCATGTGTCCAAGACTGCTCCCAGAAAAGTCAATCGTTGACGAGGTTGGAGCTGAGATTTCTGTGAATTGAGGGTCAGCCCTAGATTCGAGAATAGTGAAAGTGTCCTGCTGACCGCCTCCATTGTCGAGTTTCTGGTTGGACCCTTTAACAGCCAGTCGTCGAGGTATGGGAACACCTGGAGTCCCAGGGACCTCAACATTGCAGCCACTGGAGCCAGGCATTTTGTGAAGATTCTGGGGGCCGATTTGAGGCCAAACGGGAGGACTTTGAATTGGAAATGGACGCCGGCCACTTGAAACCTTAGGAATTTGCGGTGGTTCGGGTGAATAGGGATGTGAAAATATGCGTCTTGCATATCCAGAGAAGCCAGAAAGTCTCCTTCGTTGAGACAATTCAGAATGTCCTTCAATGTCACCATGCGGAAACTCTGTTTCTTTAGATATTTGTTGAGTTTGCGCAGATCCAATATTGGACGCCACTCTTCCGAATTTTTCTCCACAAGGAAGAAGCGAGAATAAAAGCCCATCCCTTTCTGAGAAGGATGGACTCGTTCTATCGCATTCTTGCGTAGCATCTTTAAGGCTTCTTTGAAGAGTAAGCGCAGGCGAGGGGGAGGGGGACCCCTGGGCGGCGTTGTTGGAGGCTTCTGCAAAAACTCCAAAGTGTGTCCCTTGCTGACCAAATCCAGGACCCACTGATCTGAAGTTATCTTCCGCCATTGATGGTAAAAGGCGGAAATCTTGGCGCCCACGGGAAGGGAAAGAGGGGTGGCCGACATCCGGCAAAGCTCATTGGCGCTTGTTAGAATCTCGCCCTTGATTGCCTGAGCGCCGTTTCCCTCCTTGCCGAGAGAAAGAACCAGAAGCAGGCTGCCTGTTAGAAGATTGGTAGTAGGGCTTGTTGTAGGTAGATTGATACTGTCGATTTTGTTGGTTTGAATAATTGCCTCTGGAGGAGTATCCACGACCTCTTGCACCTCTAAAGGATCCCCTCTTGTATTGCAGGGTCCCAAGAGATTTCGCTGTATCGGTATCAGTTTTAATAGCCAATAAAGCGTCATCAATGTGCTTCCCAAACAATGACTCACCATCGAATGACATGTCCAAGATCTTGGTTTGGACCTCAGGTCTAAAAGTGGTAGCCTTGAGCCAACCTTGACGTCTAAGCACAATTGCCCCAGCCAATTGTCTAAAGTTGGTATTAGAAATGTCTAGGGCGCAATCAATAATTTCTGAGGCCGCCCTTTCGCCTTCCTGCACAATTCTGCGCACATCCATCTGTTGATCCTCCGGGATCAGCTCAAGATATTCCGTGATCTCAGACCACATTTGTCTATCATAGCGAGCCAGGATCGCTAAAGAATTAGCCGCTTTAATGGATGCTGCTGCGTTTGCTGAAAACTTCTTTCCAATTGCATCAAGCCTTCTTCCCTCCTTGTCAGGTGGCGTTGAAATGGGAGCAGAAGGATTTTTGGACTTCTGCTGCGCAGCCTGAGAAATGACCGAATCCGGTCGAGGATGACCAATTAAACAAGCAGGAGTATCGGATGGTGCTCGATACTTTTTGTCTATCCTCGGCAAAACTGCCGGAATGGAAGCTGGTGTTTTCATTATATTGAGGCCTTCCTTCCATATATAATCGATAATAGGTATGGCTCTGACCACTCTCCGATATCCCTCTTTAAAGTCATGTAAAAAGCAGTCCGACTGCTCAACTGTGACAACTAATTCAAATCTATTAGCAGCTCTGTGCATAATATTGTGAAAACCCCCAATATCTTCAGGTGGAGAGTCTGAAGGACGGGGAGGAGGTGGAGAAGGTGTAGGGATGACATAATCCTCCCAAGGGTCCACTGGAGTGTTATCCGGTAACTCTCCCTCTTCCCTACTTTCGTCACCATCAGTGGAAGAACTGTCTACAACCTGAGGAATTGGAGAAGTATGTGCTTGTGGTGACAATGGAGCTCTTGGCGCCGGAGGTCGTGGCACAGGAACTGGAGCAGGTGACCCAGCGGGCGCACCTTCATTGGGTGGAAATCTCTGGCGATAATCTGCCAACATAGCTTGCAAATCCTGTATTAAGGAAGTTGGCAAATGTGTTGTGTCCTCAGACCGAGGATGTCTAGTATGAGGTGACTGATATGGTTTGGAATAAACGTCATGCGTATATTGCTCCTGAACCTCCTCTTCATCATCCTCTTGAAGTTTAATATGCAACTGAGAAGGGTGACAGGCAATCCCAAAGGGATCATCATCCTCTTCCCCTTCATCTGACTCTCCTTGCATGTATGTCTCCAAAATGTGCGATGGCAAAAGTGGAGAAATATGTGAATAATCCTGCCTTTTATACGTTTTCATTTGAAAATGAGTGAATTGTATCTTTGCTGGCGGGGAACCGTGCAGCCGATGAGTAGAAGTCCCAGTAAACGGATTCTCCGTCGACGGTGCTGTCAATGCTAAAGATCTTGCCGTCGATGGTATTTTCGTCCACGAGTCCTTCGTCGTCGGGACCGTCGACAATGCCGTCGTCGACGAGGCCGTCGTCAGCGGGTCCCTCGTCGTCGAGACCGTCGACGGGATCTTCGTCGACGAGTCCCTCGTCGACGGGGTCGTCGATGGTGTCTTCGTCGACGATGCCTTCGTCGACGGGACCGTCGATGGTGTCTTCGTCGACGAACCCCCCGTCGTCGGGGTCGTCGATGGTGTCTTCGTCGACGAGCCCCCCGTCGTCGGGGTCGTCGATGGTGTCTTCGTCGACGGTGTCTTCGTCGACGATGCCTTCGTCGACGGGTCCGACGTTGGTGTCTTCGTCGACGAAATCTTTGTCCACGAGGCCGTCGATGACGTCTTCGTTGACGACGAGGCCGTCGATGGTGGCTTCGACGACGAGTCCTTTGGTGACAATGTCTTCGTCGACGACGGCCTTGCAGTCGTCGACGGAGCAGACGATTTAGTCGACGGAGCCTTCGCTGAGAAGGATTTCGACGACGGTAACTTGGTTTTTGACAGCAAAGGTGGTACAGACATCAAAGGTGACGTGATAGCTGAAGTGGTAACCACAGAAGTAGAAGAGGAGGTAGAAGTCCAAGTAGTAGTAGGTACAGACACCAGAGAGATAGTCTTAGCCTGGGTTGTACTCACATGTGAAGAAGCCGATGCACTCTTAGAGGGTTCTGAAGCTTTCTGAGAGGTTTTTAACATTTTCTTTCTCTCAGGGGAAGCATTGTCCGTGGATCTAGCTCTCTTGCCAGAAGTAGAGGCTTTGTCCTCCTCATCAGTGGATGAAGACTTCAGCCACAAAAGAACCCTTGCCTCCCTATCCCTGATGGTTTTCTGAGGGAAGGTACGGCAAATTCGACAGTCCTTCACTACATGTGAAGGGTGCAGGCAATAAATACAATCCGAGTGCTTGTCATCCACATGGACTCTCTTCTTGAAGCAGGTTCCACAAGGTTTGAAAAGAGCTTTCCTTTCAGACATTTTAAAGCTTGAAAATCCAAAAACTGAGTAGGCACTCAGGGAGACTCCCTTACACACGAAGTGCGGTGAAAATCTGAGGAGAACTGCCTGAGCTGGGAAGGTTCTAGAGGGTGAGGACAGCTGATTGGCTGAGGCTACTATTTCAGGTCTTTTTACATAATGATGTAGATAGGCTGCTAAGTTTTGAGGCCTAGTTAGGCCTTTAGGCTTTTCCAGCCTACTACAAGAAATTTTAGGCACTGCTATTATATATTTTATTTACCGTGGGACTCCCGCCTCGACGACGGGGAATGATTCAGGCATGTGAATCTATGAAAGATACCCTAATACTGGATAATCTTGTTATGTGCTTGTGCCTCTGACCTCATAAAGAGTTCAGAGGATTAATTTAGTAATAAATACATATATTTTATATATATAACCTGTGTGGTGTCCTTTCATTTGGTATTAAAGGGATTGCATATGGTAAAACAGCTGGCTACACATGCCCTCTTGAGTTTAGCCTAAGACTGCTTTGTCCATGCTACCACTAGGATAGCTGGTCTATAAGGTTGACTTTACAACCATCACCATAAGGGTTGTTTGGACTGGTGCAAGGTGCTCACTAGAATAGTGAACACCATATACCAGGCCAACTTCTCACAATCTCAGCGTCTGTTCTTCATTAGTAAGCGCCTCGAGGCACATCTTCTGCTGAAGCACTATAAAGGACAAGAGATAGAGTGGGACCCACCGTCCTTCGGGACCGCCTGGGCACCGGAACTCCCAAGCCACAGCCCCAGTGAGCCACTGAAGCTGCACCTCTAATTAATACCACTCAAAGTCCGGCACTGCCATACCCCCGTCGGCTCTCTGATGTATCATTATAGCCATCGCAACCCGCCGTCTGCCGGCCCCCCGAAGAAACCCCCCGTCATGGAGCGGAGCTGTCGGAATACCGAGCCCAGCACCCAGATTGGCAGCGTCCGGAAATAATACAGTAAGCGAGGAAGTGCCACAATCTTCAAGAGCGCCACTCGACCGCCTACCGACAGCGGTAAGGTGCTCCAACATGCAAAGCTGCCCCTAGTTACCCTCCAGCAAATCTTCGGGGGAATGATAAATATGAGTGCCTAAGTAAGGCAAACATCTGGGTTCCCAGCAAATGCCGCCACCTGGGAAGGGCTCACCTCAGACGTAGTTATCGGAAACAAGCAAGTTTTTGCCCAGTTCACCCCCAGTCCCAAGTACCGTCCGATCGTATAAAGCAATTTCCGCGCGCCCTCCAAGGCTGTTTCCGTGTTCGCGAAAAAAAAGTAGCTACTCGTCCGCATATAGGGAGATAAACTGAGTATCCCCACGGAGTTCCAGGCCATGGTGATGCCTCCCCAACCTGGCATGAGAGGCCAAAGGCTCGATGTCTAAGGCAAACAATAACGGAGAGAGCGGGCATCCCAGCCTCGTACCCCTACCTACCAAACAAGAGGAGGAAATCGTCACGTCAGTCCGCACTCGAGCCTTCGCCAATCTGTAAAGGATCTCCGTCCACCCCGTAAAGAATTCCCCGAGTCCGAACGCATGGAGGACCCGCAACAAGTATGGCCCTTTCAGGCTGTCAAATGCCTTCTCGATATCTACAGAGAGAACCGCTGCAGAGGGGGTCTTGTTATGATCCTCCCCCAATATTCTGAGAAGGCTCCTCACATTAGTCGCCGTAGTGTGTTTCGGGATAAAGCCCACCTGGTCGTTATGGATCAGGTGTGCCATATAAGGGAGGAGCCTGGTCACCAGAATTCTACTCAATATCTTATAATCAGTTGTTAACATTGGTAATGGGCGATAGGCCGACCTGGTCAGGGGGTCTTTCCCCGATTTCAACAACGGGATAACAATAGCTTCTCATGTGGAAGCGGGCACCTTCCCTAGGTCCCGGGCCTCTCGATAAACTGCCAATAGCTTGGGAGCCAGAATGTCAACGTAGGTCAGGTAAAATTCTATTGGTAGGCCATCGGCCCCCGGGGTTTTCTTACACACCATATGTTTTATCGCACTACGTATTTCGCCCTCTGTAATCTCCTGCCCCAGCGTTTCTGCCTGGTCCTCCTCGAGGCGTGGCAGTCGTACCTCTGCTAAGAAGTCCTCCAACCCATCACCCGTGTCTTGCAGCTTACTCTTGTATAAGTCTGCATAATAGTCCAAGAACATCCCATTAATCCCCTGCTGGGAATACTCCAGTACCCCCTCAGGGGAGGTCAAAGCCAGGATGGGCGTGCCCCTTGGGACCGGGTTAGCCAACCAGGCCAAGAGGGTGCTCGCCTTATCCCTCTCCGCATGCGCCCGCACCAAGTACGCTTTGTAATCAAAGCAGCGCAGCCTCTCCACCTGTGTGGCCACTCCCTCTCTTGCGGCCAAAACCTCGGCCTGCACCCCCAGATTCTCAGGTCGGGCTTTTTCCGCCTGACGCAGCCGCAGTTCCTCCCTCTCTATATCCTGCAAAAGCGTCCTCCGCACCCCGCCGTTTTAGCAATACATACACCCCACAGCACCACCTTAAAGGCCTCCCATTCCAGGGCCAAGGTCGAAGTTGTACCCTCATTCTCAAGGAAATACTGCCCTATACTCTCCTGCACCTCCGCGCGAAATACCGGATCCTCCAAGGCCTCGAGGCGCAATCGCCAGGTAGGAATTGCAGGCCTCCCTCGGGAACAGCCAAACGCCAATAGGAGTGGATTATGATCTGATATCGCCCACGCCATGTGTCTATCAGCCCCCACTCAGCTTGCCAGTCCAGTCGGAGTTTCGAGAGCCTATGTATAGGTGCCTGTGGCAGTGGCGGGTGCAACCTATCCAATTCAGTATCTGCGACAGAGTTAAAATCACCTCCCAGTATCACTGGACCAGTCAACCAAAGTGCCAATTTCCCTGACAATCTAGCAAAATAGGTTGCCTGTTCCACATTAGGGGCGTACACGTTGCATAGTGTCACATCCCTCCCATCCAACCGCCCCATAACACCCCATAACAGCCACGAACATCCCCTCAGGATCCACTATCTGCTGGATTGGCTGGAAGGGAATCTCCGCCCTAACCCAAATCGGTGCGCCTCAGAGAATAATATGCCCTATGGAGGGTGTATAGATGATTTCTACGTCGCCATGAAGGCTTCACGATGTTCCATAAAAGCCCAAACGAGTCAGTACAAAGCTCTTGCAGGTTATGACCAGTAAGCGACGATCCCCACAACAGGTCTGGTAAACTAAAGTCTCTGTCTATTTCTTCAAGTATAAGCTTATACCACAGGGAGATCTCTTTTTTTACCGGTGCACTGTCTACTAGGTTAGAAATAATAGGCTGTAGCCTCCAAGTGGAAACTTATTCCCTCTAGAGGGTGAAGAGATGTAGGAATGTGTCCAACCGGCCATTTGCAAATATTTAAACCTTGAAAAGTTGGGGCCTATCTTGTTTTGGAGATGTTCCCATGAAAGCAGTTCCCCTTCAAAAAAGAGGTCACCCCAAACTTCAAGACCTGCTTCTCTTAGCGGGACCGCTAAGCTATCACCTAGTCAGGCGAGACTTTCAGGTAGACCCCATAGAGGTGTTCTGTTACAAAAATACCCCAGCTTTATAGATTTTGTTAATTCAGACCACATTTGTGCCAATCCTTGTAGGACTTTCAATTAAATTTTTTTTTTTTATTTCAGTTTGCCAAATTTAAATAAAAAGCCCGACTGACTCATGGGCGAATGGCAGCGTGAAACTTCGCTCCTCCGTACCGACTGGAATTCATGAAGCTGGGGACAGCTTAAATATCATAAAAACCGGATCTGAAGAGATTCCCAGGCGTTGGAAGACTGGCTCTGCCTGAGGGAATCTTTTGAGCAGCGTCGAGCCCTGCACCAGCGAGATGTGACCCTGTCCGCTGCTCCCGTGTGTGAGTGGCGGGAAGGAGGCGCAGAAACAACGGCTGAGACGATAACAGCTTTGGGGCTCTGAAGTTCACCCGAACCGTTTGCTTTCAACTCAGGGAGCACGCCCAAGAATGTGGGGGTGAGTACATGGATCGGAAAGGATCCTCGACGATGTTAAAGAAATAAACACCGCTGCTGGAACTGTCTAAGCTCCGGACACAAAACACACAAAATGGCGGGGTGCCCGGTGTAGACTAATCTATCACGGGAGGTGAGTGCAGTAAAAGCGGCATATATACAACACCGGGCCATACTATAACAGCACCCGACCACTTTTAAAGCGCATCTTACCAGGAGCTGTAAATGTAATAAAAAAACGCCACTGCTAGTACTGTCTTGGCTCCGGGCGCAGACCACACAAAATGGCGGGGCGCCCGGCATAGAATAATCTCTCCTGGAGACGAGCGAAGTGAAGGCGGCATGTATACAGCACCAGGCCACACTATAACAGCACCCGACCACACATCTTAACAAGACTGCGAACGGAATTGAATAAACGTTATTGTGATCTTTAAAGGGCACTGTTGGACACTGTTATACATTTACTTCATGAGCAACACCCGCCCACATTAAAGCGGCAACTGAACATATCAAAACGGCATCTTGATCCCAAGATTAATCACTCGCTAAGTAAGGCACCACTAAATACTGCCATTGATGGAACTTTGTTGTTTTCAGGCATAGGCGTAGCGCGCATAAAATGGCGGGCACCCGGCGTAGAAACAGAGCTTACATGTGAAGTTGCATAATGGAAGCATAAATGAAAGCGGCGCCCGGCCCGATCACGCTACAAGCAACAACTGTCATCTGCGTGGAGCTAAATAAGTGCAAATGAAGACACTGTTGGAACTTTGTTGGCCTTCTTGAGCTCCGCTTCAGGTGCGCTCGCACCAAACCAACAGCACGTTACTGGCAAACTTTATTGGCGGCGGAATGCTGTTTAATGTTCAACGTTCAACTCTGACCCCACTGAAAACCTTGGATACATGCAGTGGGCTGATGCTAACACATGAGAAAACGTGTAATGCTATGCTATGAGAAGTGGTGGAATACTGTGATGCAAATTGTGACTTTGGTGCTAAAAGTGAAATAACAATTCTGTAGAATGCTGTGGGCTGTTATGTATGTGCGTACTGGGATACACAAACACTGAAGGAGTATACAACCCTGACAAGTAGATCCGCCTGGCCCTGGAATGGTCTTAATAGCGACACCAGGATCTCTAAGTGAAGGCGCGAATACTGTGACAGTTTGATTGGTAGGCTGAAGCAGGGCTAGACAAGCTAGACAAGCGGTCAACATATTGTAGTGCTGCTGAGTCTTCATACAGCTGAACCCCGTTCGAACCTAGAATAACTTGACTCCCTGTTCAGGACGGAAGAAACATGAGTGATAAGGAAAATGCTAAAGGACTTAAACGCCCAAAGGCGGATCCACCAAACCCGATATCACCGTTCAAAGGCAAGAAGGACTTCAATAATGCATGGATGCCATCTTGAGTAGGCTAGAAGAAGTACGAGATTTAGCTAGATCTACAAAAGAAGAGGTAGTGGCTGTCAGGCAAGATATTAAGGATATTAACTCCAGAATAACCGAAACTGAGACAAGGATTAGTAGGCTTGAGGACTCAGACGTCAAGACCTGCGGAGCTCTCAAACCTCTCACTATAACCTCTGACCACGTCACGAGGAGACTCTCGGAGTTAGAGGACAGAAATCGGAGGGGAAACCTTAGAATCTTTGGAATCCCAGAAAATTCAGAGGAATCCCATGGTTCATGCATTGCCTTCTTAGAGACATGGTTCTCGCAAGCTACCAACCTTACTTTCGCCCAGCAATTGGAATTTGATAGGGCGCACAGAGTCCCAGGCAGGATTACAAAAAATCAAAAAGGTCCGAGAGCTATCATCTGCAAACCCCTGAGGTTTCAACATGTGGAGCAGATCCTCGCGTTTGTGCGCAAAAACAACCATGTTCTGTGGAAAGGAAATAAGATCTACATATCTCAAGACTACAGTAAAGAAACTGTGGACATAAGGAAAGCCTTCCTTGCACTACGCCCACAGCTACGAACATTGGGTCACCAATATGGGTTCGTCGGGCCGACTAAGTTCAAAGTGACCATGCAAGGAGTATCGCACATATTTTCAGACCCACAAAACCTCAAGCGCCTGCTACATAATTCAGAAGAAGCATGCATGGACGTTACAGCAACAGAAATGGCAGGAGCGTCTGCCACTGGCTATAAGTGAATATCCTTTTTATGTGTCACACCCTGCTCTTTCTGCTCTAATGTATTGTAAGCCCTACAGACTCACTTTGTAGTCCACACAATACAAAATGTTCTAATTTTCTGAAGTTGCCTTACAAGGGTGTAGTAAGTTGCCTCACAATAATACAGCAATGTTAAGATATCCTAGTAGCTTGCAATAGTAGTGTAAGTTACCTTACAACAATACAGCAATGTTGAGATGTTCTATTAACTTGCAATAGTAGTGTAAGTTACCTTACAATAATACAGCAATTTTGAGATGTTCTACTAGCTTGTTGGAGTAATACTAATGGTTCCCTACATATATGCTGCATGTATGTGTACTTATGTTTTCCATGTTCTCTATAGATATTACAATGTGACGTCGCTATATGGCCTGCCTCTGGCGGTTATGTTACCCATGGTCGCAGATAATGGGTGTAATTGATTGATCGAGTCAGATATGATTTCTTTTTGAAGTTTAGGAATTTGATATAGTTCCCAACGCATGTCAAGCTAAACATGTTGCTATGGAGGCGATTTTGCTGTTGTTTTTCCTGAATCGCCATGTTCTATTTCTACAATTGGGGTGGGAGGGGTGCGTTGAGGGAGCGGGAGGGGGGGAGTGGGAGGGGAAGGGAAGAAGGGTTGGGTATAGGATGTTTTTTTCTGTTGTTTTCGATCCTAGCTATTATTTTTGTTCTCACTGGTACTCACGCTCACAACTCATACCGGGTGCACATTCTGCCCAGAGAATACCTGTCGTTACCAAAATGCTCGCAAAACCTAGCATTCAGTGTTAAAACCAGCCGTCCCACGATCAGGATATCGCTCAAAATGGGGAAGGCACAATTGGGGTTGGTGGAGAGATTGAACAAGGAGCCAGTCGCGAACTTACACAGAAGCGCCCCAAGGCCTGACATATCCAGGCACACATGTTCACCTTCTGATCATAGATATTTTGATGCACAAACATGATGACACCAACAATTGATATGCCCATAGGGACGACTTAAATAGGCAACTTAAAAATCCTCTTGCTTAATGTGAAAGGCTTGAACCAACCTGTTAAGCGTCAGAAAATCCTAGACTACCTACGTAGGCAGAAAGGTGATATTGCCTTGTTGCAAGAATCGAAATTAGAGGCCAAACAATTCCACACACTCAGGAACAAATTTTTTACAGAGGTAGTAGGGTCCGAAGCAATTACGAAGAAGAATGGGTTGGTAACATTGATCGCTAGGAAGGCTAATGTAGAAGTAATTTCATCTACAACAGATAATAAAGGCAGATGGGTCACGTCTAAATTGCTTAAGGACGACACTGAATTCTATATTACAAACGTCTATGCCCCAAACACATGTGATCTATCATTCTGGTCAGATCTTACAAAACAGATGGACACTATCCCCGACACAGTTATACATATTCTTGCGGGTGACTTTAACTTACCGGCTGATCCCACCCTCAACAGGGACTCTAAGTGCCCTCTCCGCAGCAACAGGGCACATAAGGCCTTCACCAAACTCTGTAGCAGATTCCATATGATTGACTCATGGCGCCTACAAAACCCGGCTGGGAGGGATTACACGTTCTATTCCCCTCCACATGACTCATTCTCCCGAATTGACTATTTATTTATCACTAAAAACGCCATAGCCAGAATTGAGGACACAAGCATAGAACCAAGGGTTGTATCAGATCATTCCTGCATTTCACTCACGGTCTCCAATATAAAACCGACACTCCGCCAATCTTTATGGCGCCTAAACGAAGAAATACTTGGGGATGCGAAACACAGGAATACTATTGAAGTTGCAATAAAAGATTATCTAACAGATAACAAAAGGGGTGACACTACCGACTCCACCCGTTGGGAGGCTCTAAAGAGCACTATACGGGGAGTCATCATTAAACTTAAATCCGCCATAAACAAAAACTACAATGCGGCCTTAGAGACACTAGAGGCTGACATTTCCGCATTAGAGACCAGTTATCTACAGAATAGGACAGATGCGATTCTGAATAAAAGAACTAACCAAAAATACGCATACAATAAAATAATAAGTGAGAGGGCTGGGGTGTGGTTGGACAGGAGGAAGCGTTACAAAGTTTGCGAATCAAATAAGGCGGGGAAGGGCCTAGCGGCCTATCTTAAATTTAACATACAGAAAAACACAATCAGCTCAATATTAGATAATAAGGGAGTGGCCTGGACTGACAGCCCTCAAAATTGCCGAGATATTCAAAGAGTTTTATGAGCATTTATACGCTAGGAACCAAAATGTGGAAAAAGATAAGGTTAAAAATTACTTAGACAAATGTGCTTTACCCATCCCTCCCTATGGAGGACCGTGAGGTGCTCAACAACCCGATATCACAATCCGAAGTTGTAGAAGCCATAAAATCGCTTTGCTGCGGGAAAGCCCCTGGACCTGATGGGTTTACTGCTAGATTCTACAAATGGTTTTCCTCCACATTGGCCTCACCATTACTTTATATGTTCCATGAAATTAACGAAACGGGGGAGGTAAGAGGCACATTGGCGGAGGCTGTTATAGCAGTATCACCAAAAGAGGGCAAGGACCCGAAGCTTCCGAAAAACTACAGGCCCATCTCGCTCATTAACTTAGATTGCAAGCTTTTGGCCACGATCCTGGCAAACCGCATTCAAAAAATTCTACCGAAACTAATCCACCCCTCACAAGCTGGCTTTCTGAAACATAGATTGTCCAGCGACAACACTAGAATATTAGCACACGTCCTTGAGAAAGCTAAACTCCTCTCCGCTCCCACTGCAGCGATAACACTCAATGCAGAAAAAGCCTTCGATAAAGTAGATTGGACATATCTGGAGGCTGTTTTACATAAATTCAACTTAGGACCGTCATTCATAAAACTGGTTATGTCCCTTTATTTCTGTCCCTCAGCCAGGGTTCGAGAGGGAGGCACCTTCTCCTCTTCTTTCAAATTACAACAGGGAACCAGACAGGGATGCCCCCTGTCCCCTTTGCTTTTCCTGTTGGCCATAGAGCCCTTTCTGTACCAATTACGCAATAACAACAGCATCCCTGGAATCGCCTTTAAAGACTGCGTCATCAAGCTTACAGCGTATGCAGATGACGTCCTAGTCCTGTCCGAGAGAGCAGACGAGGCAATACCAGCTCTCATGTCCACTATAGAGGAATTTTCGGAAGTTTCTGGATATTCCTTAAATTAAAACAAAACTGAAGTGAAGTTATTGAATAATAAAGGCAATAAAGAGATCTTGGGGGATTCTGGCTTAACTTGGCAACCGGATTGCTTTAAATATCTAGGATTAGATTTTGATAAAGCCCTTATTACGACCCTACGAGCCAATGAAGACCGCCTCTTAAAGAAAACAACAAAATTACTAGATGGGGTGGTCTCCTAAGTTCCTATCGTGGTGGGGGAGAGCTGAAACCCTAAAGATGATGGTAACACCTTTGGTAAACTATCTGGTGAGCATGCTCCCTATGACGTTTATGGAAGACTTCCTGCACAAAGTAGATAAACTGTTCGGTACATTTTTATGGCAGGGGAAGAAGCCCAGGGTATCAATGAAAAAGCTGCAGCTAGCTAAGGAAAAAGGCCGCCTGGGGCTTCCCAACTTTAGAAATTACCAGACAGCATTCTTGTGCAAACAAGGAGCATCCTGGTTTGTCGAGGACCCATTGTATGTCCCACTGTGCATAGAGATAGAGAAATCCATCATTGGCGATGCTCCCCTCCCTGCACTACTCACCATGGATCTGGCGCACCTCCCTCATTCTAAATACATCATGTTAAACACTAGGCGAGCACTTCTAAGACTAGATCAAACACACTCGACTGGGCTAAAGATAAAATACACCACCTCCATAGCCTTGTGGCATAACCCTGCTATTCAAATCAATGGGGAATCCCTACACTGGGAACACTGGTCGGCGAAGGGCATAAACATGGTGTCTGATCTATATGACGGACATTCACCACTCCCTTACTCGACGATCCAGGCAACGCACTGCCTTACACCAATGGACTTTTACGCCTTCCTGAAACTGAAAACAGTCCTAGCTACACGCTCACTCAAACCCCTAGAGCCATGGCTTAAACCACAACTAACACGTCTCCAAGCAGCAGGTCATTTTGTGTCAAAAGTTTACAAACTACTCATCCCGAAGGCCGGGAAAGCCCAAAAATGTAATGAACTAAAGTGGGAAGAAGAACCCAACAATACGGGAATTGAACTCGACTGGAGCAGAATACACGCTACAGCTCTTGTGAACAAAGTATCCCCGATCCTATCACAAACAAAGTTTATGCTACTTAACAGGGTGTTCTGGACACCCCAAAAATTGTTTAAACTTAACTTAAGGGATAGCCCAAAGTGCTGGAATTGTAATCAGGCTGAAGGTGACCTGTCACATATGTTTTTTCATTGCCCTTCCCTAAACAACTATTGGAATAGCATTTTCAACTGCATAGAACATATTTTTAAAATCAAACCGCGGAGAGAATTTATTTTTGTCATTCTAGGTGCTGTAGACCCAGCTGTGATTAACGAGTATGACTGACAATTGCTAGACCTGCTTCTCACCCTAGCATGTAAGGTTATTTTATGTAAATGGTAGAATGCTGAGGAAGTCTCCTTTAAGATGTGGCGGGAATGGGTATCTTGTATCAGAGGGGTAGACAATAGTGCCTTACAATCCTCCCCCTGGCGTGCATCCACTAAAAAACTCTGGAAATCTCTGGATGCTTCCTCCTTCTCATTTGACCCCCCATAAAGGGAGTGATTGGTTTTCTTACTTGCATGAATGGTGACCCGTATATGTTCTAAGAAATATAATTGATGGCTTGCTACCTCCTACACCGTGATATTGCGACACTGCCAAGAACTTGGTATGGGCTGTATTCGATATCTTGGCGTTAAGTACCAGTTTATGTGCTATCATTTGTAATTCTTCGCCTCATCTTACTTCAACCACTCAAGTATTTGGGTATTTTATACTTTATACTTTATTTATTCCTTGTATATTTTGTTCAGTCTTGCAAAACAATTTCATGGCTGTATATTACAGGTATAATGACATAAATGTGCATCTTTGTAATTCTATCTTTCACACCATTTGTCATGTGGTTCCAGTGCCAGCCATATCCGTATGTATCGTATGTAGCTTTTGTATTATGCTTTTGTTGTTTACTTTCTGTTCATCTTATGTTCCTTTTCTTCAATAAAAACGATCTGAATAAAAAAAAAAAAGCCCAACTGACTGACACCTTCCCCACCCAGCATAGCTGAAAACATGGACCGACACCGTGATCTGTGGGCGTTTTTAGCAACATTCGGAAGTGTGATAACTGAAAGGCCCACGCATATAACTTTAGGTCTGGGGCAGCCAACCCCCCCTTCTCCCTACGCCGTCTAAGTTTCTTCCAAGCAATACTTGGAAGATGCTTGTCCCAAATAAAAGATGTGATTTCCAACTGTACTTTAACTAACAGTGTTTGGTCAAAGTGCAGGGGGATGGTATTAAATAAAAAAGAAATTTTGGGTATAATCGACATTTTTATCAGGTTAACCCTCCCAATTAATGAAAGCGGAAGATGGGTCCATGTTTGCAGAAGCTTACGACAGTCTTTTGCTATTGTTGAAAAATTGACTGCGGCAATTCTATTAACCCCTTCGCTGCTAGACCTTTTCCCCTCCTGTGCTAAGCCTTTTTTGGCGACTTGGGGTAGTGTGCGCTTAGGCCCCTGTAGCTTTTTGACGACATAAGGTATCCATGCCAAATTTGCGTCCTTTTGTTCCAACATCATGTGGATTCTGAAGGTGCCCAGGGTTTGTGGATTCCCTTGGAGGGGTCCCAGAAATTAAGCAAAATACAGTGAAATTTTAGTTTTTTTCAGAAAAATTGGAAAAACGGGCTGCCAATAAAAGCCTCTGGGTTTTTCCCTGCAAATGTTATCAAAAAAGGGATTGTGGAGCTGAAATCTCCATTTTCCCAGCTTTTAGGGAATGACAGTCTTTTGTCAGAGAACCAACATTTTTCACACAGTTTTGGCATTTTTCTGGGACATAGCCTATTTTTGCTATTTTTAGAGCTTTCAACCTCCTTCCAGTTAATGGTAGAAATGAGTTTGAAAGCAATAATGGATCCCAGAAAGCTATACATTTTCGAAAAGTAGACAAAATTCTAAATTCAGAAAGGGGTCATTTGTCTAAATCAATGAAGGTTTCTTTATAGAAACTAACATTTAAATATTGGAATAATTGAAAATTAGTTGAAAAAAACAGCCTCTTGTCTCAACGTTTTTACCTATACCTTCTTGTAATTTTGACAGCTCTTTGAAAGCAATATACCGGTACATCCGTGTGACCTTCCTGGTTGTGGGGATATATAGGACTTCTAGTATCACCAAGAACCCGCCGAACCCAGAGCCAAAAACTGAGCAGCAACTTTCAATGGTATTTTATTATTTACTGGGTATAGAGCTTTTATTCTTGGAAAATGTATACATGGAAAAATCGGTATGAAAGACACCTATGTATTTCTGAATTGGGTACAAATTATAGAGTTTAGAAACAGTATATATTTGTACATTTTCATAATTGGGAATACTCATACTAGCATTTGAATTATTGGTCATTTTTCAAAAAGATTTTTTTTTACACAATGTCTTTCATTGGGAATGGAGAAATGCATGAAAACTCAATAGGTAATAACAGTTGATTTACAAATCTGAATTACCCTAAGTCTCCCAATAAAAATGGTACCTCACTTGTGTGGGTCGGCCTTGTGCCTGCGACAGGAAACGCCGCAAAATGCAACGTGGTCACACCTCAATTTTGCAGTTAAAAATTGAATCTTTTTTGGCAAAGTGCCTAGCTGTAGTTTTTGCACCCTAGCTCTGCCAGCACCTAGGGAAACCTAGCAAACCTATACATTTTTGAAAAGTAGACACCCAGGGGAATTCAGGATGGGGTGACTCAACTGCCTCCCACCAGGTTCTGTTACCCAGAATCCCTTGCAAAGCTAAATAATTGACAAACAAACGCATATTCCTCATATTTCTGCGGTGGAAAGTTAAGGAATCTGCGTGGATCAACTAATTTTCACCCACCCATCGTTCCCCCAGGTCTCCCGAGAAAAATGGTACCTCACTTGCCTGGGTCTGCCTAGTGCCTGCGACAGGAAACAGCGCAAAACGCAACGTGTTCGCACCGCAATTTCGCATTGAAAACGGGGCCTTTTTTGGCAAAGTGTCTACCTTTGGTTTTTTAACCCTAGCTCGGCTGGCCCCAGGGAAACCTAGCAAGCCTATACATTTTTGAAAACTAGACACCCAGGGAAATTCAGGATGGGGTGACTCAACTGCCTCCCACCAGGTTCTGTTACCCAGAATCCTTTGCATACCTAAAAAATGGACAAATAAAAACGCATTTTCCTCACATTTCTGTGGTGGAAAGTTCTGGAATCTGCGTGGATCAACAAATTTCCCCCCACCCCGTGTTCCCCCAGGTCTCCCGAAAAAAAATGGTACCTCACTTGCCTGGGTCTGCCTAGTGCCTGCAACAGGAAACAGCTCAAAATGCAATGTGTCCGCACCGCAATTTCGCAGTAAAAACTGGCCCTTTTTTGGCAAAGTGTCTACCTTTGGTTTTTGAACCGTAGATCAGCCGGCCCCTAGGGAAACCTAGCAAACCTATACATTTTTGAAAACTAGACACCGAGGGGAATCCAGGATGGGGTGACTCAACTGCCTCCCATCAGGTTCCGTTACCCAGAATCCCTTGCAAACCTACAAAATTGACAAAAAAACGCATTTTCATCACATTTCTGTGGTGGAAAGTTCTGGAATCTACGTGGATCAACAAATTTCCATGCACCCC
The DNA here is from genome assembly GCF_964261635.1 of Lissotriton helveticus. NCBI lineage: Eukaryota > Metazoa > Chordata > Amphibia > Caudata > Salamandridae > Lissotriton > Lissotriton helveticus. Next base: position 1,037,862,294 of record NC_136063.1, read on the forward strand.
GCGTTCCCCCAGGTCTCCCGAAAAAAATTGTACCTCACTTGCCTGGGTAGGCATAGTGCCTGGGACAGGAAACAGCGCAAAACGCAATGTGTTCGCACCGCAATTTCGCAATGAAAACTGGCCATTTTTTGGCAAAGTGTCTACCTCTTGTTTTTGAACCGTAGCTCGGCCGGCCCCCAGGGAAACCTAGCAAACCTATACATTTTTGAAAACTAGACACCCAGGGAAATTCAGGATGGGTTGACTCAACTGCCTCCCACCAGGTTCTGTTACCCAGAATCCCTTACAAACCTAACAAAGTGACAAAAAAATGCATTTTCCTCACATTTCTGTGGTGGAAAGTTCTGGAATCTGCGTGGATCAACAAATTTCCATGCACCCCGCGTTTCCCCAGGTCTCCCGAAAAAAATGGTACCTCACTTGCCTGGGTAGGCATAGTGCCTGGGACAGGAAACAGCGCAAAATGCAATGTGTTCGCACCGCAATTTCGCAATGAAAACTGGCCCTTTTTTGGCAAAGTGTCTACCTCTTGTTTTTGAACCGTAGCTCGGCCGGCCCCCAGGGAAACCTAGCAAACCTATACATTTTTGAAAACTAGACACCCAGGGAAATTCAGGATGGGTTGACTCAACTGCCTCCCACCAGGTTGTGTTACCCAGAATCCCTTGCAAACCTAAACAATTGACCAAAAAAACGCATTTTCCTCACATTTCTGTGGTGGAAAGTTCTGGAATCTGCGTGGATGTTCCCCCTGGTCTCCCAAAAAAAATGGTACCTCACTTGCCTGGGTCTGCTTAGTGCCTGCAACAGGAAACAGCGCAAACCGCAACGTGTTCGCACCGCAATTTCGCAGTGAAAACAGGCCCTTTTTTGGCAAAGTGTCTACCTCTTGTTTTTTAACCGTAGCTCGGCCGACCCCTAGAGAAACCTAGCAAACCTATACATTTTTGAAAACTAGACACCATGGGGAATTCAGGATGGGGTGACTCAACTGCCTCCCACCAGGTTCTGTTACCCAGAATCCCTTGCAAACCTAAAAAATGGACAAAAAAACGCATTTTCCTCACATTTCTGTGGTGGAAAGTTCTGGAATCTGCGTGGATCAACAAATTTCCACCCACCCCGTGTTCCCCCAGGTCTCCCAAAAAAATGGTACCTCACTTGCCTGGGTCTGCCTAGTGCCTGCGACAGGAAACAGCGCAAAACGCAATGTGTTCACACCGCAATTTCGCAGTGAAAACGGGCCCTTTTTTGGCAAAGTGTCTACCTTTCGTTTTTGAACCGTAGCTCGGCCGGCCCCTAGGGAAACCTAGCAAACCTATACATTTTTTAAAACTAGACACCCAGGGGAATTCAGGATGGGGTGACTCAACTGCTTCCCACCAGGTTCTGTTACCCAGAATCCCTTGCAAACCTAAACAATTGACAAACAAATGCATTTTCCTCACATTTCTGTGGTGGAAAGTTCTGGAATCTGCGTGGATCAACAAATGTCTACCCACCCCGTGTTTCCCCAGGTCTCCCGAAAAAAATGGTACCTCACTTGCCTGGGTAGGCATAGTGGCTGCAACAGGAAAAGGCCCAAATCGTAAGGTGGAGAATTTAAAATAACCTATAGCAAAATTACCTTCTTTTGGGGGGGGCACCTGAGTTTTTGGCCCGGGGCTCGGCGGCAAACTTGTGAAACTACCAAACCCAAACAGTTCTGAAAACTAGACACCAGGGGGAGTCCAGGGAGGTATGGCATGCGTGGGTCCCCCAATGTTTTCCTACCCAGAATTCCTTGCATACTTTAAATTTAGGTAAAAAAAATCACTTTTCCAAACTTTTTTGCGTGGGATCTCCGTGCCGGCACAAATGTCCTATCACGAAGCGTTCCCCTTGTTCTCCCGAGTAAAATAATACCTCACTTGTGTGGGTGGGCCAAAGCAGAACAGGCAAACATTTATTTTTAAGAAATTGTAGCATTTAGGATTGACAAATTGAGCACAGCAAATTCAACTGTTTTGGGGTCATCCTAGTCACAGGCCTTTGGCCCACCCACACAAGTGAGGTATCATTTTACTCGGGAGATCAAGGGGAACGCTGGGTGGTAGGACATTTGTGCCGGCACGGAGATCCCACGCAAAAATGTATGGAAAAGTGTTTTTTTTAACCTATATTTAAGGTTTGCAGGGATTTCTGGGTAAGAAAACATTGGGGGACCCACGCATGCCATACCTCCCTGGACTCCCCCGGGTGTCTAGTTTTCAGAACTGTTTGGGTTTGGTAGTTTCCAAAGATGTCCGCCGAGCCCCAGGCCAAAATCTCAGGTCACCCCCCAAAAAATAAGGTAGTTTTGCTAAAGGTAATTTTTAAGTCTCCACCGTACGAATTGGGCCTTTTCCTGTTGCAGCCACTATGCCTACCCACACAAGTGAGGTACCATTTTTATCGGGAGACCTGGGGGAATGCTGGATGGGAGGAAATTTGTGTGAGCTCAGTGATGCCACGCTTTCCCACACAAAAAAGTGTGAAAAAACTGTTTTTTCAGCTAAAATTGAGGTTTGCAAGGGATTCTGGGTAAAGGTACATTGGAGGATCCACGCAAGCCATAACTCCTTGGAAGCCCCCGGGTGTTTGCTTTTCAGAAATGTGTGGGTTTGGTAGCTTTACCTAGATGGCCGTCTAGCACGGGGCCAAAAACCCAGATAACCCCCCTTGCAAAAGCTGGTGGTTTTGAAACCCACACATTTCTGAAAAGCAGACACCCGGGGGCTTCCAAGGAGGTATGGCTTGCATGGATCCTCCAATGTACCTTTACCCAGAATCCCTTGCAAACCTCAATTTTAGCTGAAAAAATCAGTTTTTCACACTTTTCTGTGTGGGAAAGCGTGGCATCACTGAGCTCACACAAATTTCCTCCCACCCAGCGTTCCCCCAGGTCTCCCAATAAAAATGGTACCTCACTTGTGTGGGTAAGCATAGTGGCTGCAACAGGAAAAGGCCCAATTCGTACGGTGGAGACTTAAAAATTACCTTTAGCAAAACTACCTTATTTTTGGGGGGGTGACCTGAGCTTTTGGCCCGGGGCTCGGCGGGCATCTTTGGAAACTACCAAACCCAAACAGTTCTGAAAACTAGACACCCGGGGGAGTCCAGGGAGGTATGGCATGCGTTGGTCCCCCAATGTTTTCTTACCCAGAAATCCCTGCAAACCTTAAATGTAGGTTAAAAAAACACTTTTCCATACATTTTTGCATGGGATCTCCGTGCCGGCACAAATGTCCTACCACCCAGCGTTCCCCTTGATCTCCCGAGTAAAATGATACCTCACTTGTCTGGGTGGGCCAACGGCCTGTGACTAGGATGACCCCAAAACTGTAGAATTCTCTGTGCTTAATTTGTCAATCCTGAATGCTACAATTTCTTAAAAATACATTTTTGGCCTGTTTTGCTTTGGCCCACCCACACAAGTGAGGTATCATTTTACTCGGGAGAACAAGGAAGCGTGGGGGGGCCATGGGGTGGCAGCCGAAAGTCTTCCGCTGCCACCCCTGCTGAAAAGACACAGATTCATGCCCCGGGGGGGGGAGCGCCAGCGCTCCCCCCGAGGGCTGTGCTGATGACGGAGCGGTTCCATCATCAGCACAGCCCAACCGACGCTGATGACGGACCTGCTCCGTCATCAGCGTCGAAGGGGTTAATGTCTTCCACAATATTCAGACCCAGATACCGCATTGAAGAACTATCCTGTATACCAGTGGCCCTTGCATCGTCATTCCAGACAAGCATCTCAGTCTTTGCAGCGTTAATCTCGTAACCCGATACTTGCCCAAATTCATGAGCAATTTTTAAAATTGCAGGTAGTGCAGTATCAACCTCTGATATAAGAATGAGCACATCATCGGCATATAGGGCTACTTTTCTCTCCCATCCTCTATAAGAAAAAGGTTTGATGTTAACATCGTCCCTCAGTTGTTGCGCAAAGGGTTCGATATATAAATCGAATAGAAGAGGGGAGAGAGGGCAGCCTTGCCTCGTCCCCGTTGAGATGGTAAAGGGGTCCGACAGGTCGCCATTCACCAGCAGGCACGCAGATGGATTATGATATAAGAGACCAACAGCCCGGCGGAAACCCACACCCACGCCGAACTTGGCCAAAGTCCCCGACAGGTACATCCAGTGGACCCTGTCGAAGGCCTTGGTTGCGTCCAGCGTAAGGGCGGCCAGTGGAAGGGTCTCAACCGATGCCATATCAATGGCCCCTATCAGATCATAAGTTAGCTCATATAATTGGCGCCCCTTCACAAATCCCTTCTGATCTTGGTGAAGGACCGAGGGTGCAGCCAAGGCCAACCTAGATGCAAGAACTGTGGTAAAGATCTTATAGTCCACGTTCAAGATTGATATTGGCCTACATGATCCGCACGCTTCCGCTGGTTTACCGGGTTTCAAAATAAGAGTAATGGAAGCATTATCCCAAGATGCTGGAGGCAACTGACCTTCAAGTAGGATTTGATTAAACAAGCTGGTAAGGAAGGGGACTATTTCTATTTCCAAGGCTCTATAGATTTCGGCTGGTAGCCCGTCAGGTCCGGCAGCCTTCCCTTTCTTGCTTTTTTTAATGGCTGACCTTACCTCTTCCTCTGTGATAGTGCTATCCAGAAATGAAGACTGCACAGTAGAAAGTAAAGGTAGAGAGATACCACTCAGCCAGCCATTGATCGACTCTGCGTCAATTTTATTGTCTTCCTAATAAATATTTGGAAAAAACTCTCTAAAGACCCTCCTAATGTCATCATCCGATGAAAAAGTGGTATTATCCACTGTGATAGCAGCTATATTGTTACGGAACTGGTCTGTTTTGGTCTTCCACGCCAATAGTTTCCCTGCCCCCTCACCATATTCAAAATAGGCTAATTTACTAACCTCCCATTTCTGTTGGATTCTAAGATTTAAAACGGAACTCAGATTGCCTTTCAGGACCAACAATTGGTTTCGAAGCTGGTTTAAGACAGGCTCAGGGAATGTAGGATTAGTGTCTATGTCAAGTTGTATTTTGACTATATTAGCTTCACTAGAAGTAATTTCCTCCCTATATTGTTTCCTGCGGTAGGAAACTTTACCAGTAATAAGACCTCTCAAGAAAGCCTCAAATGAGTCCCATACAGTTCCACTGGCCGCCATTCCAATGTTAGATGTCATAAAATTGTGGGCCTCAGTTTTAAGATCAAAGATATCATCTGGATGAGAGAGAAGAGAACAATCAAAAGACCACGTCCTGAAAGATCTCTTAATGGGCCAAACCATATCCATCACTACCGCAGAGTGATCAGATAGGTGTGGAGGGAGGTAATTAATGCTCCTAACAGAATCTACCAGTCTCTGACTGATTAAAATAAAATCTATCCTAGACTGATGGTGATATTTGTAATTTCGAAAGGAGACACCCTGTTGTTGTCCTGACCTCACTCTCCAAATGTCAACATACCCATATTGTCAGGAATAGTTCCTGAATCCACTTTGGTTACGTGCCTGCCTAAAGACTTCAACTCCCAGAAGGCCGTGGGAGGCGTTCAGGGGTTATTACGGCATCAGTCGCGTACACTCGTGTGCGTAATTCTTTTTCCGTTTCCTGCAGTCCTGCCTGGACGATTCCGCGCTTGAGGACTCCCGTAGAGAACGTACCGTTTTTGCACCGAGGCTTTGGTGAGTAATTGGAAACCGAGATACGGGTGGACGATTTCCCCGTAATCCGTTGTTGTTTTGAAGCTTCGCTTCTTTGGAGCGATATCAGCGCGGATGCGCTTGGTATTGCATTTGTTGACACGTTAATTGCCGGATCAAGTCAAGTGAGAAAAAAACAAAGAAAAGGCGGTGGAGGTTAACCGCATCAACCCTGGGCTCAGGGGTTTGTTCCTCAATGTACTTATTGAACCGGGCATTATTTTACTTTTTTGTTTACACGCGTATGCGTGCCTATCCCACATTAAGCTGAACCCTGATTTCAAAGGAAGCTTGAAAGTCTCACGGAGAAAACAAAAGAGAAGGCGACGGTTATGCTAACACCGTGGAAGCCTTGTTCTCCGGGGTTATTCTGTTGGATTTCAATGAAAGCATAATCAGCGGTGACGTAACCGCAGAGTTAGGTTGTGTTCTGACATTTGGTTGCTGGTCATTTATTTGGATAGGGCGGCGGTATGCTACACCGTGGAAGCCCATCCAATTAGATCATTGGTTTAAAGAAACAACACCCTTCAAAGCAGGATTGCTGTTTAACTTATAAGCTTATAGGTGTTATATTCTGCCTTTGACGTTCTATGCTGCCTTCCTTTTCCCCTAGAACCGGTGAGCTAGCATATATGAGATTTTATATTGCAAGGAAGTATTGTATATAGGTTCTTTGCTCTTTTGTGCATTAGATGGTATAGTTTGGAGTGCTCTATTGAGATGAAAGGTCCACATAGAGTATGCTGTTCCAGTTGATGTCCAAGGTATGCAAGGGTTATTTAGCGAGACTTAATGAGAGTAGATTTTCGTATTCTTTGTGTCCTGATCCTCTGCTTTTCTTCTTTCAGGTTCTCCTCCCCGCTGTCCCGGCCCTTTTTTCCCTCACCTGATAACCCTGCAACTCTGTTATATTTATATTCGGAGTTTGGGGATGTCTGGAGGTGGACCCCATATTGCATCATCCAAATCCTGAGGAGTGCTGGTCCTAACAGAATTACGCACCCACGAATTGATACTCCTCCCGATCTGGGTGATACCAATAGCCATGGCTAATATGGATGATGTGGTACAGGCTTTGACCTTAGTGCAGCAGGAATTGGCAGCTTCCCGAATAGAGACCGCAGCTTTGAGAGACAGGGTGGATAAACTTTCCAGAAACCCATTCGATGTTAATGTCACTAGCAACCCCCAAATACAAGTGACGTACCACCCCCTATACCGTTAGCTAGTCCGGAAAGATATGCAGGGGATCCTCATAAGATTCAGGTTTTCTTGACTCAGGTATTACTCCATTTTTCGTGTAAACCCTCGTCTTTCCCTAATCATCATTCTAGAGTGGCTTTCGCCATGTCTTATCTTACTGGAGACGCAGCGAATTGGGTGGTTCCGCTAGTTAGGAGTAATTACCCGGTTTTGTCCGATTGGGACGCTTTCTGGACAGCATTTGAAGGAGTTTTTGATAGATGTACTACAACTTTCCGTGCGGATAAGGAGTTGTTAAGTCTACATCAGGGGAGGAACGATTTGGTGACATATCTCACGCCTTTTAATCGTTTGGTGGCCGAAGCAGATTGGCCAGAAGAGAAGAGGATGTCTCTTTTCTATCAGGGGTTACGAGACGGTTTAAAAGACGTGATAGCCCAAATAGACCCTCAGCCTACTAGCTGTTCTGATCTGATCAGTCTTTCCCTTCGCCTGGATGGTAGAATGGCGGATCGTAGTGGAGATAGATCAAGGGGTGAGAGGGCGTTCAACAGAACAGACAAATATCCTAGGAAGGAGATCACTTCCAGTGACTCCTCTAGCGAACCCATGGAAATAGGGGCCATTAGGGCACCTCTCTCACGTACTGAGAGAGAAAGCCATCGCACACAAGGTTTGTGCATGTATTGCGGCAAGAAGGGGCATTTCGTACGTGACTGCCCTTCCAAACCAAAGTCGCAAGGGTTTTCCTATCAAAACAAAAAGGCATCTGTTTCTGTTGCGAACACTGAGGCTGGGATCACCTCAATGCCTTCTCCCGATAGTCATCAAGAGAGAGAGTGGAAGATACCGTCTTTATCTGGTAATGCTATCAAGGATACTGAAACACACATTGTATTAATTGCAGGTCTGGAATGTCAACAACAGATACATCAGGTGTTGGCTATGTTGGACTCCGGAGCCACGGGAAACTTTATAGATAGTGGGTTGGTGACAAGATTGGCTATTAAACGCATACCTAGGGAGACACCCGAAGAGGTGTTGGCGGTTGATGGCAAGCCATTAAAATCTGGTTTAGTTACTGATCAAACCAAGGCTTTGCAGTTATCCATCTGTGAGGGTACTAGTAAACATATAGAAACCATTGCTTTGAACATTATAGATGCCCCTCAATACGAGGTCATTTTAGGGATGCCATGGATAGGACACCACAATCCTACTATAGACTGGAAAGAGAAGTCTGTCAGGTTTTTGTCCAAAGAGTGCAATGAATGCTGTTTGCATGACACAGACTCCCAAGCACTAGCGTTGACTTGTCTTTTCCAGGTATCCACTGCAGCAGAAAAAGATGTGGCTTTACGACCAGAATATTCCCAGTTTGACGATGTCTTTAGTAAAAAACAGGCAGAACAACTTCCACCCCATAGGATCTACGATTGTCAGATTGATCTAGTAGAAGGGGAAACTATTCCGGCTTGCAGGGTATACACATTGTTGGAACCAGAAACTATGCATCTTAGAGAATACTTAGATTGTTTTTTGGCCCTGGGTTTCATCAGGCCTTCCCAATCACCAGCTGCATCCCCTCTTTTCTTCGTAGCGAAGGCCAGTGGGGAATTGAGGGCTTGTTGTGATTATAGAACACTGAACAAGAACACTGTCAGGAACCGATACCCTTTACCCCTGATCTCGGTCTTACTTGAGCAGGTACGAGAGGCTAGTATGTACACCCGGTTAGATCTCAGAGGGGCATACCATCTGGTAAGGGTTAGAGAGGGGGATGAATGGAAGACGGCTTTTAAAACTAGGTATGGGCTTTTTGAGTACACCGTGATGCCTTTCGGGCTATGTAACGCCCCAGCCGCTTTTCAATTCTTCCTGAATGATGTTCTGAAAGAGTATGTTGACCGCTCGGTGGTGGTCTATATAGATGATATCTTGGTGTATTCTAAGTCTACCGAGGAGCATACTCGTCATGTTGTTGAAGTGTTGACGAAACTGAGAGAATACCACCTTTATTGCAAACTGAGTAAATGCGAATTCGGAGTGCATGAAGTGGAATTCCTGGGTGTGAACCTATGTCCTGATAGGTTGAGTATGTCCATACGAAAAGTACAGGCAGTACAAGAGTGGCCCCGTCCTAAATGTGTCAGGGATGTCCAATGCTTTTTGGGATTTGCGACTTACTATCGCAGATTCATTAAGAACTTTTCACAGGTGGCAGTACCCATCACCAGACTGCTCCATAAGGGCGTACCTTTTGTCTGGACTCCTGAGGCATCCAGGGCATTCATGTATCTGAAGCAGATCTTTACCACAGCTCCTGTGCTCAGACATCTACAACTAGAGTTTCCTTTTATTGTTGAGGCAGACGCGTCGGACGAGGCCATTGGTGCTATCCTCTCCCAAAGAGACAAAGAGACTGGCCAGCTGCACCCTGTTGCGTATCTTTCCAGGAAGCTCAATGAAGCAGAAAGAAATTACACCATAGTCGAGAAAGAACTGTTGGCTATAAAAAGAGCTTTTCAGGAGTGGCGCCATTTTCTGTGGGGTGCTAGACATCCAATCACTGTATATTCCGACCATCGCAATCTGCAGTACATGAAGTCAGCCCATCATCTCACACAAAGACAGATGAGATGGTCACTGTTTTTTGCCGAATTCGACTTTGTGATCACCTACAGGCCAGGGTCGGATAACCGCAAGGCCGATTCGTTGTCACGCCAAGACACTGTAACGGAAAGACCAACCTCTGTTCCCAAGGCCATCATCAATCCAGGCAAAGTAGTATGTGTGATCCATATCGACCAATTTCTTACAGAAGTGATCAGACCTAAATCCGCAGAAGGATGGCTAAAGTGGGCAAAAAAAGAGAACAATCGCAGTATCAAAAAAAGACTACCTTTCCAGAATGGCAAGCTGTTCCTGTCAAACAAATCCCTACAAAGAAAGGCGTATGAATGGTGTCATGTGGTGCCATTTGCCAGACATCCAGGTTTTCGCAAAACCTTGAATCTGGTGCAACGCCATTTCTGGTGGAGAACCATGTCCAAGGATGTGCATAATTGGACGAGTCTATGCGAGGAATGTGCTAGGGGAAAAGGGGTGAACACCAAGAGAAAAGGGAAACTCATGCCTATGCCAACCCCTCTTCGTCCCTGGCAGAACGTTAGCATTGACTTCATCACTGGTCTCCCACTGGACCAGGGGTTTTCTGCCATCCTGGTGGTGGTCGATAGCCTCTCGAAAATGGGCCATTTTCTCCCCTGCAAGAACTTGCCCACAGCAGGTCAAACTGCCCAACTGCTGTTGGACGGTGTTTTCAGGTTGCATGGTTTGCCAGAAGTGATCGTTTCAGACCGGGGTCCTCAATTAATTGCGAGCTTCTGGAGAACGTGGTGTAAAACTCTTCAGATAGAGTCGGCGGTCTCTACGAGTTTCCATCCTCAGACCGATGGCCAGACCGAACGATTGAACCAGACTCTAAAGAAGTATCTGCGTTGTTATGCGATGGAAGCACAGGCCTCCTGGGTATCTTTGCTATGGATGGCGGAGTTGGCCTACAACAACGCTTGGCATTGCTCCACTGGGTTGTCTCCATTCAAGACGAACTATGGTTATGATGCTAAGACTTTGCCTATCACCATACCTGGGAGTCTGTCTGATCAGCCTTCAGTCTTGGTACACGTCAGGAGGTCGCATGCTGTTCACAAGGCTGCCCGCAGACATTTGCTGATCGCTAAACAGAAGTACAAGAAATGGGAGGACAAGCATTGGATAGAGGGACCGCAATATCGGGTGGGTGACAGCGTATGGTTGTCCACAAAGAACATCAGATTCAAGATGTGTAGCATCTTTCATCCTGGGTTCATCAGCCCGTACAAGGTAGTGCATCAGGTCAACCCTGTGGCATACAAGCTGAAGCTTCCTGGCAGTCTTCGCATACATCCGGTTTTCCACTGTAACCTTTTGAAGCCGGCGTTGGGGATGCGGCGTCGTCGACCTCCGCCTGTGATCTGTGATGGTGGTGCGGAATATGAAGTACGGAAGATCCTAGATTCATGCTATCGGCGCGGTAAGCTCTGGTATCTGGTCTCCTGGAAGGGCTACACGTCGGAGAATGACTCCTGGGAGCCTTGTGTCAACGTGCATGCCCCGGCGGCTGTCCGTGCTTTTTTCCTCAGAAATCCCTCTAAGCCTGGTTCTAGGAGGTGCTGAGTGGGAGGACCTACTGTCAGGAATAGTTCCTGAATCCACTTTGGTTACGCGCCTGCCTAAAGACTTCAACTCCCAGAAGGCCGTGGGAGGCGTTCAGGGGTTATTACGGCGTCAGTCGCGCACACTCGTGTGCGTAATTCTTTTTCCGTTTCCTGAAGTCCTGCCCGGAGGATTCCGCGCTTGAGGACTCCCGTAGAGAACGTACCGTTTTTGCACCGAGGCTTTGGTGAGTAATTGGAAACCGAGATACGGGTGGACGATTTCCCCGTAATCCGTTGTTGTTTTGAAGCTTCGCTTCTTTGGAGCGATATCAGCGCGGATGCGCTTGGTATTGCATTTGTTGACACGTTAATTGCCGGATCCAGTTAAGTGAGGAAAAAGCGAAGAAAAGGCGGTGGAGGTTAACCGCATCAACCCTGGGCTCAGGGATTTGTTCCTCACTGTACCTATTGAACCGGGCATTATTTTACTTTTTTGTTTACACGCGTATGCGTGCCTATCCCACATTAAGCTGAACCCTGATTTCAAAGGAAGCTTGAAAGTCTCACGGAGAAAACAAAAGAGAAGGCGACGGTTATGCTAACACCGTGGAAGCCTTGTTCTCCGGGGTTATTCTGTTGAATTTCAATGAAAGCATAATCAGCGGTGAAGTAACCGCAGAGTTAGGTTGTGTTCTGACATTTGGTTGCTGGTCATTTATTTGGATAGGGCGGCGGTATGCTACACCGTGGAAGCCCATCCAATTAGATCATTGGTTTAAAGAAACAACACCCTTCAAAGCAGGATTGCTGTTTAACTTATAAGCTTATAGGTGTTATATTCTGCCTTTGACGTTCTATGCTGCCTTCCTTTTCCCCTAGAACCGGTGAGCTAGCATATATGTCATTTTAGATATTGCAAGGAAGTATTGTCTATAGGTTCTACATCACACTTTGCTCTTTTGTGCATTAGATGGTATCGTTTGGAGTGCTATATTGAGATGGAAGGTCCACATAGAGTATGCTGTTCCAGTTGATGTCCAAGGTATGCAAGGGTTATTTAGCGAGACTTAATGAGAGTAGATTTTCGTTTTCTTTGTGTCCTGATCCTCTGCTTTTCTTCTTTCAGGTTCTCCTCCCCGCTGTCCCGGCCCTTTTTTCCCTCACCTGATAACCCTGCAACTCTGTTATATTTATATTCGGAGTTCGGGGATATCTGGAGGTGGACCCCATATTGCATCATCCAGATCCTTAGGAGTGCTGGTTCTGACACATATTGCTTCATTGAGCTATGTAACAAAGACCTAGTCTTAGAAAGTACCAGGGGACGACTATTGGCAGATTTATCCAGCAGGGGATCCAATACGACATTAAAGTCACCTGCAAAAATAATAGGTTCAGGAAATGACAACAGGTACGAGAAAATAGACTCTAATGTTGTGGGGTCATCTTGATTAGGTCCATAGTATCCCAGGATTGTAACTTGAGAACCGGCTATAACCACTGATGCAATGGCCCATCTGCCACCTGGATCCACTGCCTGCGATAGAAGCCTAGCTTTAATCTTTTTCTTAAAGGTAACCAACACCCCTCTGATATTCATTGTTTGAGATGTAGATACTGCGAAGTCGATCCACCTATTTTTCTTAACAAGGGCAAGCATTTCGGACTGAGTTAGATGGGTCTCCTGGAGTATAATGACCTGCACATCCGAGTCACGCAAATATTGCATAATCCTATTAGCTCTAGGCTTGGTGTGGAGGCCATTAACATTCCAGGAGATATACTTTAGGCTACCCATCGCTACCAACCCAGACTTGAACAAACCTCCCATACCACACTAAAAAAGGGAAACTGAGAGTGCCTAGATATATCCTTAAGTCGTTACCCAATTCCTGCTTAGTACCATCCCCTTTGACAGATCTTTTGAAAATGAGGACATTTTTATGTTTTTGCCACCACCCAACACCCAACCTACCAAAGTGCCCCCCCTGCCCCCCTCCACCCTCACCTTGAAAAACCCTTGCAATATCTAACCAAATCAAAGTCCAGTAGATAGCACCCCTCCACAGACTCCCGCCGAGATGCCGCACCCCCGTCAAGGAGAAATAACCAGTCTTATCCGGGGGTAAAAAAAAAAAAACAACACCATCTGAATTAAAATGAGATAATAGAGGAAAAGGAAGGTTCACCTAAGTCCACATTAAGTAAAAAGTGGGTAAATTAGGGGAGATATGAGAAGATAAGCAAAAATTGAATTTCTCCTACACTTACCACCCTCCCATACACCACATTACATACTTTACTTCTTTCCCTTTTACCCCCTTTTTTTTCTTTTTACTTTTTTTCTTCTTTTTTCCCTTTCTTCTTCTTTTCCTTATCTCTTTATTTTTTTTATTTTTTAAATATTATTTTTTACATTTCCTTTTATTGTAATATTCTCAAAGATTCACCCTACTTTCAGAGAGCTAGAAGTAAATAGCCCTAAAGGGAGATGGTTTACCAGCCTAAGCTAACCTATATTGAGGACCCTAGTTGCCCTTGTTGCCCATTTGCAATAATAGCTCATCAGCTGCCTGCACAGATCTGATGTTGAACATCTTATTATTGTGCATGATTTTTAAGGCAGCAGGGAATGTGAGCTGGGCCGTTCCACCCAGCTTCCTAAATGCATCCAGGCACCTCCCAAACTACCACTGTTTCTCCAAGGTAACTCTGGAGAGATCAGATCTACTTATAAAAGTAAACCCCTTCCCGGCCAGAGACTTCTGTTTTAAGGCCAAGTTGAGAATCTGCTCTTTCAGCACATATGTGTGGAAGTTTACTAAAATCTTACGCGGCTTAGACCTTTGGGGATTTCGCCTGAAGGGGTCCCTGTGAACCCTCTGAATATCAATAGCCAACTCTTCGGTTGGGTGATCTAAGCCTAAGGATTCCTTTAATAAAACAGTAATAAACTGTTTAATATCAGATCCCTCTGACTCTTCCGGGACATTAAGGATGCGATTATTCCCGCGCCTCGCGTTGTTTTCCAGCGTTTCCATCCTTTCACTGAGTGCCAAGTCTTCCCTAGTAAGTTTTTCAATGTTCACTTTCGCCTGGTCCAAATGTGTCGATAATACAGCTACTGTCTCTTCCAGGACTCCTGTTCTTACAGTAAGCCCATCAATCTTGTTGTCCAAAGATTCACAGTAGTTTCTTATCTCAGCTTGATTTGCAGATGATTCGTTAAAACCTTTCCTTATCTCCATGGTGAGTGAAGAAAACATTCCAAGGAGAGAAGCTGCCGTTATGGTGGAATCACCCCCACAGTTCACTCCATTGGAAAGGGTGGCGGGGCCTTCATGCTGTTCACCTAACTTCTCCACATCGCCCCATTCTCCTGCAACTGCACCAGCTTTCACACCTAGTGCGTCTGTTAAGACCTCCTCAGCTTGTGCCCTGTTAGAAGAATCAAGCAGTGCATAATGATCCTGTAAAAGGCCCAGCTCCAGAGATTCCTGGACACCCACATCAGGGGGGGACTGTGATGCCAACTCTACTTCATGGTCGGGATTAGCCAATAACACTGCCTCAACCTCAACATCAACTTCTGATGCCGCCCTGGAGATAGAGGTTGTCGGGGTGCCTCTACCCGAAACGGACACCATAGCGCGATCTTCCGAAAGGTGCAATACCTGAGGAACTACTTTAAAGTAGGAGCGAAGCAATGGGGTAATTTTTGACCCCGAGGCTAGTACTGCCTTAAGGTTCTTGGTCTTAGACTTAGTGGATCTTGCCCGTTTAGATTTTACCTCTGTAGATAGGAATGAGGAGGGCTTCTTCTTAACCAACACCTCGGACTCACACTCAACTGATACTATTTTCTTTTTCCGCCCCCGTTTACCATGGTTTTTATTAGAAAGGGTCGAGGGGCATAATAGGACCTCCGGTAAAACCACGGCGGCTGTTGACCCTGGTGATACTCAGTGAATGTTAACGGTAAACAATTAGATTCAGTAATCTTACCGCCTTCAGGAACCTCTGGCCCCTCCACCGTAGCAGCCGTGGCAGACTGTAGCTGTGCTTCACAGCTAGGCACTTTGTTTGACACCTTGCAGCTCCGCGCTTTTGGAGAAATAATCGAGCCAGAGGATGATTGTAAAAGGCTCCGTACCCTCCTCCCCTTCCTTAGCTCCAGTGCGGCAGACCAGAGCCGCAGCCCCGGCCCCAGCCGCAACTTCTGCGGTGAACCTTGTGAAGAGAGTTGCGGGGAATGCTGGGGTTGCAGAGTGTCACCCCCGGCACTTGTTCCAGCGATTGGTACAGCGAGGGAGCTCCGAGAGAGAGCAGCGCAAAACCAATGGGACCAGCGTCCACCTCCAACAGCCTCCGAGCGTGGACACAAAAAGTGGACTGCCCGGCGAGGAACCTCCGACGGAGAAACGCCGCCGAACATACAGCCAGCTGGAGACCCGATATCCCGGGCGTAGATAAGAAGAAAAAAAATTCGTAATAGTTTCGTTTCGCACAGCTATTCCCCCGAAAAAGCATCCATTATTAGGGGCAGGGTTGGCTCTAGCGGGAGCTCGTTACGGAGTACCGCGGCAGCTCAGCTGGCTGCCGCCATGTTTTTCCTTCCCAAAAATGAAAAATTGTAACAGGCATAGTAATTTTACCATGTATGATCCACTCAGTAGTTAGTTTCTCTGCCACTGTGAATGGTAATTTTTCCAGTTTTTCAATGCTCAGCACCGAATAGTCTGCTCCCCTTTGTGCCAGTTTGATCTGTTTATCAGTGAGATTGAATTCTGAAAACAGTGACGTAGTGTTGATTAAACGCCAAGGCACATGCACACAAGTTTTGTAGCGTCCAGCCTTATAGCATGATAGAACGTAATTCAAACTGACCATGTTGCAACATGACCAAGTCTTGTTCCATGATGTCAATGGCAGAAGACACAATGCTGTCCAATGAATATATCCTGGACGACAGAGTCGTTAACCCATTGTCTACTACAGAGAGAGATTTCTCTAAATTAATACGAACAATTTCTCGTATTCGTTGTGTAGTCTCTTCTTGGGTAATCTTCCATATTTCGTAATAAGCAGCATAGATACCGGCATATATGAAACGTTTTTGACATGGTTTTCTTGGTCCTAGCAAGAATTCTCCAGGGTCTGCACCATCTTTAAGTAAAGATAAGTGTTGTTTTACATCCTCACGTCTAGATTTCTGTAGCCAATCAAGGCATAGTTTCCCTACACTGTATGTTGTTACTACCCCAGGATGCTGTCTTTGAGCATATCTTAGGTCTGGCCTATTGATAGTGAAACCCTGTGTTTTGTTCAGGAATCGATTTTGACAGTTGTTTGTGTCTGTGGGCCAGAGCAACCATTTTTTCCATTCTGGATCTGATCTGTTGTGATGCAAAATATTATGTACGTCGACCTCCCCCGTGTAGTGCTATTACTTGTAGGTATAGGTATGGCGGTGTGTTCATGTCTTTGATCTTGGCTAACCCAAGGCAAGACGTTTGTTGGACAGTGTCATTCAAAAACATAATTTTCTCAGGGATAATACAGGCTCTAAACAAAGCTTCTACCCCCTGCACTTGCCAATCTTTTGTACCCCAGACAGTTTTTGTCTCCATGTTGTCTTTCCAAAAGTCGAAGCGCTGTCTAGACAGTTGGGCAATACAGGCTGCAGAATACATCTGTTTCGTATTTGTTAGCATATTTTTTGTTCCTGTCTTGTTCACATTTTTTAAATAAAAGGATTCAACATTGGATACATTGAACCCTGAAAAATATGGAAGTTTCATTGCAAAAGTTTCTGAGCTACCCTTTGAAGGTGTAGCACAATGTACCCATTGGTTATACATATATACATTTCTAGGCATTGCAGATTTGTGAAAAGAAATGATGACCATAAAGATTATAACAATACATTAGTTCATAGTCTGATGAACCCTCTAAATATTCATGATTTGTGAATACTGCAGACATTTCTAGATCAGACATCATGTTATTAACAGTCTCGAAGTCCCAATCATCAGAAAAGGTACTAGAGGTAATAAAGTCACATAATGAAATCTTGAATAGGTGCCAAAAATGTCATATTCAGTTCTGTCCCAAACTATATCATCTGGTATAGGAACGGCTGTGATGTTCACTGCTGACAAGTCTCTTTGTTTACGATGGGATGATTTGTGTGGCTGGAGAAGTAAGTTCACTTTTTACTTGCTGTGTCCATTTGAATATATCTTCCATTTATCAGTATACCCAGAGTTATTACCAGAGCTAACCAAAGTTGAAAGAATAGTCCCAAAACAATCCATAGTTCAATCCATGGTGAAACCAGATAAGTTTTTTTTAGGAGATGAAAAAAGTCTGTTGCTTGTTCTTTGTGCTGGCGTCATTTCAGGTTATGTGGGATCCTCAGAAAACGTATCAAAGTTAATGAAATAGCCAGAGGCAGTCCTGTCAATGGTTGGAATTGCATCCAGATTTGTTAAAATCGCTGGAACCACTTGATCACTTGTTACTTCGTTGTAGACAGGTGAATCAGGACGAACTGTTATTTGGGTCTCAAGAGGAACGAGTTCCATAGCTTTGTTGCTTAGGGCCAGATGTAGGTAAGCATTTACCGGTCGGTAACGGCCGAATTCGGCCGTTACCGACCGGTAAATGGAATTTGAGATGTAGGGGGCATATTTTTACAGAATCAGTAAATTTACCGATCGGTAAATTTACCGATTCTGTAAAATACCGAATCGGTATTTTTACCGATTCGGTAAATTTGATATGTAGGTGGGACTCTTCTGAGTCCCACAAGCCTTACCGAATCGGTATTTTACCATCAAATTGAATTTGATGGTAAAATACCGATTCCGGTGTGCATGCACATGTGTGCATGCACACCTGTGCCATATGACAGGCAGACCTGCCCTTAGGGCAGGTATGCCTGCCACATGGCACCCGAACCTGTTTTGGGGGTGCTAGAGGGTGTCAAAGTGACACCCCCTGCACCCTTGTGAAATTCGGTATTTACCGATTCGGTAAATACCGAATCGGTAATGCCCATTCATTCCTATGGGCTTCAAAGCCCATAGGAATGAATGGGCATTACCGGTCGGTATTTACCGAATCGGTAAATACCGACTTTTACAGATTCGGTAAATCCACATCTGGATTTACCTACATCTCCCTCCTTATATTTTACCGATTCATAAATACCGAATCTGTAAAATTCAGTATTTATGAGTCGGTAAAATATATTTACCTACATCTGGCCCCAAGTCCTTTATTTCTCACTGTAGAATCTTCAAAGGTGATGAGTCTCTCAGTTGAACCTCTTGGGTTGTAGCTAAGGGAGTGCGTCTGCTACATTGTCGGAGTCCACTTGGCCTACTGCTTAGTATCGGCCACATAGTGTGGTTTGATCAGGTTGATTGACACAAATCTTTTCTTCTTTCTACCAGCAAGGGGCGGCAGTAGTACTATTCTCGATCCGTGGATTGCTAGGACAGGTACTGGTTGTCTGTAAGAAGGCCCAAATTCCTTCTTGTCTGCGATCTTTTCTCTGACTAGATCACCAAGCTTTGGGATCCAGACAGGCCTTGCTGGGACGGTTGTTTTTTCCCCAGTGGTGGTTGGCTTCAGGAACACATTGCTTTGTTTCGATCTTAATTCATTTAAGTCCTGTAAAACAGCCAAACCAACTTTGATATCAAATTTCTTATTTTCCACCACTGTTCCATGACAATCAAGGTCCGGAACCAACATTCTTGTCCCAAATAGGACCTCATATGGAGTGACACCCCCCAGAGAACTTCTTGGCAAATTGTTAAGACTACGTTGGACCTCATAAAGATGTTTGACCCACCCATGACCCAAGCCCTACCCTAGCTGTTATAGACTGCTTCATGTCCCGGTTTTTTCTTTCCACAACATAATTTCCCTCAGGATGGAATGGAGAAGAGTACCGCAATTCAACGCCCAAACTGATCATGACTTCTTTGTAAGCTTGAGAGCTAAACGCAGGGCCCTGGTCAGAATGTAGTGTGCCTATTGCGTATGTGCCGATAAAGACTCGCAAATCTTTTATAGCAGTTCGAGCGTCAGCCGAGCGCTGCGGCCACATCCAAATGACACTTGATTTAGTGTTTGTGGGACTGCATTCGTCCATAAGGACGCCTGCATGTAGATAGTCTAATGCTGCCTAACAATAGTGTCTGTACTGGGCTGTCTACACTGTAGTCAGGTATCTGGTGGCATTCTGTGCTGCGATCTCTATTGCAGTTTATGCAGTTAATGACGAAGATATGAATATGTGCTTTCATCCCTGGCCACCAGTACCTCTCTTTTAATGCTAATATTGTTCTAGAGATCCCCTGATGTATCAGAACCTCTCCAAAGTGTGCTTCGTAAATCATAGCTGCCCTGCGTTCCATGTTTAGAATTATTCTATCCCCCACTCCAGGGATTCAAGCAACGGAACGCTGTTCGCATCAATTATATATGAGTATTTGAATGGATATTTTTTAGGTAACGCTGCACCACAGCATTTGCTTGTAGCATTGACAGCCAGTATTATTTCACTTCTCTTCCTTTTTTCTTCACCCCTTTTGCCTCTTTCAGCACCTCCGTTGCTTCTTTCTGCACTCCTTGTCCTCCTTTCTGCCCCCCTCGTGCCTCCTTCTGCACCCCTGTTGCCTCTTTCAGCACCTCTGTTGGTTCGTTCTCATTGCTCTTGCTTCTTTGTACACCTCACTTGCCTCTTTCTGCACTTTTCTTGCTTCTTTCTAAACCACTGTTTCATCAATTCTCTTTCTTCTTTCTGCACTTCACTTGCCTCTTTCTGCATTTCTCTTGCTTCTTGCTACACCTCTGTTGCTTCTTTCAGCAATTCTCTTGCTTGCTTCTGCACCTCCTTTACAAATTTCTGTATCCCTTTTGCCTCTTTCTGAACCCTCTTCTCTATTTCTCCACCTCTTTTGCTTCTTTCTGCACTTCTCTTGCTTCTTTCTGCACTGCTCTTGCTTCTTTCTGTACCTCGGTTGCAGATTTCTATATCCCTCATACCTCTTTCTGCACCTTTTTTGCATGTTTCTGTACCTTTCTTGCCTGTTTCTGCACCTCTCGTGCCTCTTTCAGCACCTCTGAGGTAGTTTTAATCCCACTGCCCTATTATGTATTAGGGTCTTACAAGGGAGGTCATGCCAATCACAGGAGTACCCCAACTTAGTGCACCCTAGTGCATGTAGGTGTTTTCACTGTATTCTAAGTGTCTTTCAGGATAGCACTGGCTTTGGGCCTCGTTAGTCAAAGTCCGTTACCACCAGTACCAGTCAGCAAAAAGTTGGGGGCACAGGATGATTTTGCAACAAGGCCTCTTTCTGTACCTCTGTTGGTTCTTTGAGCATAACTCTTGCTTCTTTCTGCACCTTTCTTCATCGTTCTGGACTTCTGTTGCCTCTTTCTGCATTTCTCTTGCTTCTTTCTGCGTGTTTCTTCCTCTTTCTGCACTTGTCCTACCTCTGTAAGAATAATCGGAAATGAGCGTTTAAAAAAACCTTTGAAATTCAGTGAAAAAATCATAGGTTTCAGAGACGTTATAGTTAGAAATTATCAATTTAAAAACCTTTTAAATTCACTGAAAAAAACGTAGGTTTTAGGGACGTTATAGTTAGAAATTAGAATGAAAATAAAATAGAAATGTACCCAAAAAAACAATAGGTTTTCAGGGACGTTATAGTTAGTTGGACATTTCACTCGTACAAAACCAGTGAAATTCGGCCGTTATAGTTAGTTGAGCTAACTTTAACTCATGCCCCCGCAATGCACTGCTGATGACATCACATATTACATCATTCATGACATGGTCAGTGACATCACTGATGACATCTCAAATGACATTACTGATGACATCACTGATGACATCCACGTGATAATCAGATGCATCTCCTCACAACCTAATATAACGTTTGATACACCCACTATAAAATACAGACTACCATTTTCGAAACCATAGACACACCAATTCCAGTTACTACATACCTACTCACTGATTTATAGTTAGCTCAACTAACTAGAACGGGCAAATTTCACTGGTTTTGTACGAGTGAAATGTCCAACTAACTATAACGTCCCTGAAACCTATTGTTTTTTTGGGTAAATTTCTATGTGTTTTTTAAATTCTAATTTCTAACTATAACGTCCCTAAAACCCATGTTTTTTTCAGTGAATTTCAAAGGTTTTTTAATTGATAATTTCTAACTATAACGTCTCTGAAACCTATGGTCCCTGAAACCTGTTTTTTTCAGTGAATATATATATATATATATATATATATATATATGGTTGCATGAGTCAGTGTTAATTTCTTTTTCCAAGTTAAGAAACCCAAAATGGACATTGCTCAACTATATAACCTCCAAGGGACAATTTGAGCAGGAGGTTCAGCACTTGAAAAAATAAGACTAATAATTGAAACCTCAATACCGTGCAAATCACAAGACTAGTTTAAATTGATAGTAGTTTAAGTACTGTAATTTTTTGGTATATGTATGAAATGACAAAGGCACTTGATTTATTCTGCTTTGAAAAATTGTTTTCATGTGATTTTTTTTGTAAACTAAAGTTTTCAGATGGTGCTGTAAATATTGTGCCTTCCAGACTTTCCAGACTGTTGTCTGAAAGATATGTCTAAGTGTTTGCAAAATGTACAAAAATACTACAAAGTCTTTGTGAGGCAACAAGCAGAGGGATGCCGTTCTTACCTGCCTTCGTAGACCGACAACGACAAACCTCTTCCTCAAGTAGAGACAGAACTCCGAGGGTCGGTTTCCGAGAAGCCGTGTCCAGGAGATTAGCCACACCCACCTGTCGTGTTTCCCTACAGCAAGAGCGAGGCCAGAGAACGGAAGCAGGAGAAGCTGACCCCGGAAGTGGTTTTCCCCGGTCAATGAAAAAAGACCAAGACCAAGAGTGACGGTCGTCGACCAGTGAAGGAGTGGAGGTGAATACCGAGCGGAGCGTGGAGAGTCTGGAGAGCGAAGACGGGGAACATAGCAAAGCCATTGATGAGGAGACCTACAAGTGGTGAAGCGAGGAGTGGTGGTGTCCACCGGAGGAGGCTGGAGAGCGGCCGCAACTCAGGAGAGTTGCAATGGAGCCAGTGAGTGACTGTAACTCCAGGGGAGGTGGGGGAGGGTACGAGGGTGGTGGGAGGGCAGCAGAGATAGAGGGCCCAGGTTAAAAGGGCGGAAATTCCAACCAGCACTTACTGCAGGTTTAGGGTTGTACCACAACTTTGAGAACTCCTCCCTTTTCCCCTCACCATTCTTTTCCTTTCCGTATCCATCCGGTCAGCACCCTTCTGGTGTGATGATGGGTATCAACCAAATCCCCACCCCACAGTCACACGATAACGGACGGCCTCCTTTTCTCCTCTCTTTATGAGCCTCCGGGGTAACATCAACGAGACCGAGGAGCTGGGCCAAGTGTCATCAAACCCCCGCTCGAGAACCACAAAGACGGACCAAAGGGAAGTGAAAGGAGGAACACCTGCAACAATTTCAAAAACCATACACCCTGTCAATAAAACCCCAACCTTTGGAAAGTACATTCAGCCTCCGCGTATTTATCTGGCCCGCCCTCCCACAGGTGGTGTCAGAAGTGGGATCCGCCGGAGACATGGAGGCTGCACTCGCCAAGATGGCGGAAAATCAAGAACACCTGGGGAAAGAAATGGAGCGCTTACTCACTGTGGTGGAAGACGACCGGGCAAATTGCAGCAAGTGCTCACCGGACAGAGTCAACCGCATGGGGCTGCTATGGATAAAATCACTGAGGCCCTCAGACATCAGAGGGGACCTATTACCCTTCCTTCCGTAGTCCTACAACAATATGTGAGCGGTGAAGACCCGGATTATTTCTTTAATAACTTTGAGCGAATGGCCACTGTGGCTGCCTGGCCCGCTGACAAATGGGGACAATACGTTGGCCCCCTTCTGTCCGGCAACCTGGAAGCGGCCTATCAAGCTGTAACCACACAAGGAGTAGTCCTGTATGCCGACATCAAGCGATGTATCATGGAGCAATTGGGAGTGGATGAGTCATACCGGATAAAGCTGGGTCAAATAAAAGAGGGACAACAAGAGACCCCGAGCCCTGTACTTCCACGTAAAGAACATGGCCGACCCCTGGCTGAAACCTGCCACTACCGATAAAGATGGGATCATGGCTAAAATACACATGGAACAATATCTGTCCTATCTTCATCCACCCATACAGAGGTGGGTCCGACAACAGACCCATCTCACTCTGGAAACAGCAGTAGAAATAGCCAGTGCCTATAGTCGGGCCCAAGAAATCCAAAAGGGGTGAGAAGACCCATCCTAGAGACCTGGGGAGCCGGGGCCCATCAGCCACCCCGTCCTCTTGCTGTAAGGAAACCCGAACCTGTCACTATCATCCCCGGGACCCCGGTGTTCCGACCCCCTCCTGTAGGCCCTCAATGTTTTAACTGTGGAGGGTTCAATCAATCAATCAATCATATCATTTATAAAGTGCACTACTTACCCGTGAGGGTCTCAAGGCGATGGGGGTGGGGGTGCTGCTACTGCTCAAAAAGCCAGGTCATGAGGAGTCTTCTGAAGGTCAGCAGGTCTTGGGTCTGCCGTAGGTGGGTGGGGAGGGTGGTCCAAGTCTTGGCGGCGAGGTGGGAGAACGATCTGCCACTGGAGGTCGCTCTTTGGATGCGGGGGACTGTGGCGAGGGTAAGGCTGGCGAAGCGGAGCTGGCGGGTGGGGGTGTAGAAGCTGAGTCGTCTGTTGAGGTATGTTGGTCCGGTGTTGTGGAGTGCCTTGTGTGTGTGGGTAAGGAGCTTGAAGGTTATCCTCTTGCTGACGGGGAGCCAGTGCAGGTCTCTCAGGTGGGGTGTAATGTGTCTGCGGCGAGGGATGTCTAGGATCAGGCGTGCCGAGGCGTTCTGGATGCGTTGAAGCTGTCTCAGGAGTTTGGCCGAGGCTCCTGCGTAGAGGGCATTTCCGTAGTCCAACCTGCTGCTGACAAGGGCCTGGGTGACCGTTCTTCTTGTTTCGGTGGGGATCCACTTATAGATCCTGCGGAGCATGTGGAGGGTGTTTAAACAGAAGGAGGAGACGGCGTTGACCTGCTTAGTCATGGAGAGGGTGGATTCGAGGATGACCCCTAGGTTGCGTGCATGGTCGGTGGGTGTTGGAGCTGTTCCCAGTGCGGTCGGCCACCAGGAGTCGTCCCAGGCCGAAGGGGTAGATCCGAGGATGAGGACCTCCGTCTTGTCCGAGTTCAGCTTCAGTCGGCTGTTCCTCATCCATTCGGCAACGGCCTTCATTCTTTCGTGTAGGTTGGTTTTGGCGGTGTGGGGGTCCTTGGTGAAGGAGAGGATCAGCTGGGTGTCATTGGCGTAGGAGATGATGTTGAGGTCGTGCAGTCGGGCGACGTGGGCGAGCGGTGCCATGTAGATGTTAAACAGCGTAGAGCTGAGGGATGAGCCCTGGGGTACACCGCAGATGATCTTGGTGGCTTCGGAGCGGAAGGGGGGAAGGCGGATGTTCTGTGTTCTGCCGCAGAGAAAGGAGGAGGTCCATTCCAGGGACTTCTCTTGGATCCTGGTGTCATGGAGGCGTGTTCGTAGTGTGCGGTGGCAGACCGTGTCGAAGGCGGCTGACAGGTCCAGGAGGATGAGGGCCGCTGTTTCTCCGTTGTCTAGTAGGGTCCTGATGTCATCGGTGGCGGCAATGAGGGCAGTTTTGGTGCTGTGGTTGCTGCGGAACCCGGATTGGGAAGGGTCCAGGATGCTGTTCTCCTCGAGGTAGCGGGTCAGTTGTTTATTGACGGTCTTCTCGATGACCTTCGCCAGGAATGGGAGCAGGGAGATGGGCCGGAAATTCTTGAGGTCCTTGTGGTCCGCCTTGGGTTTCTTGAGTAAGGCGTTGATCTAGGCGTGCTTCCAGCTCTCCGGGAAGGTTGCTGTCTCGAAGGAGATGTTGATGACTTTCCGGAGATGGGGTGCGATGACTGTGCTGGCTTTGTTGAAGATGTGGTGTGGGCGGGTCTGACGGAGATCCGGAGTGGATGGTGTTCATGATCTTGATGGTGTCGTCGTCGTTGATGTTGGTCCAGGAGAGTATGCGGTTGGTGCGGCTGGTGGTTATGGGGGCGGAGGTCTCAGTGGTTGTCGGGCAGTTGTGGCGTTGAAGCTGTCATAGATGTCTGCGATCTTGGGGTGGAAGAAGGTGGCCAGCGAGTCGCACAGGTCTTGCGAGGGTGGGATGTTGTTGGTGTTGGAGCTGGGGTTGGAGAGTTCCTTCACAATGTTGAAGAGTTCTTTGCTGTTGTGTGCGTTGTCTAGGCAGTCTTTGAAGGAGGCCCTTTTGGCGGATCTGATGAGGTGATGGTGTCTGTGGGTGGTGTTCTTGTGGGCTGCGTAGCTGTCCGGTGTTAGTTCGCGGAGCCAGTTCTTCTCCAGTTTTTGGCAGGTTTGTTCGGAGGCCTGGAGGTCTTCTGTAAACCAGCTGGCTTTCTTGCTGGTGTGACTGTTGGAGGATTTCTTGAACGGGGCGAGGATGTTGGCGCAGTCGTCGATCCACTGTCGGAGGTTACGGGCAGCAGTGTCGGGGTCAGTGGGGTCGGCGGGTGGTCTCTGGGCGATGGTGGTGGTTAGCTGGTCTTCGGTGACTTTGCTCCAGCAGCGGCGAGGCATCTGTTGTGTGAGGTGGTGTGTTGTGAGCTTCTTGAAGGTGAAGTGGATGCAGCGGTGATCGGTCCAGGGGAGTTCGGTGGAGTGGTTGAAGGAGACATGGGGGCTTGCAGAGAAGATGGGGTCAAGTGTGTGTCCGGTGGAGTGGGTGGGTGTTGTGACAAGTTGTCTTAGACAGAGGTTGGCTAGGTTGTCGATCAGGGTGGTGGAGATGGTGTCGTTGTTGTTCTCGAGGTGGAAGTTCGGGGCCCCGAGGAGGATGTAGTCCATGGAGGCGAAGGCGTGTATGCTGATGAAGTCGTCGAAGAAGTCGCTGAACTGTGGACGGGGTACGGGGGGGTCTGTAGACGAGGGTTCCTCCGAGGGTGGTGTTGGGGTTGGTGTGGATCTGGAAGTGCAGGTGTTCGGCGGTGCTGAGGGTATCGTCAGTGTTGGTCGAGACTCTGAGAGTGTTCCTCTGGATGATGACAATTCCTCCTCCTACTCCATTGGTGCGGTCCCTGCGGGTGATCTTGTAGCCTTCCGGGACGGCTATGGCGATGTCGGGTGCCGAGGCGGGATTCAGCCAGGTCTCCGTCAGGAAGGCGACGTCTGGGGAGGTTGAGTCAAGTAGGTCCCAGAGTTCGACGGCATGGTTGCGGGCAGAGCAGGTGTGGAGGAGGATGCATCTGAGGTAGTTGGCTTCTTTCCTGGTTGGCGGCTTGGCGGGGTGAATGCTGGTGAAGCTGCAGTTCCGGCAGGTGAAAGGTCCGTGGGTGCGCTTCGGGCGGCCAGAAGGCAGGTGTGTGATAGTCCGGTGTTGAGTGCGTGGAGGGTGCTGGAGTCATAGTAGAGTTGGGTGTTGTGGCGTTTGCGGGGGCCAGGGGTTCTGGCGCTGGGCGCGGTCCAGGCACGGACGGGCATGGACAGGTGCCTTTGGCGCGGCAACGCCGCGCCCGCTGCGCGCAGCCACCATGGAAGGGTAGGTGGGAGGGAGGAGCAGCTGAGAGGTGGGAGCGGGGCGGCCAATGGGTGTTCAGGGGGGCGGGGCCGCGGGGATGCAAAAGCGGGAACTGGGTACAGAAGGCAAAAAAGGGGAAACAGAGAGAAAGGCTACATTACAAAAAGTAAAAAGAGGCAAATGAAAATACAGTTTTTAACAGAAGCAGAAAATACAGTTTGCAGGGCAACAATGACAGGCGCAGGCAAAGCGGAAGGCAGAGGAGGAGTGGCGAACTTACGGTGCGGCAGCAGCAGGGCAACAGTGTCATGGAAGCACAGATGGTGCTGTGCGGCGTGGGGAGCGGCCTAACCTACAAGCAGGGTCAAGGGTTGCTCCTTCACCGCAGCGCGGATGCCATATAAGAGTAGGTGGGAGGAAAGAGCAGGAGATGCAGGAGCAGGCGGCCAATGGGTGTTCAGGGGGGTGGGGCTGCGGGGATGCAGCGGCAGGAACTGGGTACAGAAGGCAAAAAAGGGGAAACGGAGAGAAAGGCTAAATTACAAAAAGGTAAAAAGAGGCAAATGAAAATACAGTTTTTAACAGAAGCAGAAAACAGTTTGCAGGGCAACAATGCAGGCGCAGGCAAAGCGGAAGGGCAGAGTAGGAGCGGGGAACTTACGGAGCGGCAGCAGCGGGGCAACAGAGGCACGGAAGCAGAGGTGGTGCTGTGCAGCGCGGGGAGCGGCCAAACCTCAAAGCAGGGTCAAGGGATGCTCCTTCACCGCTGTGCTGCCGCCATATACGGGTAGGTGGGAGGGAGGAGCAGCTGGGAAGCAGGAGCGGGGCGGCCAATGGGTGTTCAGGGGGCGGGGCCGTGGCGGAAACTGGGTACAGAAGGAAAAAAAGGGGAAACTGAGAGAAAGGCTAAATTACAAAAAGGTAAAAAGAGGCAAATGAAAATACAGTTTTTAACAGAAGCAGAAAACACAGTTTGCAGGGCAACAATGACAGGCGCAGGCAAAGTGGGAGGGCAGAGGAGGAGCGGCAAACTTAGGGAGTGGCAGCAGCAGCGCAACAGAAGCACGGACGCACAGGTGGCCCCCCCCGCAGCCCCGGGTACCGTCACCCCCGGGGCTTCTTTTTGCTTTTTTCAAAAAACACCTGTGTGGGGGGCTCAAGCCCCCCCACACGCCCCGGGGACCACCACCTCCCCAGGGCTCTAATATTTAAAATAGGGGGGTCCGTGATGGACCCCAAGTCCCTGGGACCACCACCACCCGGGGCTTTTTAATGTTGGAGGGGGGGCCCCCACCTAGAGCCTTGTGGTGTCCCTGGGGACTGCCACCCCCCAGGGTCAGATCCCGCAGTGTCCTGGGGTGCCTACCCCCGGGACACTGCTGTTTGCTATGGTAGGGCGGGAACCTCACGGCCCCCACCCTACCACAGCAAACTGCTTTTCTATTTGAACGAGAGAGCAGGATTGCTTTTCGTTAGGGAGAGTAGCATGTAAGCTGCTCTCTCTGACGAAAAGCAATGCCGGCTCCCAAAGGACGCGGGGAGCCGGCTCGGACCGTGGGGATATTGGGGCTCCCCCACGGTCCCCAACGTTGTATTTTATAAAAAATTAGGGATAGATGCTATTTGGGGTCCCCGGGGATTTAAAAAACGTAGTGATAGAGGCTATTTTTTTTTCACGGAAGACTTACCGTACGCGTACCATGCACATACGTACGACGTATGGTGCGAAGTTTGTAAGTCATCCCGTAAGCGTACCTAAGCAAGAAAAAGAAAAATATTTTTCAGATATTTATGAAGTGTATGTGTTTAGATATTGGATGGCTCTAAAAAGAGCCCTAGTGTTTATTGGGAGATTTTAGTACCTACTCAAGTAAGTACCGATGGAGAGTCTAAAGTTCATGAGGAAGACTCTGTTCCCTTCATCTGTAAAATGTACACCATCTCTTCTATAGATGCCTTGCATATCGAAACGCAGATTGTTGTTGTAAATGGACCCCATTCTATAGTCTCGGAGAAAAGCAGAAACAGATTTATTCACATGTTTCCTAGGTTTCGCAATCTGTGGACAAAATTGATTTTACCAGTTCCAATTCTGCCTTTGGCATATATTAGAATAGACAAAGGTAGTTTGGGGGGAAAGTGACATCAGTTCTGTAAAGGTGTCCTTCATAAACATTTCCAGACCTACCCCAGTGAATGAGCCTAGGTCATTGCCACCACAGTACACAATTATGAGGTCAAGGTGTTGGAGATGCAAAAAGGATTTTACCAATGGCTTCAATTGGTGCCACTTTAATCCTCTCTGTCCAATCCATTTTATGTCTACATTTGGTAAACCTAGGTCTTTGTGTATTCCTTTCTGTTCTGCGTACCTTTGACTCCAGAAAATATAGCTGTGTCCCACAATCCACACTCTAAGCATCTTGAAGAGAGGTCTGGATGCACTTAGATGGTCTCTGTAAATGAAAGGGCAGTTTTAAAAAAATTAAATTCTAAAATGGTGGATAAGTGGAGTTTTGAAAGAAGCAAAGAAGTGATTGGTTGTTTGAAAACTTTTTACATAGAAAATTAGGGTGCAATTTTCTGTTTTTTAAAAGCCTGTTATTTATTGGTTAAGAAAAAGTGATAGAAAAGAACATTACTTAAGATAAGCTGGTATATTGACAAGTCAAGCACACTTGCTGTTTTGATTTTCAACAATGTATGATGAACTTTTCACCTGTGTGCTCAGTTAGGTGTTCCCTGAAGTGTTTCTATGGTAACTGGCAGAATGTGGAATGGGGGCAGGGTTGAAAGTTTTTTCAGTTGGAAAGGGTTCAAAAGTTCAAGTAATAGAAATGTGTCTTTCGTTTTGATTTAATGTGGGAATAAATGTGATTTGTTATTTCTTTGTATTTGTGTGTAGATTGAGTGTGTAGATTGTCAGGAAAAGTGTTCTATTTGCTGTAGGACTTCCTGACCCGCTAGGGCTGCTTAGGGGGTTTCCGAATGATCCCCAAGGTCAAAATCTTTTTTTTTTTTTTTTAAATCCGACTGCGACCGTGGGGGCATTGGGGCTTCCCCCACGGTCCTCACGTTGTTTTTCAGCCCCAGTGGATGGGGTCCCCGGGTATTATAAAAATTAGTGATAAAGGCTATTTTTTTTTAACAGCAGTTTTACTGTACGCGTACCATGCACGTACGTATGACATATGGTGCGAAGTCTGTAAGTCGTCCCATAAGTGTACCTAAGCAAGAAAAATCAATTAAAAAATATATTTTATAGATATCTATCAAGCTTATGTGTTTAGATGTTGGTTGGTTCTAATAAGAGCTTTTCTCTTTGTTGGTACTTATAAGTATGTTCCTATGCAGAGTCTAAACTTGTTGAGGAGGAGTGTTTTATGGTGTGCTGAACTTTTGACCTCTGTGGACAGTTGACTTTTGCATTATCTGTTGGGGGTAGGGTACAAAGTTATGTCAGTTGGAAAGGGTTCAAATGTTCCACCAATAGAAATGTGTGCTTGGTTTTGAATTAATGTGTGAAGCAATTTGATTTGTTATTAATATGTATATATGTGTAAATTGATAGGGAAAATGTGCAATCTTTTGGTTCTGCTGCAAACACTGAAGTAGAGAGATTCTGTATAAGAATATCTGCTGTGTGAGTGGCGTTCTTCTTAATCAACAAATCAATTTTGAAAGGTGAGTTTATAACTTGTAAGGGACTGTATGTGGTACATTTTGTTTTTAGTAAGATTAATTTGTTTATTCTTCTAAAGAGTGTAGAATCATATTCTGAGTTTGTCTGCATTTGGATAACTATTGTGATAAAATCATTTGGTAAGTTTTTTTTTTTAAACTCTTTATTCACAGCTGTATAACAGGAGACATAGCATTGCAGTTGTTCTCAACATTTCAACAGCTTTTTTTCCGTTTTTCTCCCCTGTACATAACTTCCCACCCCTACAGTGTAATCGTTAAGACATACATCCAGAGGCGATTCAAACCATCAGCATCGCACGTTTTCAACATGTTATAAGGTCTTGTCTTGTGTTACAACTCGGCTGCATGCCTGTTTCCTTAACCAACAGTTCTGTGGGATTAAATAACTAACTCACTCGCCTTCCCGTCTCCCTCCTCCCACCCCCCACCCATGTTCTAGTCCCTCCCCACGTCTCCTGGTGGGCACGGAATTCCTCACGTCTAAGCTCAGTCATCTCCGACTCATATGTACCATAGTATGTGCTGTATCTTAGTGTGGTGTACGGGCACCCGGGAACTCCCAGATCATTTTAAAGTAGCTCTTGTTCTGTCTCTCTCATCCCTGCGATCCACTCCCGGACGCCAGGGTTATGTCTATGCCTTCCAGTGCCATTAGCATAACCTCCCAGTCTTGGGATATGGGGTATTTCCGTTGGCCCCGTGCTTCTTCCCTCCTGAGAGCTGATCCCTCTGCTCATCCCCGTTTTATCACCTCCGCCTGCCATAAGTGTGTACCCGGTGGTCTGGGAGATTTCCACCTCATCGTTATCGCCCTGATTGCCAACAGGAGCGCAAGGTCAAGTAATTTCAATTGGGCCTTCAGTGATTTAGATCGTCTACGCAGCCCCAGTAGGCAGGGCAGTGCTTCTTCCGGCACTGGCAAGTTCGTAACCGTCCGCATCTTCCGGCACACTTCCGACCAATACCTTCGAAGTCGTGTGCAAGACCAGACCATATGGAGGAATCCAGCCTCGTCCATCATTTGGTAAGTTAATGTGTTTAGTGAGTCACCTTTCTGCAATAAAGTGCAGTACCAAAAAATGAAGAATGTGTGCAGTCACTTATTCAGTTGTAGAGTAGTTAATAGTGTTTCTTGTTTAGAATTTGGTTTGTGTTCTAAATCTACAATTTTCCAGTCAGTATACATACACTGCTGCTTACACTTTTGGGCAAATTTACAAACCCCTTGTGCCTTTTTGTTGTTGTATTGTGTAAATTTTTTTGATGTTGTGTTGGCAAAAATAATGCAGTAAATTGAATATGTATTTGCAAAATGAGTCAGTGTTGTCCACTGAAATGTAGTAGTTATATACATGGAATGTGTGCAGTCACTTAACCGTTTTAGAGTAGTAAATGCATTTAAGTAAAATGTTTGGTCTCATATTTTTTTGTCTAATATCACACTGTGCGTCTGTGTACATTAAGGAACTATATTTGCCCCTTTTTCCATATTCTCCACCCTCTCTTGTCATACTGCCCCTCTCTCCTCTTACTCCTCCCTCTCTCCTCATACTACTTCCTTTTTCTTATATTCTCCTCTGCCCTCATACTCCTCTTCTTTGTGTTCATATTCCACTTTCTCACCTCATATTCCTCCTCTCTCCTCATTTTCCCTTCTCTCTCTTCATACTTTCTCTTTCTCTTCATACTCCCTGTTCTCTCCTCTTACTCCTCCCTCTCTCCCTGCATACACTCTGGGGCAGATTTACAAGCTCCTTGCGCGTCTTTTTTGTTCTATTGTGTCACTTTTTTTGATGTAATGTTGGCAAAAATAATGTAGTAAATTGCATATGTATTTGTAAAACGAGTCAGGGTTGTTCACTGAAATGTAGTAGTTATATACATGGAATGTGTGCAGTCACTTAACCGTTTTACAGTAGTAAATGTGTTTTGGTAAAATGAATGGTCTCATATTTTTTTGTCTAATATCACACTGTGTGTCTGTTTACATTAAGGAATTATGTTCGCCCCTTTTTCCATATTCTCCCCCCTCTTGTCATACTCCCCCCTCTCTCCTCATACACACCCCTTTCTCATTATAGTTCCCCTCTGTCTTCACACTCCCTCTCTCTCTCATACTCTTTCTTTTCTCCTCATACTTCCACCTCTCTCCTCATACCTCCTTCACTCTTCATACTCCTTCATCTTTTTCATACTTCTTCCTGTCTCCTCATAGTACCCTTTGTCTCCTAATACATCCTCTCTTTTCTTATACTCCCCTTTTCTCCACATTCTTCCCCCTCTCTTGTCATACTCTCCCTTCTCTCCTCATACACACTTCTCTG
Source organism: Lissotriton helveticus (assembly GCF_964261635.1). Taxonomy (NCBI): domain Eukaryota; kingdom Metazoa; phylum Chordata; class Amphibia; order Caudata; family Salamandridae; genus Lissotriton; species Lissotriton helveticus. The sequence continues at coordinate 1,037,895,102 of NC_136063.1, forward strand.
TCCACATACTCTTCTTTTCTCCTCATATTTGTCCCTCTTTTTTCACACTTCCCGTACTCTTCATATTCCCCCCTGTCTTCATATTCACCCCCTCCTCATACTTCTTACTGTCTACTCAAAGTATCCCCTCTCTCCTTATACACTCCCTCTCCCCTTATATTCCTCTTTTCTCCATTCTTTTCTCTCTCTCATCATAAGCCCTGCTCTCTCCTCATACATACTCCTCTCTCCGTATACTCCCCCTTTCTTCTTATACTCGCTTCTCTTTGCACATACTCCCTCTTCTCTTCTCATACTCCTCTCTCTCTTCTCATACTTCCCCTTCTCTCCTCACACTCCCCCTCTCTTTCCTTATACTCACCACTCTCTCCTGATAGTCCCCCTCTTTCCTCATTCTCACCTTTCTCTTCTCATACTCCCCCTTGTCCTTATACTCCCCCGTCTTCATATTCCCCCCTCTCTCCTCTTACTCCTCCCTCTCTCCTCATACTACCCCCTTTTTCTTATATTCTCCTCTGTCCTCATACTCCCCTTGTTTGTGTTCATATTCCCCTGTGTCTCCTCATATTCCTCCTCTCTCCTCATTTCCCCCCCTCACTCTTCATACTTCCTCTTTCTCTTCATACTCCCTGTTGCACAAGTTACTTACCTTCGGCAACGAGTTAGTATTAGATTACTTACCTTAGAATACCCCCAGGCGTCAGACTGGATCCAGACACTTTTGCGTAGCAGTACCCTTGCGCGTCGGTAGGCGCTGTCTGCGGCTACGCGTCCGTCGTCGGCACCGTGATGACGTCGCCGGAGTACTTAAGACGCCACCCTCGCACGCTGGTGTCAGTTCTTATACACAGCTTTTCCACGCCAGAAAATGCAGAGCCATGATAAAAACCAACACTGGTGCCATAAAAACTAGGGCCCTGAAAGGGGATGACCTTAACCCTAGATATCGATTTGCAGAACAGGGAGGATGGGTGGGGCGGTAAGGAATCTAATACTAACTACTGTTTCTTACAGATATATCGTTACCGAAGGTAAGTAACTTGTGCATCTGGAAGAAACAGGTTAGCATTCGATTCCTTACCTTAGAATAGATACCCTAGCAATACCAACCCCGGTGGTGGGTCTGCGAACCAATGATCACACCAGAAAGTCCTGGAGAACGGAACGGCCGAAAAAGCCATCTCTCCGGACTTGGCTGTCCAGGCAGTAGTGTCTTGCGAACGTGTGCAGCGAGGCCCACGTAGCTGCCTGACAGATGTCCTGCAAGGGGACTCCCCGGCCCAGGGCAGTAGTAGCCGCCGTGGCCCGTGTGGAATGGGCACGAAGCCCCACAGGAGGCTCCTTTTGAGCCAAAGAGTAACAAGCCTTGATGCACAAGAAGACCCATAGAGAAATGGTTCGATTGTGCACCACCCGTCCCTTCTTAGCGCCCATGTAACCAACAAAGAGTTGGTAATCCACCCGAAACTGGCATGTGCGATCCAGATAGAATGAGAGCGCACGTTTAGGGTCCAGACCGTGGAGCCTCTCTTCCTCTTTTGAGGGATGCGGAGGCGGAAAGAAGGTGGGCAAAGTGATGGACTGCGCAATGTGGAAGGCTGTGACTACCTTGGGCTGGAAAGAGGGTCATGTCCGCAACACAACTTTGTCCGGATGGACTGAAAGGAAAGGAGGCTTAGAAGAAAGGGCCTGGAGCTCACTCACTCTGCTGGCAGAGGTGATGGCAACCAGGAAAGCGGTCTTCAGAGTAAGAAGGCGAAGAGGACAGTTATGAAGTGGCTCAAAGGGAGCGCACACCAGAAAAGTGAGAACAAGGTTCAAGTCCCACTGAGGCATGACGAAAGGAACTGGAGGAAACATTTGAGTGATGACCTTCAAAAACCTATTTACAACCGGGGACTTGAACAAAGAGGGCTGATCAGGTAGCCATAAGAAGGCAAAAATGGCCGAGAGGGAGCCCTTCAGAGTGCCCAGAGCAGAGCCCTGCTGGGCAAGAGAGAGAAGAAAGAGGAGAACCTCTGAAAGAGGGGCAGAAAGGGGATCCACAGCCTTTGCTGTGCCCCATGCCACAAATTTGTTCTACCTGCAGGCGTATACCGATTTTGTGGAGGGACGCCTGGCTGCCAGAATGATATTACAGACTTCAGGAGGCAAGTCAAATGGCCTCTACTGCCGCCGCTCAATCTCCACGCATGTAGGTGGAGACTGCACAGGTTGGGGTGGAGGACCGTTCCCTGCTGCTGCGACAGAAGGTCCTCCTGAAGGGGCAGACGAATCGGGGGATCGACAGACATGCTGAGGAGCTCGGGATACCAGAACCTCCGTGCTCAGTCCGGAGCCCCAAGGATGACTTGGGCCCGGTCGCGCCTGATCTTCTTCAGCACTCTGGGCAGAAGTGGTTTATGAGGAAAGGCGTACAACAGACCGCAACTCCACTCGCGACGAAAAGCGTCTCCGAGCGAGTGCCGCCTTGGAAATTCCAACGTGCAGAACTGATGACATTGCGCGTTCTCTTCTGTGGCGAATAGATCTAACCAAGGCTCTCCCCACTGCTGAAAGAGGCCTTGCACCACGTCCAAGTTCAGACGCCATTCGTGATTCATCATGCACCGACTGCTGAGTTCGTCCACCCTGGCGTTCAGGGAACCTGCCAGGTGTTGAACCACCAGGGTCACGCCCTGATGGTCCAGCCACTGCCAGAGGCGCAGAGCCTCCTGGCAAAGGGTCCATGACCCCACCCCACCCTGTTTGTTGCAGTACCACATGATAGTGGTGTTGTCCGTGAACACCTGCACTACACTCACCCGGACAGAGGGGAGGAATGCCTTCAGTGCAAGTCGGATAGCCCGCAGGTCCAGAAGGTTGATATGGAGCTGGGCCTCTGATCTCCGCCTCTCCCATGTGGCCTCCCCAGCCCTGGAGGGATGCGTGCGTCACAACTACGTGCTCCGGTTGAGGTAGGGAGAGGGATCTGCTGCTGACCCAATCGCAGTCCGTGAGCCACCACTGCAACTGTCTTGCAGTGCCCTCCGAGATCAAGACATGGTTGGACAAGTTGCCCTGATGCTGGGCCCATTGAAACTTCAGGTCCCACTGCAGAGCCTGCATCCGCCACCTGGCGTGATGCACCAATAGGATGCAGGAGGCCATCATCCCCAGAAGCCGCAGCGTCAACCTGACCGAGACTCGGGATAAAGGCTGAAAGATCGGAATCAGAGCCTGAATATCCCAAACCCGCTGTTCAGGAGGATAAACCCGAAACTGCGCCGAGTCCAGAACCGCTCCGATGAAGAGGAGCTTCTGAGAGGGACACATGTGCGACTTCGGCACATTGATGGAGAACCCCAGCAGGTGCAGGAGGTCGGCCGTAGTCTGGAGGTGGTTGACGACTGTCTGGGGCGAGCCCGCCTTCACCACCAGTCGTCGAGGTAGGGGAAGACTGACACCCCTAACCTGCGCAGATGAGCTGCAACCACCGCCAACCCGTGGGGCGCTGGTAAGGCCGAAGGGGAGCACGGTAAACTGAAAGTGCTCGTGGCCTACCGTGAACCGCAGGTAGAGCCGGTGGGACGGCAGGACGGGGATGTGGAAATATGCGTCCTGCAAGTCCAACGCTACCATCCAGTCTCCTGGGTCCAGGGCAGCTAAGACCTGAGCCAGTGTCAGCATCTTGAACTTCTCCTTCGGGAAGAAGCCGTTGACGTTCTGCAGGTCCAAGATAGGGCGTAGGCCCCCTTTGCCCTTCTTGGGAACCAGAAAGTAGTGGGAATAACAACCACACCCTACTTCTGGCCCAGCAACGCACTCAATTTCCCCCTTGGCCAAGAGGGCCGTAACTTCCTCCCGCAGAAGATTCAAGTGAACCCACCGACACGCAGTGGTACTGCGGTGGCATGGCTGGAGGGGCCGCCTCGAAGGGTAGGGAGTAGCCCCTTCGGACGATTTGCAGCACCCACCTGTCCGATGTGATGTTGCGCCAGTGGAGGAGGTAATGGCGAACCCTGCCCCCCACTGGTGTCTCGTGGGCCTGAAAGCTCGGACTAGGTGGGCTTTGAGGCGGATGCTGTGGGGGTGGACGTGGGCTGGCCTCGCCGTTGTCCCCGGGAACCGCCAAGGCGGTTACCACGTCCACCACCACGTTGGATGTTGGTCTGCGGCCCGTGGCTGGCAGGATGTGTGGAGGCGCCCCTTCTGTGGCCACGAAAGGGGTGAAAGGCAGCAGATTGCTGGTGCGGGGCCGACAGGCCAAAGGACTTGGCCGTAGCCCTGGAGTCCTTAAAGCGCTCAAGCGCACTGTCTGCCTTGTCGCCAAAGAGGCGATGGCCATCAAACGGCATGTCCATAAGAGTGTTTTGGACATCGGCCGAAAAATTGGCGGACCTCAGCCAGGCGTGGCGACGAATCGCCACCGTCGTTGCCATCACTCTACCCAGCGAGTCCCTTGTATCCAGCCCACATCTGATGGAGTACCGTGCCACATCTCGACCCTCCGCAAGGGCTTGGGCGAGTTTAGTCCGGGCCTCCTCTGGACATTGTGGCAGCACGGCCGCGACCGTGTCCCACAGAGAGTGGGTATAACGGCCCAAGAGGCACGCGGTGTTAACTGACCGCAACCCCAAACTCAGGGAGGAGAACACCTTTTTTCCATACTGTTTGTACCTCTTGGATTCCCGATCAGAGGGAGCCGTCCGGAATGCGGTCTGGGAGTTGGAGGCCTGGATGACCAGACTCTCCGGGGTGGGGTGGGTGGACAGGAAGCAAGGGGCGTCTGGCCACGTTCCTATCTTCAGGGGGACCTGTAGCGGGCCTGGACCAGGTGCCCAGAAGAACGTCAGACAAGGCCTCATTAAACGGCAACAGAGGCTCCGCCGAGCTTGCTTGCGGTTTAAGGACCTCAGTGAGGAGGTTAGTCCTCACGGCTGCGACGGGGAGTTCAAGGGATAAGGCCTTGGCCGCCCGCGTCAACACCACACTATAGGCTGCCCCTCCTCCGTAGCCACGGTAGGAGGGGAGACAAAACCAGTGTCTGGCAAGGTGTCCAGACCAGTGGCGTCCCCAAGCTCACCTGCCCAGTCCTGATAAGACTGGCACTCATGTGCCAGAGGGTCCTCAGACCCCTCCCAATCCTCCTCGCCACCCATCTCCTGGTACTCAGGATCAAAAGATGGGGCCGGATCGTAGAAGAAAAAATCTCCCATTGGAGTCGAACGTGGCGTCGAACACGGTGTCGAGCGACGCCGCTCTGGCGTTGGAACCGGACCAAGGGGGGGACTGGGGAGCTGGCACCGGCGAGGTCGTAAGGTCGACCGGCGATGGCCCAGATCCGGACCCAGATCCAGCGGGGGCCTGCGGCGTCGGGACCGAAGTCGCTGACGGTGCCGGGGCCGAAGCACCCGACGGCACCGGGGCCAAAGCCCCCGGCCCGCTTGGGCTCACAGTCAGGGACGCTTGGCCCGAAGGCGCCGCGGAACCCGGCCGAGGAGTGAGCGACCTCATGGCCATGAGGAAGGCCTCAATCTCCCCCGGCGTCGTGTTCTGCCCAGGGACTAGGGGGTATGGAGCAGGCCGTGACGCCTGCAGCTCCAGCAGAGCCGTGTGGCGGTGTCACCCGAACCCCCAGCCACGTCGCGTGAGCGTCGGAGAGAGTCAGAAGAGCGACATCGTCTCTTCGACTTCTTGTGCCTCTTACCTGAGGACTTGGAGCTCGAGGAGTGGTGTCGATCCTCCGAGCCGTGATAACTCCGGCCCCACGACCGGTCCCTCGACCTCCTTCCGGACCGGGACCTTGAACGGCGCAGGGCCGACTGCCGGAGCTCGAGGCGATGCGGGACCGCTCCCGCCTAGCCTTCGACGTCAAGGCCCGGCAGTCGGGGCACGACTTGTCATCGTGGTCGGGCCCCAGGCAATGAAGACACCGGCGATGGGGGTCGGTAACCGACATCAGTCGGTTGCAGTCGACGCTAGGTTTGAACCCGGGCATCCCTACCGGCACCGTCGGAGTCGTTCGACTTCGAAAAATGATCAAAAGAGATGAAAAAGTTTAGTAAAAAAGTGACTAAAGATACCACTGTTCCCGGATCGTCGCTTGCTGGCACGGAGAAAATAGGAACGATGTCAGCGCGCGAGGGCCGCTTCTAAGTACTCCGGCGACATCATTGCTGCGACGTCATCCCGGCGCCAATGACGCCGACGACGGACGCGGAGCCGCAGACGACGCCTACCGACGCGCAAGGGTACTGCTATGCTAAAGTTTCCAGATCCAGTCTGATGCCTGGGGGTATTCTAAGGTAAGGAATCTAATACTAACCTGTTTCTTTCAGATCTCTCCTCTTACTCCTCCCTCTCTCCCTTCATACACTCTGGGGTAGATTTACAAGCCCCTTGCGCGTCTTTGTTGTTCTATTGTGTCACTTTTTTGATGTAATGTTGGCAAAAATAATGTAGTAAATTGCATATGTATTTGCAAAATGAGTCAGGGTTGTTTACTGAAATATAGTAGTTATATACATGGAATGTGTGCAGTCACTTAACCGTTTTACAGTAGTAAATGTGTTTTGGTAAAATGCATGTTCACATTTTTTTGTCTAATATCACACTGTGCGTCTGTGTACATTAAGGAATTATATTCGTCCCTTTTTCCATATTCTCCTGCCTCTCTTGTCATACTCTCCCTAATCGCCTCATACACACCCATTTCTCATTATAGTTCCCCTCTCTCTTCACACTCCCTCTCTCTCTCCTCATACTCTTTCTTCTCTCCTCATACTTCTACCTCTCATCATACCTCATTCACACTTCATACTCCTTCATCTCTTCATACTTCTTCCAGTCTCCTCATAGTACCCTTTGTCTCCTAATACACCCTCTTTTCTTATATTCCCCTTTTCTCCACATTCTTCCCCCTCTCTTGTCATACTCTCCCCTCTCTTCCCATATTCCCTCTACTCTTCATATTCCCCCATCTTCATATTCACCCCTCTCCTCATACTTCTTACTGTCTCCTCATACTACCCCTTCTCTCCTTATACACTCACTCTCCTCTTATATTCCTGTCTCCTCTCTCTCTCTTCATATTCCCTCTTCTCTCCTCATACATACTCCTCTCCTTATACTCCCCCATTCTTCTCATACTCGCCCCTCTTTGCAAATACTCCCTCTTGTCTTCTCATACTCCTCTCTCTCTACGTATACTCCCCCTCTCTCCTCACTCTCCCCCTCTTTCCTTATACTCCCCACTCTCTCCTGATATTCCCCCTTTCCTCATTCTCACCTTTCTCTTCTCATACTTCCCCTTGTGTTTATACTCCCCCTGTCTTCATATTCCCCCCTCCCTCCACATACTACCCCCTTTTTCTTATATTCTCCTCTGTCCTCATACTTCCCTTCTTTGTGTTCATATTCCCCTGTGTCACCTCATATTCCTCCTCTCTCCTAATTTCCCCCCTCTCTCTTCATACTTCCCCTTTCTCTTCATACTCCCTGCTCTCTCCTCTTACTCCTCCCTCTCTCCCTGCATACACTCTGCACCACTCTCCTCGTACTCCCCGTCTCTTCATAATCCCCCCTCTCCTTATATTTCCTCCTCTCGTCATAATCCCCTCAGTCCTCATAACACTTTCACTCTTCATAATCCCCCATCTGTTTATACTCCTCTCTTTGTCCTCATACTGTACCCTCTGTCCTTATACACCCCTTTTCTCCTTATGCTCCCCTTTTCCCCACATTCTCCCTCCTCTCTTCTGATACTCTCCTCTCTCTCCTTATACACACCACTCTTTCCTTATACTCCTTTTTTGTCCTCATACTTGCGCCTCTTTTCACATATTCCTCCTTCTCTCTTCATACTCCTTCTCTCTCTTGTCATACTGCCCCCTCTCTCCTCACACTCACTCTGTCTTCTTATACTCTCCCTTCTCTCCTCATACTCCCACCTCTCTCGTAATATTCCCCCTTCTCTCTTCATACTCTCTACTCACTTCATACTCCCCTTCTCCCCTCATACTGCAGTGTCTCCTTATACTCCCCCCTCTTTTAATATTTTCCCTTTTCTCATACTCCCCCCTCTCTCCTTGTACCCCCTTCTCTCCTCTTACTCCCCCCTCTCTTCTTATACTCTCCCATCTCCTTATACTCCTCATACTCTCCCCCTCCTCATATTTCTCCCTCTTGTCATATTTCTCCCTCTCTCCTCATACTCCCTTCACTCCTCATCCTCCCCATCTCCTCATAATCCTCCCACTCTTCACATAGTAGTCCCTCTGTCCTCATACACCCCCTCTCTCGTTATAGTCCTCTTTTCTCCACATTCTCCCCCCTCTCTTCACATACTCCCCCCTCTCTGCTTCTACACACCCCTATCTCCTTATACTCCTCTTTTCTCCTCATACTTGTTCCTCTTTACACATAGTAACCCCTCTGTCTTCATACTCCTCCTCTCTCTCCTCATACTACACCCACTCTTCTCACACATCCCCTTTCTGTCCTTATACTCCTTCCCCTCTACTGATACTCCCATATCTCTAATCATACTCCCTGCTCTTTTCATACTTACCGCTCTCTCATCTTACTCTTCCCTCTCTCCTCATACTCCCCCTTCTTCTCATATTCCCCTCTCTCCTCATACACCCCCTCTTTCCTTATCTTTCTCATTTCTCCTCATTCTCCTCCCTCTCTCCTCATAATGCCTGCTTTCTCCTCATACACACTCCTCTTTGCTTCTACTTCCGCTTTGTCCTCAAACTCGCCCCTTTCCACATACTCTTCTGTCTCTCCTCACACTCTCCTTCTCTCTCCTTATACTCCCCTTCTGTCCTGATATTCCCCGTCTCTTTATTCTCCTCTCTTTCTCCTCATACCCACCCGTCCTCATACTCCACCCTCTCTCCTCATTTATCCCCCTTTCCTCATACTCCGTCCTCTTATCATACTCCCCCCTATTTTCTGATACTCCTCCCTCTTTTCTCATACACATCCCTGTCTCCTTATACACACCCGTGTGTTCTTATACTCCTCTCTATTTCTTCAGTCTCACTCCTCTCTCTTAATTTTCTTCCCTGTTTCCTTATACTGCTCGTCTGTCCTCATACACTGAAGCACTTATAAATTCAGCCAGGCACTCTCCTTACAGAAGTGTAATCTTTTAGTCATTACTCAAGTATTGATGCAGTGAAGTAGGCCTTAGCAGATGAACTGCTTAAATTCCTTATCCAGTATATATGCATTTTTGTATCCATGTGCACTCTTGTGTTTCACATCTTCAATTCTGCATTCTGTATCCTTATACCTCCATCACACACTCTGTGACTGTTCTTGCACTATTACAGTGAACCATTTAGCAGTCTGTGATAATTTTTTTAGTGCACTAAAACTCAAGCACTTATAAATTTAGTCAGGTACTCTCCTTACACAACTGTAATCATTTAGTCAGTACTCAAGTACTGACGTAGTGCAGTAGGCCTTAGGCCATGGGCTGTTTCAAACCTCTATCCAGTATATATGTATTCTTCTATTAACCTGTACACTTGTGCTTTATATCTTCAATTCTCCACTCTGTTTGCTTATACTTCCACCAAACACTTTGTGACTGTTTTTGTAGTACGGTAGTGACCAATTTAGCAGTCTGTGGTAATCCATTCACTGCACTAACACGGAAGCACTTATAAATTCAGTCAGGCAATCTCCTTACATAACTGTAATTATTTAGTCAGTACCCAAGTACTGATGCATTGAAGTAGGCCTTAGGCCATTGACTGCTTCAAACCTCTAAACACTATGCATGCAGTCTTCTATGCACCTGTAAACTTGTCTTTTATACCTTCAGTTCCGCTGTTATAGTATGGGTTTCCCCTTGTACTGTTCTAGTGATGCATTTAGTAGCATATACTAATCCATTCACTGCTGAAAAGTTGAACTTCTGATAAATTCATTAAGGTATTCTTCTTCCAGATGTTCTTGAAAGATTTATGCAGTGTATATGCATTTCTGTTATCAGTTACACAGTTGTTTTTTATAATTAGTGATTTTACTTTGTATTTATTTAGTAATAGAATAGTATATTTATATATGTATTTTTATAATGTTATATATATATTTTATAACAGATTCTATTTATCAACACTGAAAGAAATTTATCATGCCTTCAAAAAGTGAAAAGAGGAAACAACATAATAAAGCTTATTATTTAAAGAGAAGTCATCCACAAGATTTACCTGAACAACAATGTGTGAACAAAAAGAAAAAAGTCCTGGTAAGAGAGCAAAGATTTTTTTGAAGAACTTATCAAACACTAGTAGTGTGCACAATGTCAAAAATAGAAATAGTGTATCTGCAACTAAAAAGAAAAACAAGAGGAAGGAGAACAACCATGGGAATTCATATTGTAAAAAAAAAACAGTGTATAGTAAAAGGAGGAAGAATCAATTTCAGGAAATTAGAAAAATAATGTTTTATAATAGAGTTGTGTTGAATTTGATGAAGGAAGTGAAGAAATGAAAAAAAAAGCATTTTATAAGAAGAAACGTATAGAAAATATAGTTGAGAAAGCTTTCGAATTGAAAAAAAAGTTGTTTATTTTAGTAATCAAAAGAATTCGATCACTAGATAAGTCAATCCATTTAATGAAGGCCAAAAGTAAGTGGAGAAGCGTAATTAAGAGAAGTAATTTTTCTGAGGTTTTTTGGGGTGAATGGAAACATAGTTCAAGTTCTGAGCCTTTTTTTAATGAAGAGAGTTATTTTCAGAGTAATGATTTGTTGCATGCAGTTGACACTAGTGGTCGTGCTATTGAGAAAGAGAAAATTGTTCCTAGAAATGCAGAAGAGGTGTTAGCTGATGTAGTTTTAGGGAGACCTCCTAAAGCTCCAGTGTACACTTGGAATTGCAGTAGTATTTGTAGTGTACGGCAGGAATCTATTGATTTGTTTATGCAATTTCTTACGTAACTAAACTAAAAAAAGTGTTAAACAAAAGATTAAGATGTTGCAAGGACTAGACCCTTGCAGAGTGAGAGAAAATACTGGTTTACAAGGTCATTTTCTGGCTTGTCTTTCTAATAAAGTATGTCGAAGTGTTTTTCACCATTTCAGGATGTTAGCAGTACATCATACACAAATGAGGAAATTAGTCAGAAGATTGTATTATGCAAAAAGTCCAGCACTAATGTTAAAAAAGTTGAACAGTGCTCTTTTGCGAGGATCTGTAGCAGAAGTAATGAATGTTTGTGATGAAATTCAGGTTAGTAACTTTGGTCCTGAGTAACACAGTGCAGAAACTGATACATTAATAGAAGGAAATGTAGAAGAGAATGTACAACATTGTAGTACAGAAAATTTTGAGCAAGAAATTACGAAGTTTAAGGTGATTTCAGGTGAAATGGCCAAATTATTCTTGTATTTGTTGTCGACAAACTCATTATCAAAATCAGACCAGGACTGTTGATCTGTATTTAAAAAGTGAAAAGGAAAATAATAATGAGTAGAAGGAATTTGTAACTTATTTGTTGGTAGAGAATTGTTTTGATTTGAGTTCTCATCAGCGTATTTGTAAATATTGTTATCACAAATTAGACGAGAACAAAATGCCTGCTAGAGCTGTGCATAATAATCTAGACTTGGTAAATATTCCTTCTGAACTGATGGACTTAAATACCTATGAGTCTATTCTTATTCAATTCTTATTCAATGTGTGCATCCATTTCAGGCTATTGTTCGTATGGAGCCTAAGACAGGGAAATTGCCTCCTTCAGATTTACAGAGAGGATTAAAGGGAAGAGTTGTATATTTGCCAATAGATTTAAAGAAAAATATTGAAACAATTGGTGTAGAAAATGTAGAAGATGAACCTTTAGTTATTCTTGTTAATGGCGTTCCTACTAAGAGTAAGAAAATCTGGCAAGAACTAGTGGATGTTAGGAAAGAGAAAAAGGCAGCATTGGATCTGGTAAAAAATAATCAATACTATAAAAATGTGTATGTGGGAGAAGAAGAAATAACTGTAGAAGAATATAGTGACTCGCCATCTGGACAAATTAAAAAAGTGGATGTGTCCAGAACTGAAGACATCTACGAACATTACAGTGTTCATCCACTTCATTCCAAAGAAGTGATGGGGAATACTAGAGTTATTCCAAATGAAAGAAGCAAAGGGAAGTCCCATTAGTGTATGGGAAAAAAGCTTGGAAGCTTGTTGTTTCCCTCAGTTGTTTCCAACATGAAAAGGAGGACGATATGATGACCGACCTTTGCTGATTCCTGCTTCTGAATACCGGACATCAAGAATGTATGCAGAAGATCCAAGATTTCGACAATGTATTCCGTATTTGTTTCATCTTTTGTTTGAGAGTGATTTGTCTGGACTTTCTTATGCATTGAACCATATATTGAAAACAGGTGGACATCTGCAAAATGTTTCGGCAAAGGAATTTATGAATAAAGTACAGAAGAAAGATAATGTTTTGGAATCTCAGTTAATTAATCTCATGGCATGTCAGCGTGTTACTAATGAGTACTGGTACCATCGTCATGAAGAACTTAAATGTATGCTAAGGAACTTAGGAACTCCTACATGGTTCCTTACTCTAAGCTGTGCTGAATATGCTTGGGATGATTTACTTCAATTTCTTCGAGAGGCAAATCCAAATATAGTAAATATTGAATACAAGACACCTCGAGAATGGTGCTCTTTGGATCCAGTTAATGTATGCAGGTTTTTCAATCATAGATTTGAAGCTATGATGTCTTTTATCACCAATAAAAAAAAAACTCCTCTTGGAGAGGTTCTGGATTTCCTTTGGAGAAAGGCGTATCAAGCGAGAGGTGCTCCTCACATACATATGCTAATATGGATCAAAGATGCTCCCAAATTTGGAACAGATTCAGATGATACTGTGTTGTCTTTTACTGAAGAATATGCTACATGTGATATACCCAAAAGTACAGAAGATAAGGACTTAAGACAACAAGTCTTACGATTCCAAAGCCATCGTTGTGGGAAATATGGTTGTCAAAAGTACAAATCTAAGGATAAATTCTACACCAAATGTTGTTTTGGATTTCCACGTCCTGTAATATCGAAAGGAAGAGTGAACAGTTTAATGTCATCTTTGCGACATACTATCACAAGAAAGTCTCCAAAAAATACCTACAACTTAAGAAGAAATGAAGAGTCAAAAAACAAATGACTACAACCCAGTCATTTTGTCCATGTGGAATGCTAACATGGATATTCAATACGTTGCGGACAATTCCATTGCTGTTGCTCGATATGTAACATCCTACATAACAAAATCAGAAAAGACAGAATTGAAGGAAATGTGGGAAGAGATTTCCCACGAGAAGACTTTGTAAGAAATTATATAGGTATAGTTTGAAGATGTTATCTCATCGAGAAATTGGAGCGCATGAATGCTCGGATCGCTCATCATCTGCAAGTCTATACTCCAAATCTAGAAGAATCATTTGGGTGAGTCTAGGTCTTGCTGCAACACGAAACCGAGTACTTAAATCTGTACAAGAAATTGAATATTTAGCTGAAAAAGAGCCAGACAGTACAGATATTGTGAAAACTAATATGTTGGATACATATTATCCAAATAGAAGTCATCATCTTGAGAACATTTGTCTCTATGAAGTGCAGCAAAACTATATTTTTAAACGGATTACAGAAAACATCAATAATGGTATATATGCCGTGATTGGTTCTGAAGGATGTTTGGTAAAACAAAGAAAAGGACATTTGATTAATCACCGTAAACTGAGTTGCGAAACTCCTGACAAAAGGGAATTTTACTATTTAGCTCTTTGCAACTTTTCAAGCCGTGGCGTTCAGAATTGAAATTACTTGGAGATTTTGAGAGCTATGAAGATTCGTTCAACGCAAGTAAAGATATTATAGAATGTCCTGTTTTTGCTAATTATGTGAAAATGTTGAACGACGAAATTGAGCAAGAAGCTACATTTGCAGCTGAGATTTCTAGAGACAGTTCTCAAGACAGTCAAATTTCTGCTCCGTTGAGTCAGAATCCACTAGAAGAACCAATTGTTCAAAATGAAGCAGCAACTGGTATGGAAGAGGTGTAAACAACAATGTATCAAGCTCAAGAAGATATAACAAACTTAGGAAACTTGGAAGAACAACTAAATGTTGAGCAGAAACAAATATATAAGCAAGTAAGAGAACAGATTGACCATGGATTACTTCATGAAAAGAAAGAGTGCTCTTGCTCATCATTTGAACCTATCCGAATGTACGTCAGTGGACAAGCTGGAATAGGAAAAAGTTTTTTAATTAATCACAACTTAACTACAGAAAACAACTGAGTCACATTTGTCTTGTGTTGTCACTGCTCCAACTGGGTTGGCAGCACACACTATTAAAGGAATTAATTTACACCATTTAATAATGCTACCAGTAGAGCATGAAAACAAATTGGAATACCACAGGCTATCTGGAGTCTTGAAGAAAATGAAGCTTCTCATTATTGATGAGGTTAGCATGGTATCAAACTTAATGCTTGCCTTGTGCATTTAAGAATGCTGCAAATTCTTAAAACAGAGTGTGACATATTATTTGGAGGAAAACACGTCATAGTTTTTGGAGATCTACTACAACTTACTCCTGTAAAAGGACAACCAGTGTTTAAAACACTGGCTCATGAAGATACCAGAAAGTCCTCGGGGAGCATTGGAAATGTAAACATTTGGTCATATTTTGAGTATAAGGAACAGATTACAAATATGTGACAGGCAAATGATGCTAATTATGGAACTATTCTTCAAGATATAAGAATAGGAAAAGTGACTGAACATAGCAAAGAAGCTTTACAGAGACGATTAGTTTCCAATTTGTTTCCAAATGAAAATATTGTTCCTGAGAAAATATATATGAGAATTGCAGAAAACAAATCTGTAATCTGCTTAATGCCAACACTGCGTGAATGTTCTACGTTCAATGAAGACATTTTAAAGTTAGAAAATGAAGAAATTGTAAAATTGGAAGCTATTGATAAAATAGAACATGAAGGAATCACTATTATTTTGACCGAAAAGTTGAAGAGGAAATTGGATTCTTTAGCCCCTTCGCTGCTAGGCCTTTTCCCCTCCTGTGCTAAGCCTTTTTTTGGCGATTTGGGGTAGTGCGCGCTTAGGCCCCTGTAACTTTTTGACCACATAAGGTATCCACGCCAAATTTGCGTCCTTTTCTTCCAACATCATGTGGATTCTAAAGGTGCCCAGGGTTTGTGGATTCCCTTGGAGGGGTCCCAGAAATTAAGCAAAATACAGTGAAATTTTAGTTTTTTTCAGAAAAATGGGAAAAACTGGCTGCAAATGAAAGCCTCTGGGTTTTTCCCTGCAAATGTTATCAAGAGTTGTGGGGCTGAAGTCTCCATTTTCTCATCTTTTAGGGAATTACAGTCTTTTGTCAGAGAACCAACATTTTTCACACAGTTTTGGCATTTTTCTGGGACATAGCCTATTTTTGCTATTTTTAGAGCTTTCAACCTCCTTCCAGTTAATGGTAGAAATGAGTTTGAAAGCAATAATTGATCCTGGAAAGCTATACATTTTCGAAAAGTAGACAAAATTCTGAATTCAGAAAGGGGTCATTTGTCTAAATACATGAAGGTTTCTTCATTGAAACTAACAGTTAAATATTGGAATAATTGAAAATTTGTTGAAAAAAACAGCCTTTTGTCTCAGCGTTTTCACCTATAACTTTTGTAATTTTGACAGCTCTTGGAAAGCAATATACCGTTACATCCGTTTGACCTTCCTGGTTGTGGGGATATATAGGACTTGTAGTTTCACCAAGAACCTGACGAACCCAGAGCCAAAAACTGAGCAGCAACTTGCAATGGTATTTTATTATTTACTGGGTATAGAGCACTTATTCATGGAAAATGTATACATGGAAAAATCGGTATGAAAGACACCTATGTATTTCTGAATTGGGTACAAATTATAGAGTTTAGAAACAGTATATATTTGCACATTTTCAAAATTGGGAATACTCATACTAGCATGAGAATTATTGGTCATTTTTCAAAAAGATTTTTTTTTACACAATGTCTGTCATTGGGAAGGGAGAAATGCATGAAAACTCAATAGGTAATAACAGTTGATTTACAAATCTGAATTACCCTAAGTCTCCCGATAAAAACGGTACTTCACTTGTGTGGGTGGGCCTTGTGCCTGCGACAGGAAACGGCGCAAAATGCAACGTGGTCACACCTCAATTTTGCAGTTAAAAATTGACCCTTTTATGGCAAAGTGCCTAGCTGTAGTTTTTGCACCCTAGCTCTGCCGGCACCTAGGAAAACCTAGCAAACCTATACATTTTTGAAAACTACACACCCAGGGCAATTCAGGATGGGGTGACTCGACTGCCTCCCACCAGGTTCTGTTACCCAGAATCCCTTGCAAAGCTAAAAAAGTGACAAACAAAACGCATTTTCCTCACATTTCAGTGGTGGAAAGTTCTGGAATCTGCGTGAATCAACAAATTTCCACCCACCCAGCGTTCCCCCCGGTCTCCCAAAAATAATGGTACCTCACTTGCCTGGGTCTGCCTAGTGCCTGCGACAGGAAACAGCGCAAAACGCAACGTGGTCGCACCGCAATTTCGCAGTGAAAATGTGCCCTTTTTTGTCAAACAAAGTGCCTACCTTTCGTGCGCATGCATTTGCTTCTCTGATAGTGGCGTCTTGTTCATTCACCCTCGGCTCGGTCAGATGGTCTGCACTGTTTTGGTTTTTTTTGTTTTTTTTTTGTTCGTTCTTGTTACCGGGCCTCACCTGCTTCCTGATCCACGGCCAGGCTTGGCTCCGCCCCCAACCTCCTCGGACGACCGGCCGGGCTTGGCTCCGCCGGTCAGTAGGAAAAACTGCATTGCCCAGGATTCTTGGCTCCTCAAGGCTGACGCTACCACCGAGCGCGCCAGGAGGCGCTTAAAGCTGCGTCAGGGGCTGAGTCCCTTGCTGTTTGTTTGTTCGTTCTTGTTACCGGGGCTCACCTGCTTCCTGATCCACGGCCGGGCTTGGCTCCGCCCCCAACCTCCTCGGACGACCGGCCGGGCTTGGCTCTGCCGGTCAGTAGGAAAAACTGCATTGCCCAGGATTCTTGGCTCCTCAAGGCTGACGCTACCACCGAGCGCGCCAGGGGGCGCTTAAAGCTGCGTCAGGGGCTGAGTCCCTTGCTGTTTGTTTGTTCGTTCTTGTTACCGGGGCTCACCTGCTTCCTGATCCACGGCCGGGCTTGGCTCCGCCCCCAACCTCCTCGGACGACCGGCCGGGCTTGGCTCCGCCGGTCAGTAGGAAAAACTGCATTGCCCAGGATTCTTGGCTCCTCAAGGCTGACGCTACCACCGAGCGCGCCAGGAGGTGCTTAAAGCTGCGTCAGGGGCTGAGTCCCTTGCTGTTTGTTTGTTCGTTCTTGTTACCGGGGCTCACCTGCTTCCTGATCCACGGCCGGGCTTGGCTCCGCCCCTAACCTCCGCGGACGACCGGCCAGACTTGGCTCCGCGGGTCAGTAGGAAAAACTGCATTGCCCAGGATTCTTGGCTCCTCAAGGCTGACGCTACCACCGAGCGCGCCAGGAGGCGCTTAAAGCTACGTCAGGGCCCCCGTCCCGCAAGGACGCGCACAGGACGCGCGCCGGACGAAGCCCGGACGAAGCCTGGACAAAGGGCGGACAGTCTGTGACAGTCCGTGACTGGCCGGAACTGGGCTGGGCCAGGACCCCTGTCTGCTTTTAATGAGGCTATAGGTGTCATTTATATAATCTGGTATACGCTGTAGACTCTTCAAATCTGTTAGCGCTCTTTGGTCTGGAGGCGATATTTTGTCTTAATTACTAACCAACGATTCTCAAAATGTCTAAACAAAGGTCTTCTTCTGTACCTAATACCATAGATAATTATCTAGTACAGGTTGTGAGCAAAATTAATAGCACTAGGCGGATATCGTTGGGATTGAGCTCACCACCGGTCATTTCTACGCAAAGTGTACTTCCAGATCCTATTGTCATAGAAGTTCCGGCACAAGTGCAAGCACATACTGTTGATGCTTTACCTGCTGAGTCATGTTTAAACGTGGATCCTAATTTCGACCTGATTACACCGCTGGCTGATAACTTAGTTGATGATCAAGGTGATCAGTTAAACTTGACAGTAGTTGATTAACCTCCCCCCGAACCTGTGCCTGTGACTAGAGCCATAAGAGCATGCCGGAAGGGTCAGAGTAAAAGGGGTGGGCTACGTTCCAGTAGGAAAAGAATTATATCTCCATTGAAAATCGATGATACATCTGAAGTGAATAGTGAACAAGCTGAGAAGGAGATATTAGGTGATGATATGATTAGTAAGCTAGTTAGTATGCTTGACTTAAAGATCAATTCAATAATTAAACCTTTGGTAGCTAAAATTGACCTATTAACAGCTGAGGTAAATAGACTAGGGAGTCTGCTAAACAAGGCAGTGAAGGAGGTGGATAATGTACCTATTTTAGCTTTAAACAATGCTGTACCAGTGATAAACTGCCTTAGGGATGGGATGGGGAGTAGTAGTGACGATGTGAGATCAATTCTGCCTCCTACCCAGCAGGTAGCTGATAAAGGCATAAGGGCTCCAGCTAGAAAAGATATACCATCAAACCCCATAGGGAATAGTGTGGATCAAGGCCCTGTCCAACTAATTGTTGAGGCCTCTCCTCTTGTTTTGGTTTTGGCAAATGTGCCTCCTGTAAAAACAGGTCCAATAGAATCTAGCTCTTCTTTGATTAGTAAAGCTTACCACTGGTTATGCAATAACATGTTGATATCTCCGAGAGGGAAACAGCAGCTGGCAGGGGAGATCACAACGGCAAGAAGGGTGGACTGGATAGGGCCTACCGCAAAAAAACTAAAGGGGGATTGTGTAGTCTTGCACTTTTTAAGCCCAGAAACACTCCCCGAGCTATTACAACACATATTTCCTCCTCAACGCAGGAGTGCTGAGATTGTCCCGCTGACTTTGGATTTTTTCTATAGGAGAAGTAATACAGTGAATCCTCATATTTTAAAAACAAAATGGAACCTGGTAACAAAAAATTGGGGCAGGGTTCCACAGTCAAGTGAGTGGGGTATCAGTGTTGAGAACAGGTTTGCAGCATTGTCAAACCTGAATGATTGCGACTGACTTGAGAAGGCAGGTAATGGTAGACTTAATGTCCTTGTTGAGTTAAATACAATTTACACTCCTATTGTTGAGGACTTTGGTACTCCTAAAGCTACTTATACCCTCCAAGGAAGTTCAACTAATGATATAAACTATCTGGCTAGTAGTGAAAAGTCTGAACCCCCCAAGCTACCTCCCAATTCTGTTGTAAATTCTGATTCTGATATGTGTGCTGCTGTTCCTTTATCGGGTTCTAATATTGGAAATACCTTTGTGCGAGTAGATGGTTCTGATGGAGAAGTAAGTGTAACGAATCCTCTATCGACGAACTCGGATGGCCCTGTGGATATTGTGGATATTGTGGGGAAATTCTTTTCTTGGAATATTGCAGGCCTGGGTTCCAAATTGGACCCTGGAGATTGGCTTCGATTTGTCAATTGTTTTGATATATGTATATTTCAGGAGACTTGGTCATGTGAACCACTTTTTGCCCAAGGATACTTGAATTACTTTGTGCCAGCACTTAAAGGCCCAAGGGGAAGACCAATAGGTGGTCTAACCATTTGGGTTCGACAGTCATCAAAACTGGCCGTTAAAGTAATTGAAACCGGACATAGAGACATTCAATTAATTACAATCAACTCTGATATTTTGGGTTTAGTAGTCATCTACAATGTGTAAATGAGGAGTACAGGCGGTGGGAGGTCAGAGGTTTTGGCGGCCTTGGGTTCCTTGCTTGATGTTTACTCCCGAGATTACCCGACTGTCATTGCAGGTGACTTTAATCAAACATTTGAACCTCTAGTGGCTGATGAAGATTTTATTGGGGATGATGAGGACTGGCACTGGGGGGTCCCAAAACTAGAGTTGAAACCAGTCGTGCGCTGGACTGAAGATGTGATCAGTATTAATGCTTTATGTTTAGAGAAAGGTCTTAGAGCATTAAATGGTAGGACACAAAGCGATAAAAGTGGTTCCATGACTTTTGACAACGGGCGACACAAGAGCAGAATTGACTACGTTCTCTGCAGTCTGAAATTATGGCCATTGTTAAGTGACATGGAGATTGTGTGGAGTAGTGAGAGTGATCACAATCCTCTGTGTATTAAGCATAAATGGTGGTCGTTACCACATAGGCAAATCTGTCTTAGTGCCTCTGTCCCACCGCAAATTGTTCCTAGCAATAATATGTGTAGATTGAGATGGACAAACGTTGTAACTAATCAAGAGGCAATTGATAATATTAAAATTGAGGTTGAAAAAGCTATAACAGCTATGGAGCAATGTAATCACTCCAGGCCTGTGCTGAGGGGTGTGACTGGAATCCATGATACTCTTTTCAAGGTAATTAAACATCACTTTTTGAAGAAGGTAAAGGATAATAGTAAGAGAGTACCCAAAAATGCAAAATGGTATAATGCCAGCTGTAGGGATGCCCGAATTGCCTTAAGTGCTGCTCTAAAGTGTAGGGATACTTTGGCTATTCAAACTGCTAGAAAGAAGTATAAAGTCAGTATAATGAGTGCTAAGAAAGCCTGGGATGAGCTCCACTGGTCCGATCTAAAAAGCGCCAGTGACAAGAAAGACTCTAGATTGTTCTGGAGCATTGTTAAATGGGGTGGTGAGGGGAAACCCGAAGCCCCAAATAATAATGTTCCGGAAGAAGAATGGATAAGGTTTTTTAGTATACAGTATGCGGACTCAAATCAGTTTGCATGCACTGCGGATATAAATTATGCCCACTTTACAGACAATTTCTTTAGCCCACAAGAAATCCTGGGAGCTTTGAGCACTGTAAACAGTGGCCGTGCTCCAGGCATGGATGGCGTTCCTGCCGACGTCTTTATTAACGATAAGGAGAGGTGGGGTAGGTACATAAGTCTCCTTATTAATAGTATTGCAAGGGGTGCAGAAGTACCGGCATCCTGGCTGGGAGCAGTAATTATACCAGTTTTTAAGAAAGGCGATCACTCCAAGCCTGGTAATTATAGGCCGATCAGCCTTATTGATACTATACAAAAAACAATAGGGCGAGTCATTGTGAACAGGCTCCTGGATTGGGCTGAGGACAATGATGCTTTGTCACCATTCCAAGCGGGTTTCCGCAGGTCGACAAGTACTGTGGACCAGGTTTTCCGCTTTAATTTACTACAGTGGAAAACTGTGGTGCTGGGCGGAGGCAGCCTGTACGCGGCTTTTGTCGACTTGCGGGCTGCCTTCGACCTAGTCCCGCGGTTGAAGTTGTGGTCTGTCCTCAGGAACCTGGGTGTCCCTGATGATTTGCATAATTTAATAATGAGGCTCCATGAATCAACATTTGCGAGAATACAGTGGGGGGGGTCAGGGAGTGGAGACAGCGGATTTCCCGGTAGAGCGGGGAGTCCGGCAAGGCTACTCAATGGCCCCAACGCTTTTTACACTGTATATAAACGGAGTCGTATCTCTCATGGTAACGGCAGAACTGGATGCCCCTTCATTAGCTGGTATTAAAATGCCAATACTAATGTTCGCTGACGATACGCTTATCTTATCAAAAACTCCAAGTGGTCTGCAGCGAGCTCTAGCTATCTTTGATTTATATTGTTGGATCATGGTTTGGAGGTTAATGTGACAAAAATGAAACTTATGACTTTTAATCCCCATCCCAGCTTTAAATCCAAAATTATCATGAATGGACGACCCTTAGAAGTGGTGAAATCTTTTACTTATTTAGGAATTCAAATCTCAAATAAGAACTTGTGGAGTAATCATATAGACATAGCTACATTGAGGCACAGGCAACTATCAGGTGCTATTAGTTCCGAGCACAGAAAGTCTCTAACAAAACCTGTTAAGACTGCTTTGCAAGTATATGAGGCAAAAGCCCTTGGCTCTGCACTTTATGGTGCCGAGATATGGGGCTTTGAGAAGGTGGCTGCATTACAAACCTCGGAAAATAAGTTTTTCTGCTCGATTACTGGCGTCCCGAAAAGCACTCCATTATTGCCCCTCAGGTACGACTTGGGTAGAAAATCGGTTACAGACCTGGTCAGACTTCGACCAATCCTGTATTGGAGGAGGCTCTGGACCATGCCTGAGCTTTCACATTATGCTGAGGGGTTTTTAGATATTGTTAGAGCGGATACATTTCATAAAAATAGGTGGCTTAATTCACTGAAAGTAATTCTGAATGACCTCGGAATGGGTCTGCTTTGGTCAGATCCAGTTGGATCAGTCTTCCCTACTAAAAGAGTTCTAAAAGAAATTTACTGGGACAAGGTAGCCTCCCGGGGTTGGACTAGCACTAGCTTAGGTTCTATGACTGAAGGATTCTTAGAGGCTAAACTGTATCCTTCTTTGGAATCTTATTGGGACTGTATAACAAAGCCAAGTGACCGAAACCTCCTATTCCAACTGAGAGCAGGTTCATTGCCCCTTCGAGCTTTGACCTCTAAATGGGAAGGTGGCGTAAATACTAGCTGTCCTGCTTGTGGCCACGCTAACGAAACTAAGGGTCACTTTTTGTTTTCTTGCACTGCTTACCTGGATCCGAGACGCGTTTGGTTAAAACCAATGTGCAAGAATCTAGGGACTACTAGTAGTTTAGCTGCCCTGCGAATTTTATGTACTACTAGCGAGATGTGGATATTAACAGCAACTGCCAAATATTTTGGATGGGCATGGTCGATCAGACGGAGACTGCTAGTCACTTGACTATTCTTTGTCTGATATATTGAGTGATTAAACTGGGCAGAGACTGCTAGTCATTTGACTATTCTCTGTCTAGGTGAACCACCTGTTTACACCCATCCATGACATTTTTGATATTTTCCTTTGTAGGAAACTGTAAGAACTGATATTTCTCTTTTTAGGAAATTGTAAGACCTAACCCGTTTAAAAAAATTTTTAATGACTAATTACTGATACTATATTTTTAAACCTTGAATTGCGAACTGAGTCATGAATTGTAAATAATATGCTTTTTTACCTTCTTTTATTGTAATTGATTGTAAATTATTTGTATTTTTAAATTGTTTCTGCTTTTATGAGAGAACTCTCGAATAAAGCATATTTTGACTTTGACTTTGCCTACAATTCGTTTTTTTTTTTTTTTTAAACTTTATTGTCAAGAAGGCAAAAAAGACATTTACATCAACATCATTGATCAGCATTTTCTTATCACTACTAAGATTAATCGGAGATGCGGATAAGTCTCAGCATGTTCCGACGTTTGTGACAATTATACAAGTATAGACGAGAGGGAAATAAATGCTATCTAGTTGCATACATTCTTACTTGGCAACATTCCACTCCCCGTTTCAATTCGCAATTTGCCCACTTAGGATAGAGCAATTAATGATTAGCAAGTTCAACTAAGAGAACAAAAATCACAACTAATAAAACCTAACTGATGTCATCATCACAATAGAACTTTGTATCTACACATAGACAATTCTTCATCTACTGCACACAGTCCGTATATTTGTTCAAATGTTACCTCGTGGTCCCACTCCATCCCACCACAACTCAGAGTTCCACTTACTAGGTCCTCCCTCCTAATCTTCTTCTTCATCTGACTCCAAATCGTCGTCCTCCGGCAAGGGTGCACACGGTTCCCCCCTGTATTTATTCCAAGGCAACCATACTTTATTCCATTTACGGGGACAGGCCCGCAGCACATACACCGCCCTCTCTTTCACCATTAGAAGGTCCATATTTCTTATCCAGCCATGCACCGTAGGCACTTCTGGGGCACCCCATTTCTGTGCAATGTCTCTTTTGGCTACTGTCACAGCCAACGTGACCCACAACTGTCCATACCTGTTCAGGTCAGTAGGGTCCCAAATGTTCAATAGGCATTTACGGGGTTCAGGGAGAAGTGATACCCCAAGGACTTGGGATACTGTGCGCATAATTTGTCTCCAGACTTCCTGGATCAACGGGCAATCCCAGAGTGTGTGGAGTAAAGTACCCTCCTCCCCACAGCCTCTCAGACAGAAGGGGTGCGGCGCCCTCTGTATCCTGTGTAAAAGTGTCCTGGTGTAATAGGTGCGGTGTAGGATCTTGAGCTGGACTAACCTGAACCTAGCCGAGATGCCCACCTCCCTCGGTGATGCCAGCGCCTCATTCCATTCAGTGTCATCCATGTCTCCTACATCCCCAACCCACCTCTCTCTAAGTTTCTGCGTGGGGATTGTCAGGTTGTTAACCAATTTCTTGTATGTAAGAGAGGTCGCCTTTTGTTCCATAAATTCCGTCAACAACCTGTCTTCCAGTGGCGACGATTCCGGGAGTGTGGTGTCAGGTGGAATGGCTTGTAGTAGAGCGTGACGAATTTGCACATACCGGAAGGTTTCTGTGGGGCCCATATCATACTGCTGCTGTAGCTGCGAGAATGCAATTACTGAGCCCTGATCCCAGAGGTCCCCCACCACCGAAATCCCAATTTGATCCCAGCGTGCGAAGCCCTTACTGGACCTCAAGTTCCCCAATGACTTCGCGTCCCACAACGGCGTCATTCTATTGATCTTCCCCTTCCATCCCAGTCGAGCCTGCGCTGCATGCCATAAGGTAGCCGTATGCAACGTTGGGCCAAGCAATGTACGAACTTGTGAGTGGTTGTACAACACTGATAGCATGCCGTCCGTCCCCAACTGCGACCAGTCCGCCTTATAAGCGGGGTCTTCCCGCGGGACATGGATCCAGCAATTAATTACCTTAAGTTGGGATGCCCAATAATACAGTTGAAGGTTGGGAAGTGCAATCCCTCCGTCGTACCAGCTTTGAACGAGCTTGGCATGTGCTATACGGGCTGGGCCGTTGCCCCACAACAGAGCAGATACCTGCGCAGCGACCTGTTGGAAGTAACGTGGAGCCACTACGTGCGGGGTGTTCTCCAACACATAGAGAAACCTAGGGAGAGCCATCATTTTAAATAACGCTGCCCGCCCAAGGAGGGTCAGCGGAAGGGTAGCCCAATATTTAACGTCCGCACGTAAACGTGTCAGAGGTGGCACCAGGTTCGCAGTGTAGAAGTCCGCCGCATTAGTGGTGATGAAAATACCTAGGTATTTAAATGAGCCGGTCGCCAATTGCAGGGGGCAGTCATTCCGCAGTAACGGCTCCTGGCCCTTAAGGACGAATATTATGGATTTGGACCAATTTAGGGTGTAGCCGGACGCTTTCCCGTGCTCATCGCACAGAGCCAACAGGGCAGGAATACCCTCATCGGGATTGGTCATGTAGATCAGCATGTCATCTGCATATAAGGATACCTTATCCTCCCACCCGTCCTCCCAGGTGATGCCCCGAAACAGTGACGTTGTTCTGAGCAGAATAGCTAGTGGCTCCAGCACCAGCGCAAAGAGTAAGGGGGACAGTGGGCACCCCTGCCGGGTCCCTCGCCCCAGGGGGAAGGTCTGCGAAATGTGGCCATTCGCCACCACCTGCGCCATGGGTGACCTATAAAGTAGCCGTATCCATGCTATAAATTTCGGGCCGAAGCCCATACGAGCAAGGACCGCAAAGAGATACTCCCATTCCACCAGATCGAAGGCCATTTTGGCGTCTAGAGACAATATGACTGCCTGGTCCGAGAGGAGATGTGCTCGCGCCAGGACTCCATGGACTCTCCGCAAATTCAGTGCCGTACTTCTGTGCGGCATGAAACCTGATTGATCGGGGTGTATTAGGGTCTGTAGATGCTTAATCAGGCGACTAGCCAGGAGTTTCGCTAGGATCTTCGCTTCCACGTTGAGCAAGGAGATAGGACGGTACGAGGAGCAGGCCGTCTGCGGCCTGTCAGGCTTAGGAATGGCTACTATCGTGGCTATGCGTTGGTCCAGAGGGAGTTCAGCCTTGTCTAAACTTTCTACATACATATCTAGCAGGGGTTTGCTCAACAGGGGAGCCAACGCTTTGTACCATTCCACGGGTATCCCGTTAGGACCCAGCGCCTTCCCGGATCGTAACGACTGTATTGCCAATTGGATTTCATCTTCGGTTAAGTCAGTGTCCAGTTCCCGTTGTGCGTCCTGCGAAAGCTCGGGGACCGCTATGTTATTAAGTGACGCTAATGCCTCCCGTTCCGTGACCTCCCGAACCGGTGTGTATATTTCTTGATAATGTCGTGCCAGGGTGCGAACTATCTGCTCAGGGTGTGTCTGCAGCTGGCCATCCTGTGTGTATAGCCTCTGAATACCTTTGTTACAGCCACTCTTTTTATCTAACCACGCCAGCATCTTCCCGGCTTTATCGCCCAGGTCATATATCCTGTGAGCTGTGTTTGCCAAGTGTCCCTTGGTAACTGTTGTAAGATGAGACAAGTGCTGTTGTTGACTGAGGTGTAGCGCATGTGCAGTGGCAGGGGTGGGATCGGCCATGTGTACTGCGTTTGCGGCCTGTAGTGCCAATTCTAATTGTGCGAGGTCACGTCTGGAGTCTCGTTTATGCCCTGTGATGGCCGCTATCGCTGCGCCGCGCAAGACTGTTTTGTACGCCTCCCAAAGTACCGAGGGTGAGGAAACTGTGCCCATATTTTCTGTAAAATAGTGTGATGTGGCCAATTTAAGCTTTTTCCTAACACCAGGGATTTGTAAGTAATTGGGGTAGATCGGATAGATCCTGGCGCGCCTCTTCTCTTTAGTCGTAATGTGGAGGGACATTGGGGAGTGATCAGATACACCTCTAGGCAGGATCTCTAATTTGTCCACCGATCCCAGCCCCATCCCTAAAAAGAAAAGGTAATCAATACGTGAGAGGCTGTTGTGTGTAGCTGAGTAGTGCGTGTACTGAGTCGCCATGGGGTTCAATTGACGCCAAACATCAGTAAGGCCTAGCGCCGTCAGAAAACCAGGAAGCGTGGCTGTCCCTCTCGGGCGTTCTCGTATGGGAAAGGTGTCCAACTGCGGGTCAGTTATGGCATTGAAGTCCCCCCCAATGATCATGTCACCTTCTGGGAGGTCAAGTAGAAATTGACCCAGCGCCGGCAGGGCCGTAGAGTGTAGTGCTGGTGGGATGTATACGGACACTATGTTGAGGGGTCTCCCTTCCCATTGGCCAAATATCGCCGCAAATCGACCCTGATCATCCCTTTTGCGGCTTTCCACCATAAAGGAGGAGTTCTTCTTAAGGAGTATCCCGGTGCCCCTGGATCCCGTGGTGAACTCTGCATGTACCTCCATGGCATAACCCCGTCGGTCGAGTGCTTTGCATGTAGACCCAGCCAGGTGCGTCTCTTGCAACATCACCAAGTCAGGTCCGTGGCGTTTGATGGTTTGGAGAACCAATCCCTGCTTAATCTTGTCCCCAGACCTCTAACATTCCATGTGAGTAGTTTTAAGAGAGACACCATTGTCATCGGTGGGCCACAGTCCGCGGGTGTGTCACTAGCTACCTGGGCCATACGGGATTATGATCAGTGCTACTGACATGTGGAGTCGGAGTGGAACACATATACAATGACGTGTGCTAGGGTACCATGAGTGTATAGCCTGTAGTAGGACCTTGTGCCACATTGAAGAGGTGATGACTAAGAACACTAACCATAACAATACAACCAACCCCCCCACCCCCTCCCTGCTTCCCTGCACCACGGACTTGAACCCGCCCGAATCCCCAACTTGGCAGAGTGCATAATCCCATCCCTGTACACCTTACTTGCTCGTGGGGTTGGTGAGACCCCTACAGGCACCGGCCGATGCCCGCCCTACTCAGCTCCATCAGCATCAAGTTCCCAAGGTCTACAATATACTGTCCCTCTGGCAGCCCTGTCAACTCAGCCCATTACAGGTTGTCCAGAGTCAAAGGGGTCTCTTTCAAGATCCGAATCCAGTGCCGCTGCGCCCTCTTCGTTCGCGGGGCTCCTCGACGGGCGATCCGCTGGTTCTCCGCTGTGCTGGTGCCTTCGGTCCCTGTGCGGGCGGTGAGGCCGGCCCACCTGCCTCCATCCATCAAGCCATTCTCTAGCCACCTCTGGCGTGTCAAAAAACCACGTTTTCCCTTCGGCCACAATTAGCAGCTTGGCAGGGAAGAGCATTGAGTACTGCAGGCCTTTGTCTCGCAGCGCTTTCTTCACATCCGTGAATGACTTCCTGCGCCTAGCTACCTCCGCCGTGTAGTCCGGAAAGAAGGCCAAAGTGGAGTTCTGAATTTTCACAGGCGGGGAGACCCTTGCCGCCTGAAGGATGGCGTCCCTGTCCCTAAAATTGAATAATCTGGCCAGCACAGGTCTCGGAGTGGCTCCTGGTTTCGGTGTTCCACCAGGAACTCGGTGTGCCCTTTCAACAGAAAAGAATTTGGACAGACCTTTAGGATTCAGCTGGGATTTGATCAGGTCTTCAACGTAGAGGTCCATAGCAGCTTTTCCTTCTGATTCCGGCAGGCCCAGGATGCGGACGTTGTTCCTCCGGGAGCGCCCTTCCTGATCGTCGAGTTTCTCCTGCAACTGTTTAGTGACTTTCTCCATGCGTTCCATGGCAACCTGCAGGTCCGAGGTGTCCTCGACGAGTGATTTTGTAACTACCTCCACTTGCGTCACTCTCTCCGCCATTTTTTTGAAGTCCGCCCGGAGCAGAGTGACCTCGGAAGAAATGGAACCCACTGTCGTTTTGACCTCGGTGAGGGTCTTCATAACATCGTCCAGGGTCACCTTGGGAGGGGCCCCCGCGTCTGGGGTCGCTCCAGCCGAGTGGCGGCTGCCCGTCTGGGCTTGTCCATGTTGGCCGTAAGCAAATTTGTCGAGCTTAGCCTGCGTCGACGTACTTCTCGTGCCCTTGCCGGCCATGCTGGCTTGGTGAGGATGTAGGCAGTCGTATTGGGCTGGTAGGTTTGTGCGTGGCCCACGCGTCGTGTACTTTCCTCGGGCGTCCGGCAATCAATTGCGGGTACCACCGGGTCCAAGAGGGCGCCGTGCACTCCCCACAGGGCCCAGACGCGGCGCAGCCGGCCGCCGCGAAGAGCAGCACCTCGGTCTCCGTGAAGTTGCAGTGCGGCCTTCCGCGTGGTCGATTCCGTATTCCACACGTACCGCAGTGTTATCAATTGCGGTGCTTCTGTGCGCCGTCAGTGGGTTCTCGCAGGGGGGCCCCCAACAGAGCGCGCCTGACTCCTCCCGTGTTCCACCACTTCAGCGCCAATGCGGGACCTCCCGTGTACACAGGGCGCCGCACGATGACCCCTCTCAGCCAGGGAAATGGGGCTTAGACGCGTCCCCCCTCCAAAGCGGGGTGGGACTCTGATTAATGGCCGCGTATGAAGACGACAGCGCCCTCAGAGCAGACCGCCTCACCTCGTCGCCGCAACGGCGCTTCCGGCCTCCCGGTCCGTCTCACACTCCGCCGTCCGGGACCCCGGAGGATCTTCACTCCCGTCGGCAGCCTCCTTGCCTTCAGACGGTGCCCCAGGCCAGATAATCCCTGCAGCCACACAGGGGGCACGCTCGCTACGAGTGGTGCGGTGCCTACTCTACAGGGCAGAATGTAGTTGCGGCCGGCCAATGTCGCAGCGCTCGGCCGAGGAGGATGTACTTCCGGTCGGGTCCGCCAGGCACTGTGGGTCGGTGTTGCTGGGCTGGTGTAGGCCCCAGTTCGCCGCCTCCAATCGCAGCCGATCCCGGTGTCCGGTCACTACCGGGGTCGGAGCATTGTGTGCCGCTCGGGTCCCCGAGCCGATGTCGCTCCTTCGAGCGGGCTTAAAGACGGATCAGTGACGGATAGTTGATGCGGGCCGGTTTGCCTGGAGGAGCTCCCGCTTCAAGCTGCCACCATGTTCGGCAGTCGGCCACGCCCCCTACAATTCGTTTTTTAACCCCAGCTCTGCCGGCACCTAGGGAAACCTAGCAAACCTATACATTTTTTAAAAGTAGACACCCTGGGGAATTCAGGATGGGCTGACTCGACTGCCTACCACCAGGTTCTGTTACCCAGAATCCCTTGCAAAGCTAAGAAATTGACAACAAAAACGCATTTTGCTCACATTTCTGTGGTGGAAAGTTCTGGAATCTGTGTGGATCAACAAATTTCCACCCACCCAGCGTTCCCCCAGGTCTCTCGAAAAACAATGTTACCTCACTTGCCTGGGTCTGCCTAGTGCCTGCGACAGGAAACAGCGCAAAACGCAACGTGGTCGCACCTCAATTTCGCAGTGAAAACGTGCCCTTTTTTGGCAACGAGACTACCTTTTGTTTTTGAACCCTAGCTCTGCCGGCACCTAGGGAAACCTAGCAAACCTATAAATTTTTGAAAACTACACACGCAGGGGAATTCAGGATGGGGTGACTCGACTGCCTCCCACCAGGTTCTGTTACCCAGAATCCCTTGCAAAGCTAAGAAATTGACAACAAAAACGCATTTTGCTCACATTTCTGTGGTGGAAAGTTCTGGAATCTGTGTGGATCAACAAATTTCCACCCACCCAGCGTTCCCCCAGGTCTCTCGAAAAACAATGTTACCTCACTTGCCTGGGTCTGCCTAGTGCCTGCGACAGGAAACAGCGCAAAACGCAACGTGGTCGCACCTCAATTTCGCAGTGAAAACGTGCCCTTTTTTGGCAACGAGACTACCTTTCGTTTTTAAACCCTAGCTCTGCCGGCACCTAGGGAAACCTAGCAAACCTATACATTTTTGAAAACTACACACGCAGGGGAATTCAGGATGGGGTGACTCGACTGCCTCCCACCAGGTTCTGTTACCCAGAATCCCTTGCAAAGCTAAAAAATTGACAAAAAAAGCATTTTCCTCACATTTCTGTGGTGGAAAGTTCTGGAATCTGCGTGGATCAACACATTTCCACCCACCCAGCGTTCCCCCAGGACTCCCGAAAAAAATAGTACCTCTTTGCCTGGGTCTGCCTAGTGCCTGCAACAGGAAACAGCGTAAAACGCAACATGGTCGCACCGCAATTTCGCAGTGAAAATGTGCCCTTTTTTGGCAAAGAGCCTACCTTTCGTTTTTTAACCCTAGCTCTGCCGGCACCTAGGGAAACCTAGAAAACCTATATATTTTTGAAAACTAGACACCCAGGGAAATTCAGGATGGGGTGACTCGACTGCCTACCACCAGGTTCTGTTACCCAGAATCCCTTGCAAAGCTAAGAAATTGACAAAAAATGCATTTTTCTCTCATTTCTGTGGTGGAAAGTTCTGGAATCTGCGTGGATCAACAATTTTCCACCCACCCAGCGTTCCCCCAGGTCTCCCGAAAAAAATGGTACCTCACTTGCCTGGGTATGCCTAGTGCCTGCGACAGGAAACAGCGCAAAACGTAACATGTTTGCACCTCAATTTCGCAGTGAAATCGTGCCCTTTTTTGGCAAAGTGCCTACCTTTTGTTTTTTAACCCTAGCTCTGCCGGCACCTAGGGAAACCTAGAAAACCTATACATTTTTGTAAACTAGACACCCAGGGGAATTCAGGATCGGGTGACTCGACTGCCTACCACCAGGTTCTGTTACCCAGAATCCCTTGCAAAGCTAAGAAATTGACAAAAAAACGCATTTTCCTCACATTTCTGTGGTGGAATGTTCTGGAATCTGCGTGGATCAACACATTTCCACCCTCCCAGCGTTTCCCCGGGTCTCCCCAAAAAAATGGTACCTCACTTGCCTGGGTCTGCCTAGTGCCTGCGACAGGAAACAGTGCAAAACGCAACGTGGTCGCACCTCAATTTCGCAGTGAAATAGTGCCCTTTTTTGGCAAAGAGCCTACCTTTTGTTTTGGAACCCTAGCTCTACCGGAACCTAGGGAAACCTAGCAACCCTATACATTTTTGAAAACTAGAAACCCAGGGGAATTCAGGATGGGGTGACTCGACTGCCTACCACCAGGGTCTGTTACCCAGAATCCCTTGCAAAGCTACAAAATTGACAAAAAAATGCATTTTCCTCACATTTCTGTGGTGGAAAGTTCTGGAATCTGCGTGGATCAACAAATTTCTACCCACCCAGCGTTCCCCCGGGTCTCCTGAAAAAAATGGTACCTCACTTGCATGGGTCTGCCTAGTGCCTGCGACAGGAAACAGCGCAAAAGGCAATGTGGTCGCACCTCAATTTCGCAGTGAAATCGTGCCCTTTTTTGGCAAAGAGCCTACCTTTTGTTTTTGAACCCTAGCTCTGGCAGCAACCAGGGAAACCTAGCAGACCTATACATTTTTGAAAAGTAGACACCCTGGGGAATTCAGCATGGGGTGACTCGACTGCCTACCACCAGGTTCTGTTACCCAGAATCCCTTGCAAAGCTAAGAAATTGACAAAAAAACGTATTTTCCTCACATTTCTGTGGTGGAAAGTTCTGGAATCTGCGTGGATGAACAAATTTCCACCCACCCAGCGTTTCCCCAGGTCTCTCAAAAAAATTGTTACCTCACTTGCCTGGGTCTGCCTAGTGCCTGCGACAGGAAACAGCGCAAAACGCAACGTGGTCGCATCTCAATTTTGCAGTGAAAACGTGCCCTTTTTTGGCATCGAGCCTACCTTTCGTTTTTGAACCCTAGCTCTGCCAGCACCTAGGGAAATCTAGCAAACCTATACGTTTTTGAAAACTAGACACCCAGGGAAATTCAGTATGGGGTGACTCGACTGCCTACCACCAGGTTCTGTTTACCCAGAATCCCTTGCAAAGCTAGGAAATTGACAAAAAAAACGCATTTTCCTCACATTTCTGTGGTGGAAAGTTCTGGAATCTGCGTGGATCAACAAATTTCCACCCACCCAGCGTTTCCCCAGGTCTCCCGAAAAAAATGGAACCTCACTTGCCTGGGTATGCCTAGTGCCTGCGACAGGAAACAGTGCAAAACGCAATGTGGTCGCACCTCAATTTCACAGTGAAATCGTGCCCTTTTTTGGCAAAGAGCCTACCTTTTGTTTTTTAACCCTAGCTCTGCCGGCACCTAGGGAAACCTAGCAAACCTATACATTTTTGAAAACTAGACACCCAGGGGAATTCAGGATGGGGTGACTCGACTGCCTACCACCAGGTTCTGTTACCCAGAATCCCTTGCAAAGCTAAGAAATTGACAAAGAAAACGCATTTTCCTCACATTTCTGTGGTGGAAAGTTCTGGAATCTGAGTGGATCAACAAATTTCCACCCACCCAGCGTTCCCCAGGGTCTCCCAAAAAATATGGTACCTCACTTGCCTGGGTCTGCCTAGTGCCTGCGACAGGAAACAGCGCAAAACGCAACGTGGTCGCACCTCAATTTCGCAATGAAATAGTGCCCTTTTTTGACAAAGAGCCTACCTTTTGTTTTTGAACCCTAGCTCTGCCGGCACCTAGGGAAACCTAGCAACCCTATACATTTTTGAAAACTAGACACCCAGGGGAATTCAGGATGGGGTCACTCGACTGCCTCCCACCAGGTTCTGTTACCCAGAATCCCTTGCAAAGCTAAATAATTGACAAAAAAAAGCATTTTCCTCACATTTCTGTGGTGGAAAGTTCTGGAATCTGCGTGGATCAACAAATTTCCACCCACCCAGCGTTCCCCCAGGACTCCCGAAAAAAATAGTACCTCTTTGCCTGGGTCTGCCTAGTGCCTGCAACAGGAAACAGCGCAAAACGCAACATGGTCGCACCGCAATTTCGCAGTGAAAATGTGCCCTTTTTTGGCAAAGAGCCTACCTTTCGTTTTTGAACCCTAGCTCTGCCGGCACCTAGGGAAACCTAGAAAACCTATACGTTTTTGAAAACTAGACACCCAGGGAAATTCAGTATGGGGTGACTCGACTGCCCACCACCAGGTTCTGTTTACCCAGAATCCCTTGCAAAGCTAAGAAATTGACAAAAAAAACGCATTTTCCTCACATTTCTGTGGTGGAAAGTTCTGGAAACTGCGTGGATCAACAAATTTCCACTCACCCAGCGTTCCCCCAGGTCTCCCAAAAAAAATGGTACCTCACTTGCCTGGGTCTGCCTACTGCCTGCGACAGGAAACTGTGCAAAACACAACGTGGTCGCACCTCAATTTCGCAGTGAAATCGTGCCCTTTTTTGGCGAAGAGCCTACCTTTTGTTTTTGAACCCTAGCTCTACCGGCACCTAGGGAAACCTAGCAAACCTATACATTTTTGAAAACTAGACACCCTGGGGAATTCCGGATGGGGTGACTCGACTGCCTACCACCAGGTTCTGTTACCCAGAATCCCTTGCAAAGCTAAGAAATTGACAAAAAAAGGCTTTTTCCTCACATTTCTGTGGTGGAAAGTTCTGGAATCTGCGTGGATCAACAAATTTCCACCCACCCAGCGTTTCCCCGGGTCTCCCAAAAAAAATGGTACCTCACTTGCCTGGGTCTGCCTAGTGCCTGCGACAGGAAACAGCGCAAAACGCAATGTGGTCGCACCTCAATTTCGCAATGAAATAGTGCCCTTTTTTGACAAAGAGCCTACCTTTTGTTTTTGAACCCTAGCTCTGCCGGCACCTAGGGAAACCTAGCAACCCTATACATTTTTGAAAACTAGACACCCAGGGGAATTCAGGATGGGGTGACTCGACTGCCTACCACCAGGTTCTGTTAGCCAGAATCCCTTGCAAACCTAAAAAATTGACAAACAAATGCATTTTCCTCACATTTCTGTGGTGGAAAGTTCTGGAATCTGCGTGGATCAACAAATTTCTACCCACCCAGCGTTCCCCCGGGTCTCCTGAAAAAAATGGTACCTCACTTGCCTGGGTCTGCCTAGTGCCTGCGACAGGCAACAGCACAAAACGTAACGTGGTCGCACCTCAATTTCGCAGTGAAATCGTGCCCTTTTTTGGCAAAGAGCCTACCTTTTGTTTTTGAACCCTAGCTCTGACAGCACCTAGGGAAACCTAGCAAACCTATACATTTTTTAAAAGTAGACACCCTGGGGAATTCAGGATAGGGTGACTCGACTGCCTACCACCAGGTTCTGTTACCCAGACAGACTTTGTTCTAAGTGACATCATGTCCCTCATCTTCCTAAGGCATTCTACTTATCTATCTTGCTAATTGTTCAGTAATTACATTGGTTCTAGATCAACCTTGGCTCCAAATAAATGAAGTAATAATAACATTAATTTTATATATTTTATATTGTGCCGTAATGTGTAGCCTTGAGGTTACTACAAAGCGCCGAAAGGAAGAGACAGGGGCCATAAGCACTGGTGGGGTAGTTAAAGTCCACCCTAGTGCAGTAAAAAGCATCCCTGTACGATATTACGCTAGGAATGTCTTGTAGGTGTGGAAGAGAAGGTAAAAGATTGTTTGAAGAGTTCAATCTTCATGTTTTTGTGAACAGGAAGTAGTTAGACGAATTTCTAATATCAAGTTTATTTAAGAAAGTGGAAAGCAATGTATGTTTTTATAGCGACCTGGTTCTGGATGCTGGTGAGAATGTGTGTTAGTGGATTGGCAAATGGACAAATGGACAAATCCAAGAAGGGATATGTTAACGTTTCTTACTCAGCTGTGATTTTAAATAAAATTCATCAAAAGTTGAGTTGTGTTACATTGTAGTAATTTGAGAGCGCAAAGTAGCTCTCAGCATCTTGGCGCTATAAAGAAAATAACAGAAAACCATATCAGCTGACAACACTAAAATCAATAAGAGACCACAACACGGACTCTGACCTAAAATTGAAAAGTACGGTTTTCGATTTTTCTAGGAAAGGGAATAATGTCCACCTTCACGACTGGGTCGGTAGATTTAATCTTTGGGCCTGGCCTGTCGCAATGTAGGTTCTTCCTGAAGGTCTTCTGTGGTCTTTGCCTTCCTCGACAATGCAGAACGCTGAAGTAGTCTGCGCTGATGTCAAATCCGGTTTCAACCTCACTGGCCATCATGAACTCTTTCCCACCCTTCTCCTCTCCTTTACTTTCTTCTGTCACTTATTTAATCCACCACTTAGTCTTAGGTCCCCCTAAACGCCAAAAAAGTGTTCCTCTGGTGGCGTAAAGCAGTGAGTCCTAGATGCTGAGTTATGAACTAGGGAAATCAAAAGACTTGAGTTCTGATCCCTACACTGTGTGATTCTGTGCAAATCATCTGATTGTCTTGTGCCAGATACGGTAGCTTAAACAACAAAAAAGCGATGGATGGGCGTGTTTGAATCAAACTCCACTGCTGGCAATTACTCTGGGTGCATTCTATTCCATTGTTTTACCCTGTCTTGCAGAAACATGCAATCCCATATATAACGGGAGCACAAGCAGCCTCAGATATATGGGTCAGCCTTATTGGGCGTTGTTATTCACACCTGCTGCCACACTTGTGAGCCCCAAGGTAAAACAAAAGGCAGAACACCAATTCTTGGCACTGGGTGGCACAAAACTGAAGGCTGAATCTGCAGGCTGTGCTTTGCAAGTCTCCACATTCACCTCGCCTCTTCGTGGTTGGGTGACTGGAACCTTACCTTTCAGGTATAGTAGGTATGTATGAACGTCATGTGTGTACGTCATGGTGTCACGGCAACAACTCACTGTCCATGCTCGGCAATCTGAAGTGTCCTTAGTTCCACCGACTCCTGTTTGCATACATCAGATCAGCCAGTTATTAGTGTTAATGTAGGCCTTGGGTACCTGTTGGTGTGCTGTGGTTTCCCTATCGATTCCATAAAATAGGCACAATTACCGAAATATGTGGATATATATAGCAATAATAATTTTCACGATCATGGAAAGTCTTTGACTCAGATTAGCTTCCCTCGCTTCCTCCTAGCAGTGGTATAATCCAGTAACTTCTAGCACACACACAGCAACATTGTTGCATTTTACACACACTTGGCAGCCATGTTTTTTTACGTCATCATCAGCCTATGAACCTTTCCACCTCTGGCATTGCACAGGAGTGTGTCCCTCTCACAGGGTCCCAGTCCTGCTTCTCATAAAGCACAGAGAACAGGAATGCCTCTTCCCTGCCCCTTACAGACACCCGCTGTGAAGCGCACACCAGTGTCTCCTAGCTACGGGCCTCCATATGTGGCTCGGCTTCCTCAGACCACTAAACCCTGCCCTCTAACCC
Source organism: Lissotriton helveticus (assembly GCF_964261635.1). Classification (NCBI taxonomy): domain Eukaryota; kingdom Metazoa; phylum Chordata; class Amphibia; order Caudata; family Salamandridae; genus Lissotriton; species Lissotriton helveticus. The sequence goes on from NC_136063.1 coordinate 1,037,932,203, forward strand.
CAGGGGTGGTTCATCCTGTCCTGTGCCGTCGGAGGGCGCGGGGGGGGGCATAGTACCCTCTGTGTGATTTCAGGCTCTACACGTAACTTCACACTTGTGCAAAGTTTTCATATTTGCAGTGGCTGCTGTGAGTCACCAGCAGGAGCACCTCCTCTAACGTGGCCAAGGCAACCGATCTGAAAGAGACCCGACAGTAGCCCATGGCTACCCTAGTGATCAGTGCAGTTTACCGACTACAAATACCGGTTAGTAGTCTTAAATCCAGTTGCGTTTGATAGCCTCTTTGGCATTTCACTCTATATGTCCGTGAAAAATAAAATAAACATTCTACTTGATAAATACAAAAAACATTGGCAAAGCAATAGGTTTCCCATTGACAGCAAGCCTTTTGCCCTGGTCATTGCTTGATTCGTTTCATCTTGGCTTTGTCAAAAAATCCTCATCAGAATAAAAACAAGCGCTCGCCATGACGTACACTTTTCTCACGGCCTGGCCTGCTTTCCTTCTTAAGTAAAAGGTTTGTTATCTTTAAAGATAAGAAACCTTTTACGGCAGCAGGAAGTCAGGGCAATCGGTCCAAGTAGGGCGGCTCTAAAATAGAAAAGTGTACGTCACTGGAAGCTCTTTTCCAAGGGCTGGACACAGTTTAGCATAAAAGGTGACGCCAGCCAATGGAAAAGAAGGGCGGGGCTTAAAGCCCGCTAGTGAAAGCTCCTGAAAACACTAAATCTCGCCAGCGAGACTGCGCATGTGAGCAGCTCTAGGCTTCGACCTAAAAAGGGAGGTTTTGGCCTGGCAAGGTTTATCTTGCAGGTAGAAATGGCAGTTTAAAAACTGCACACAAGGTGAAGTGGGAGGCCTGAGACATGTTTAAAGAGCTACTTAAGTGGGTGGCACAATGAGTGCTGCAGATGCACTAGTAGCATTCAATTTACAGGCCCTGGGTACATCTGGTACCACTTTACTAGAGACTTGGAATTAAATTAAATGTGTCAAATGTGTGTATTCCAATGTCACCATGTTTAAATGAGTGAGCACAAGCAGTTAGCACTCTGGTAAGCAGTGGTAAAGTGTGCAGTCCTAAAGCCATCAAATAAAAAATATATTATATATAAATTACCTACTGGCGGTCGCCAGTAGGTATATATAGTTAGGATTTTTTCTCTATGGGTTTTTTGAAAATTCTATGTCTAATAACTTTGGCGTTTGTGGACGGAATTGGCTGAAATTTTCAGGAAAATGGCACATTTTGTTTCTGAGCAGCCCTTGAAAATTTGGGGGGGGTTCGTCCAGTGGGGGCCGAGAAAAAAGGGGGGTCCCAAAACGTGTTTTTAACATTGAGTTTTCCATAGGGCGGTTGGCCTCACTTTTAGCCCGAACGGCTGAATGGATTTGCACGAAACTTGGCAAAATTGTAGGGACTGGTAGCCCGATGTGCCTTTTGTAGGTCTCAATATATGTGCTCCAGTGGATTTTGAGAAATTAACGTTTAAAAAAAGATATATATCTGTAACAGCGGACCGGTTAGCGCTCTGGTTCGCGGACTTTTCGCGCAACGGAGCTTTGTGAAGCGAAGCTGATTGGTTCTCCGGCGTCTGTCAACATTCCAAACAGTCCGTAGCGGCCGCCATCTTGTCTCTCGGTAGGATCGAGAGACAAGAGGAGGTCAAAACAAAGGGGGAAATAACTATAAGGGGGCATAGTAGATCCTCGCTGACCCCCTAGGTTTGATGTGGAGGTTTTAAAAGGGCCCCGCGGGGCAAAAAAAAAACAAAATAATAATAATCGAACGGCTGAATGGATTTGCACGAAACTTGGCAAAATATTAGGGACTGGTAGCCCGATGTGCCTTTGCTAGGTCTCAATATATGTGCTCCAGTGGATTTTGAGAAATTAACGTTCAAAAAAAGATATATATCTGTAACAGCGCTCCGCTTCGCGTACTTTTCGCGTTACGGAGCTTTGCGAAGCTGATTGGTTCTCCGGCGTCTGTCAACATTCCAAACAGTCCGTAGCGGCCGCCATCTTGTCCCTCGGTAGGATTGAGAGACAAGAGGAGGCCAAAGCGAAGGGGGAAATGACCATAAGGGGGCATAGTAGATCCTTCCTGACCTCTTAGGTTTGATGTACCATTTTGCCAAGTTTGGTGTAATTCCGTTCAGCCATTCAGGCTGTAGATGTATGTAAATGTCCTATGGAAAATTGCATGGGGAAAACACATTTGAAAGTGTTGAAATTTAGAACCAATTAAAATGTTACTTTGGTTTTGTATTTGTGTGTGATGAAAGTTAATTGGTTATGTATATATGTCAAATGAGAGGAAACCACAGCCATTTTGTGATACTACTGTCTGAGGTACATTTGTGAGGAATTTTTGGTGGTGAATTTCTGGTGTTTGATTTACACAGTACTAACACTTTTGCTACTTTTAAAAAGGTGAGTTGTTAATTTGTATGGGGAACTATGTTGTACACTTGAAGATAATTTGAAAAATGTTTTCTGTTATTTATTTGCAGTCCTTCTGTTATACTAAATACTTGATAAAGTTAGTTTTATATTATGTATTACTAAAGACGATAAATGAAAGTGATTATTTTTTTCTGCAATTTACAGCAAGCAATTTCAAAATAAAATGGCTCACAATGAAGAGACCGTGGCAATTTCTTTTGAATTGTCCAACACATTGATTGAAATTGAGAGCACCAATAATGAAATATTGTCACAAGGAGGACATGACTTGTATGATTCCATTAGATTGATTGAAATGGACAGCACCAAGAATGAAATATTGTCACAAGGAGATGACTTGAATGATTCCACTACATTGATTGAAATTGAGAGCACCAATAATGAAATATTGTCACAAGGAGGAGATGGCTTGTATGATTCCATTAGATTGATTGAAATGGACAGCACCAATAATGAAATATTGTCACAAGGAGGAGATGACTTGAATGATTCCACTACATTGATTGAAATTGAGAGCACCAATAATGAAATATTGTCACGAGGAGATGACTTGAATGATTCCACTACATTGATTGAAATTGACAGCACCAATAATGAAATATTGTCACAAGGAGGAGATGACTTGAATGATTTTTTTGATCAATCTCTAGATGGCGAATTTATCGAGTGTTTGGAGACCATAGAGTTACAAGAATCATCATTGGAGACTTTTAATGAGGACATTGCTGACGAGGACATGTTACTAGTTCTTTCAAATTTAGAAAATTCTGAAGAATAAATTTATATTTAGAAATCAAAAATTGTTTGAGACATTATTCATTTTTATTTTTAATTTATGAGGTTGTAGCGAAGTGATTGTAGTATAAAATGAGACTTATAGTATAGAGTGCAACATTTTTATGTTACATGGTAAGTTTACTCATATTTACTTCCCTTCTGCCACTATATTATCTCCAATGTGTATTTGACATGTCTTCTTCATCTCCGGCCTCCTTTCTCTCACTGTGTGTCTCCGATGCATCTTATCGCTGGTATTTTGTGTAATTACAGAAGAGAGTAAAATAAAATAGTTCGGAACGTGAAAAGGGGGCAAAGTAGAGTACTCCTCACCCCCTAGGCCTTTTTAGGCGGTCCCAAAAGGATCAGTTTCTGCTTTCCTGAGAGATTATGGTATGAGTTCCATATACCACAATAACTTGCATTACAACATGCAAGATATCTATCTCCTATTACCAACTTTTGGAGATATTCGCGCTAAGCGCGAATATCTCCAAAAAGTAACACCTGCCCTGAGCAGTTCTTAGCCATGTTATCCAATGGGAGGTGGATAACATGGCTAAGAGTATTAGCTCGGTAATGCATGAATATCGCTGAGTTTTTAGCGATATTCATGCATTGCGGCCGTTTATTATCGCATTTGCGATAAACCTTGATAATAGTAAGGTTTATCTTCGATAATTTCTGACGATGCTTAGTGGTAAAAAATTGGTTGGTAAGCATCGTTAGCGATAAATATCGCTTAACTTTGGTAATATGCCCCAACGTCTGTTAACGTTCGATTCGAAGGAAATGAGGAAGTGTTGAAAAACATTGTCTGCGCCATCTTGCCTTTTTTGAAATGCCACACTTTTGTCGTGCACGGCAGCCATTTTAGATGTCTTGACCAGACCCACTCTCTGCACGCTGTCGATTCGTAGCATGGCTCCTCACCCACGCAAGCATCTTCCCTAGGCACTGGTCACCACCGCTCTCTGTCTTATGCATGGGCAATAAACCTCCCCCCATCTGCGCTGCTCTTCCCTGAGAATCACACTCTGTGCCCGCCCGACACCTCCCTTTCGCCCTATTCACTACCGCACCCTCTGACACTCCTCTTTCTCTGTGTCCGATTGTCCAGGCTATCAGCTAGCCCTGCAGATGTAGTTTATGGCTCCAGCTGTAAAGAATCACCCCTCTTCAAAGGAGTTACAGTAGATCAAGGCCCCCACCCGATGAGATCCGTCACACCACACGTGTTCCTACTATCTGAAAACCATCCTGTATTGTGATTGGGGAGGGGACCGAGCCTGAAGCGGAAGATTCCAGGAATGACTCTTTGTACATCAAAGTTTTTACAATTATGTGTCACATTAAAAATATATAGCACTCCAACAAAGTAGTAGGAATATAAAACTTTAATAACATATAAATATATACAACAAAACAAAAACAGTAAAAACATTTAAACAACGAAGAGACCGTGGCAATTTCTTTTTAATTATCCAATAGATTTATTGAAATTGACAGCACCAATAATGAAATATTCTTGTCAGTAGCGGTCTGTTGTGCGAATAGTTCCAAGGCAGCAGAACGCGCTGAAATCTAGATGGCACGAAAGTGATGTCTAGTAAGTTGCCGCCCAGCAAAAAATGGCGTGGGGCGCCGCGGGGGTGAGGGAGTCCAGTAGGCACCACAGCTATTCTTACCGGCATTGCAGAATTACTGCTGGGGACAATGCCTGTGCTGTAGCAGGGTCACAGCAGAAACAAAAAGGATTCTGTTGAAGATGTTGTTGGTTTTCAATTTGAAAACAGTTCTGGTGTCAACTGCTATGCTAATGTAGTGGTTAATGTTTTGTTTTCTCTAGAAAATGTAAAAGAGGGGGAGGCAGTCCAAAGTTCCGTTAAAAGGGCAAAGGAAAGGATCGGTGGTTTGAACTATCAGTCAAAAAGGGGAGGGGGTGCAATAATTTTTCCTACCGGGTCACACTGTGCTTTCACCGGAAGTGAGGTCTGCAGGATTGTAGTAATTCAAAGTGAGGCTGGCGCCAGCATGGGAGCGCCGACGTCCCGCGGATACAGTTTCGTCACTCCACGGGCGATCATGGCAGTCATTCCCCATCGGGGGTCGGAGACTCCCGCGGCTCCTCTAGAATCTTCAAGGTCGTGGAGGACTACGGTGGTGGAGTCAACCAGTGACCGGGCCATTTCTTTATGTTGGGCCCGCTCTTGCCAGGTCGACCGCCATTTTGAGAGTTCGGCAGCTACCGGCGATCGCGGGGTCACATGAGCGGACGGGCTCCACCCTGCCGGGCGAGACGTTGCAGCATGGCCACAGTGGAAGAACCCTTTTCTGGGCGCCTGGAGCGCTGAGGGTGCAGCTGGGAAGCCTCCACCTGGGGAGGCGGGAGAGGCCTGTTCGCACCGTCTCTCCCTCCCAGTGCACCCCACGGCGTCTCGCTTGAGATTTGTTATGGCCGGACCAGGCGATGAGGACGAGGGGGGGGGTCGGAGGCATGTGCAAGACATCCCCCCCCCAGTGTTGTCGCAGCCATTATAAAAGAAAGAAGTGTCCCGTCCGTCTTCGGGCCGGGCTTCCGGTGGATGTCGGCCGGACGCCCCTGGCTCTGGCCCCATGAACGGGTTTCTTGGTTTATCGGCTGCAGCCGGATCCCGTCGGCCTCGGCCCCCCGACCGTTGGTGGTCGGACCGGAAGAGCATGTGGCGGGACTACCTGCAACTCTCAAGGGCCACCGCGGCCGGACTGGGAAAGAGAGGGGAGGGTCGAGGAGACATTCCCCCCCCCTGCAACTGTTCAGCGTTGTAAAGGCAATCCCCTGGCCGGGTCCCGCTGGCCTCGGCCTCTCCTTCGGCTACACCCTACGTTAGGATCTCCTGGCCGAGGCGTGGCAGCAGGACCTGCCTTATATGGGCTGCTCCCGGCTGGGCGTAGCCGGAACCCTGCCCCACCTTGGAAGTTTCCAGAGTGGGGGTGGATGTTCTACTGACTTGCATTTTCCCTAGTCTATCGATTTTTTTGGCGTGGCAGGCGGTGGGACAGCGAGGGGTGATTTGGTTTCTCTTACTGTTTTTCTGGTCTCTCACCACTGGCATATTTTAACGTTTTCTTGTTTCTAGGACATTAATAGGTTTTATCATTACGTTATGTTATCGTTTCTTTGTTCGTTGTTTAATAAAAGTTCATGTTCATCAGTGGCCTACTGATTTTCGTTTTCCTATTTTTTTCTTTCCAGGTTGTTTCATGGTAAAGTTTCTGTTAACAGGATACAGTGATCACTTCGTTATTATTGCATATGTCCTTTTCACTAGGGGTGCTCTCTGGTCGGGCCAGATGACGTATCTCTAGTAAATGGTCCGGGTGAAAAAGGTGCATCAATCAGTGGGGAGTAGATAGGCATGACAGATTACAACGGGGGAGAACGGTCCGCATTACGTACCCTTTCACTACTTGCAAAGATTTTCCTACGTTTATTTGCAAACAGGGAATACCTCCAAAAAGAACTAATTCCCAAACAGTCAATGTTCGGACAATCAATCAATCAATGAGGAATGAAATAGGTACGACGTGTTAAAGGCTTGCGTTACCTACCCTTCACTATCTGCAAAGGGAGATAGAATATTCCTATTCTTCCTCGTTTGCAGGTAGAGAAGATCCTTAAGAGAATTAACTTCGAACAATTCAATGCTCGATTGAAACAATCAACAAGGGGTACTGTGAACACAAATGAACGCCGCTTATATACATACGCATTGCTATTTTCAACAGGTTGTTCCTAATGTTTCTATTTTAGCGAGGTCAAAAGAGATCCCATTAGTGGCCTACTGATTTTGCTCGATTCCTTTTGTTTTTTTACACGATTTTTCGCTATCTGCAAAGACTAAACAGAGTATTGCGACTCTGTGCTTGTTTGTAAATAGAGAATGAACCAAAGAGAACAATCAATCAAATGGAGAGAGAAGCAGGCACGACGGATTACAAAGGGGGAAAGGGCTGCGTTAACTACCCTTCACTATCTGCAAAGAGAGAGTACTCCTAATAGAAATGAGGGGTGGGGGGCAGCAATCAAAGCAGATCAGTGTGCATAAACACGAAAAAAAAATTCTTACCACGTACTTGACATTCGACAGCTTATGATATTTGCTATTAAAAAACCATTGAAATTCACTGAAAAAACCATAGGTTATAGACCATATATAGTTAGGAATTAGCATTTACAAAACCTTGAAAATTCACTGAAAAAACCATAGGTTATAGACCATATATAGTTAGGAATTAGCATTTACAAAACCTTGAAAATTCACTGAAAAAACCATAGGTTATAGACCATATATAGTTAGGAATTAGCATTTAAAAAACCTTATTTTACTCACACAAAACCATTGAAATTCCATATATAGTTAGTTGCACTAACTATATATCGCGCACCCGCAATCCACTGCTGATGATGTCACATATTACATCATTCATGACATGGTCAGTGACATCACTGATGACATCACTGATGACATCTCAAATGACATCACTGATGACATCACTGATGACATCTCATTTGACATCAATGACCACATCACTGATGATATCATTCATGTGACAATACAATGCATCTCCTCACACTTTAATATAACCTCTGTTACACCCAGTGTTAAATACAGAGTATAATTTTTGAAACCATTGACACACCAATACTAGTTACTACATACGCACTCAGTGATTCCTATGTTTACACACACATTCACTCATTTACCCATACAATCATTCATACATACAATCACTCATCTTTACAACACTATCATATGCACTCATATACCTATACAGACTCTCACACTCTGTCACTCATCCATGGAGTTACTCACACACCTAGTCAGTCCTGTAAAGAATCAATCACACTTCCATTTTCTAATCTATACAGTTAAACATAGAGCACCTTACATTTTGAAACATATACTAACACATAATTACTCTCTTATACAATCATTGATACAAGTACACATTGATCTGCACAGAGTCACACACCTCCCAGCCAGCCACACACACACTCAGTCTCCCATACAAATACTTGGGCAATCAATCAATAACCCATATAGTTACTCATATAGCTACTGATCAACACATGCAGCAGTTTACAGAACAACAGACATAATGATGCACAAATTAAGACAGTTTAGTCACTAACCCATGCACTCAGTGAGACACATTTAATCACTCACTCATACAGTCAGTCACGCACCTACTAAATCCTTCATCCAGACACTTCTACATCTACTCATTCTTCAATATGTAAAACATATTTAAACTTTACAGAAACACACAGTCACTGGATGATGTCATCAGTGATGTCATCAGTGATGTCATTTGAGATGTCATCAGTGATGTCATCAGTGATGTCACTGACCATGTCATGAATGATGTAATATGTGACATCATCAGCAGTGGATTGCGGGTGCGCGATATATAGTTAGTGCAACTAACTATATATGGAATTTCAATGGTTTTGTGTGAGTAAAATAAGGTTTTTTAAATGCTAATTCCTAACTATATATGGTCTATAACCTATGGTTTTTTCAGTGAATATATATATAGATAGATAGATATATATTACCTACTGGTGGTCGCCAGTAGGTAGTTATAGTTCGGACCTAGTTACCATAGGAAAATGGCAACGTTCTATTCCCAATAACTTTAGCGCCGACTGACGAATCTTCGCGAAATTTTCAAAACTAATTCTTTGTTGAGATCAGCTCCTATGTTGAAAGTTTGGGGGTGGTTTGTCATAGGGGGGCAAAGAAAAAAAAGGGGGGTCCCAAAACGTGTTTTTTCAATGTTAATTTCCATTAGAAACTTTAGACAAGGCCACAGGTCGAACAGGTCGAACAGGTGAACAGAATTACCCCACATTTGGCAGGAAGAAGGGTCTTGGTCTAGAAAGCACGCTTTTGTTTATTTGGTGTAAATCCGTTCAGTAGTTTTTGAAAAATATCAAAATTTACAGATATCGATATTTGGGAATTCTGCCATTGGATTGGCTGAGGCGTTACGAGCACGAGCTTCCTGCTGATTGGCTGTGAGCGGTTGCAACTAGGAAGTTTTGGGCACCATTTTGTGATTCCGTTGAAGCGAGTAAGGGGAGAAAAGGGCAAAAAAAGTGGGAAATAGGAGGGTAGGAGCACTGTAACCTCTGTGGGGTGTTTAAGGTGTGCTCTAGAGGAGGTGCGAAGCAAAGTATTCACCCCTACCGATGTGCAAGTGGTGGGCTATGGAAATTAAGTGAGGTATTGCGTAGAGTCTGAAGCGGGTAAGGTGAGCTGGTGCGGGACTCGGGGATTAAAGCGTGAGCCCAAATTGTGTGTCTTTTGCTGTGAAGTCATGTGCCGTGGCCGCTGCACTACAGCTGTGGAAGTAGTGTCAGCATGTGTTTATACCTACTAGGACGAACTACTGACCCTTACTGGTCTGAAAGTCCTGGGGTACGGAAAATATGTGCGGTATTGTCTAGAGTCTCATGCTGCTAAACTGAGCTACTGCCGGAGTCGGGGATTAAAGCGTGAGCCCAAACTGGGTGTCATATGCTGTGAAGTCATGTGCTCTGACCGCTGTGCCACATCTGTGCAAGTAGTGTCAGCATGTAGTTATAGCTACTTGGATGAACTTTTGTTTTGAACATTGCAGCTTGTGTATGGTGCTTAGGGAGTGTTATAAAGGGAGTGCAAAGGTAAATTAGCGCGTATCAAATCAATTCGGTATTTGTGAAGTGCCAACTACTCACTCCTACTGGTGTGATGGCGCTGGGGGCATAAGCTGAGATGCTGACGGACTCGGGGTAAAGTCGCTGAACTACTGACCCCCACCGGTCTGAAAGTGCGGGGTATGGAAATTAAGTGAGGTATTGCCTAGAGTGTCATGCTGTTAAAATGAGCTGCTGCTGGAGTCGGGGATGAAACCGTGAGCCTAAAGTGTGTGTGGTATGCTGTGAAGTCATGTGCTCTGGGTGCTGTGCTACACGTGTTCAACTTGTATATGGTGCTTAGGTGGTGTTGTATAGGGAGTGCGAAGGTAAATCAATAAGGAATTTGTAAAGTGCTAACTACTCACCCTTCTGGGTGAGGAGAGCGGGGATCAAAGCGAGAGGTCTGTGCTGCAAGGTGAGATGGTCTGGCCGCTGCACCACAGCTGTGTGGAGAATAAATTTTGGCGAGGGTCCGGGATTTGCAGTTATCTGGCCCTAAAATAGCAGGCCTAAGTTGTATGTTATATGGGTGGCTCTAAAAAGAGCCCTTGTGTTCATTAGTTGGAGCTACATATAAGTGCAGATGCACAGCTTCAAGTTATTAAGGAAAACTCTGTTTCCCTGATGTGTGAAGTGTACTCAATCACTTCTGTACATATCCGCCATATCAAAATGTATGTTGTTGTTGTAGATGGAGCCCAATTTGTGGTCTCTGAGGTATGCAGACACATCTTTGTTGACTTTTTTGTGAGATTTTTCAATCTGAGGACACAATTGTTTGGACCATTTCCACCTCTGTCTTTGGCATATATTGGAACATACAAAGACAGTTTGAGGCAAAAGTAACATCAATTGTCCAAAGGTGTCCTTCATAAGCATTTCCAAACCTACCCCAGTCAATGTGCCTAGGTCGTTTCCACCACAGTGCACAATCATGAGGTCAGGGTGTTGGAGATGCAAACAGGTTTTAACCAGAGGCAACAATTGGTGCTACTTCAATCCGCTCTTAATGTCCACATTTTGTAAACTTAGGTCTAAGTCAATGAGTCTCTGTTCTGCATACCTCTTGCACCAGAAAACATAGCTATGTCCTATGATCCACACTAGCATTTTGAAGGTATGGCTGGAAGGTATGGAAAGAGGTCTGTAGCTCATGCAGTTCCTTCGTAGAATAAGAGATATGTTTAAAGATATGTTTAAAGATGGGGAACTAGTTTATTTTCGCATACAAAACGGTACCCGATTGGGAGATGAAAAGCATTGTTTTTTAAAATTAGGGTGCACATTCGTTTTGTGGAAAAGTATCTTTGTGATTGGTTAAGAAAAAGCAGTTTGCACGTGGACTACATATTCTAGGATAAAATCTGCTCAACTAAACCACACCTGCTACTTGCATTTGGAAGCCACTGTTTGAACTTAAAACAAATCGTGAACTTTTAACCTGCACGTGCCGTTAAATGTTTGAGAAAATGTTGAAAAAAATATCGTTGTTTAAAAAGTTGATGAACTTTTAACCTTCACGTGTTGTAGAATGTTCTAGAAAGTGTGTTGATAGAATACGTTGCATTTCTGACTTCGATGTGTACTTGAATATTTAAAAAACTGTTTATATGGAAAAGTAGAAAGACGGTAATAGAGAGAAGTTTTGAAAGCTAAAAGAATCAAGGAACTATTGTAATTTGTTCTTGATTACCTATTGGCGGTCACCAATAGGCAGTTATCACTGTTACAGATCTGAAAGTGCGGTGTTGCTCAGAGTGGCATGGTGCTGATATGATATGGTGCTATACTCTGGTATGAAACCGAGACTATAAACCGTGAGGTCATTGCTGTAAAGTGATGTGGTCTGGTGTTTGTAGCATACGTGTGCAAGTAGTGTTAGTAGGCGGTTATACCATACAGGGAGTGGGAAGCGAACTACTGACCACTACTGTGTGTTGATAGTATACCAGAAGCGGGAAGCGAAGTAGTTACGTGAAGACTTGGGGATGAAACCGAGCTGATTGCTGTAAAGTGATGGGCGCTGTAGGATACTAGCCGCTGTAGTATAAGTGTGTAAGTAGTGTTAGTATGCATTTATAATATATACGGAGTGGGAAGCAAACTACTCACCCCTACCGATGTGCTCTGGGCGCTGTAGCATACCTGTGGAAGTAGTGTTCATTTAAGTTTATACAATATAGGGAGTGGGTAGCGAAATACTTACCCCTACCGGTCTCAAGACTCGTGGATGAAACCATGAGCTCATTGCTGTAAAGTCATGTGCTCTGTGCAGTATTCCAATGTAAGTCATAGTAGAATGTTAGTATGTAATGCTACTAGAATCTAAGTATGTAATGTTAGAATGTAGGGCTGTCATGAGGGGAACCGTGTGGAGTTTGTACATAGTACTGGAGAAGACGGTTGCCGTGCTGTCTGCTCCTGTTGGTGGTTGTTTCAGGTGTCTTGTTTTCTTGTAATAACTTTACTTATTGAATCCACTGCTATCTGCCTCTTCACTACATAAATTTGGCGACGAGTGTGAGAAGGTAAAAAGAAAGTACCACTCAGCAATATTTCAAAATTGCTTGCGTTGTGCTGAAGACCCGCTTTCTTCGTGTAGCTGTTTCTACTCATGCCAGGGTTGTCGGCTCATTGAAGTGTCATCTGACTTCTGGTAGGATTTATATTTTGTGCTTCCTCTGCTTCTTCACTACATTCTGGTTGCTGTACTACACGTGTGTAAGTAGTGTTAGTATGCGTTTATACTTACAAATACATCATGGTCCTAGGGAGGGCGACATGTGAGGGGCAGGTACAATGTCCCGGGGTGTGCATTCGCAGGACATTTGTGTTTGCTATTAGAGGGCTGCTGCATGGCTTCCACCCTGTGATAGCAAATACTTGTTCGGCTACTTGAAGCGAGAGGAGGAAAACCGCATTTCGTTATAATACAGGGAATGTCGATGGTACAAAATGGAGAGAAAAAAAACAAAAAAAAAAGCGGGGTCTCACCCGTTCTTTTAAATGAGGCCCCTGGTGGGTAATGTTCCGTGGCCAATCCAATTACTATATTGCGAGGTCTCTGTAGTACTGGGAATCTTAATGTCACATGTAAATTAGGCGCGGAAGGGCACAGAGACGTTTTGCAGCCTAGGGGAGCGCCACCTTCCCGGGTATTGTTTACTAATTGTTCGGGGAATTCAAGGCCAACTGAGGTCCGGGGATCGCCACACTCCGGGGCTTTATTTAAATATGCAGGGTAGGCCTCGGCAGTCCCTGAAGCCTCGGTGGTCCTAGGCAGTGTCTTATTTGTTCGGTAATCACACGGGCAGTACTTATGGTATTATAAAGTGATACGCTCATACAACTCTTACAGATGTACAATTACCCAGGCTTCATTTGTCTAATAGTCAGTTAGATTATGTTTGGTAGGTGCACTCTAATATTAGATAACTTTATCCTTAAAATCTCTTACAATCAGATGATTTTCACAATAAATAATAGACAAGTGTTGTCTGAAAAAGACCTATACACTCAGTTATTTATTTGAAAAAAAAGTAACCTTTATTAAAACACAAATAAATAGAAACATAACTTTAATAGAAGAAACAGTATGATAAAAAAAAGTGGGTTGGACTCCAGTGGAAGCTGCATGAAGGATTCGAAATTAATTCTATCGGGCTATACTTACCAATAGCCCATATACCAATAAACGTTATAATAATTCAGTCGGCAATGGAGAAGGTTCAATCGTTTATTCTTCAAATGCAAGCCCCGACAGGGGAGCCTCAGTCTACACGGCCCTCGGAGGTGCGCAGATGAGACTGATTACATGTTCAAAATACAAAGCATATATACGTTTCATGTGTTCAAGATGACACCCTACAAGGAAAGATACAACTTGTCAGTAAGCTAAGAGGAATATCCATATAAGGCACAATTGATTGCTTGTAGCCCTATGCCTAAGCTATTCCGGGGGCAGGTCAGCAAGGTGCCTCCCTGTCTATCTGGAGCCCGGGGAGTACAGGAACGGGCTCTGCTAGAATGTGCGTATCCCAGAAAAGGGCAGGTGTGACCTTGAGTTTCCTTGAGCTACCAGCTACCAACTATCGAAGGCAACTCGGCTGCCGCCGTGGTTTCGAGCAGAACGTGTAGTCACGTGATTTCTGGGAAACACCATGTGTTCAGAAAGAAACAAAACAAAATGGCTCCTGTTATACCAATAGGAGTAAACAAATCAAAAGTGAATCGTTGGTCAATAGGTGACCATAGTAACTTCTAACTACATGATTATTTAACTACAAGGTTATATTGAATATATTAGGCCAATGATGCATGTTATCGAATTTCGATCCCAACAGACGGCCCTTTTGGCCTACTATAGCCCATATAACTACATTCATTCTACAAAAACTCCTTCATCGATCTGCATGAGGTCTGACACCTCCTTCTGGATCATCTGCTTTTCGGCCTGTGCTTGATGAGAGAATTGCAAATCAGATGTTATCCTTGCTGCACAGAATGAGCAGCAGACCGGACCACACTGGAGACACAGGCAGCACGTAAATATTATTCCAAAAGCTCCAGCGAGCACCATAAATATCTTCCAACCCCAAGTAGCTAAAATATCCCAAAACCAACTGCTAAGGGACCAGGTGCCGTTATCTACATGCGCTTCGCTGGCTAGTCGATGTAGTTTCTGTATAGTAAGGTGAATGGTAGGGGCTGAATCAGGAATAAACGCACAGTAAGAGCTGCCGATCACACGACAAGCTCCACCCCTATCTGCGAGGATGACGTCAAGAACCATCCGGTTCTGAAGCGAAACAAGCCTTGTCGACTGAAGCTCTACAGTAATGTTAGTTAAAATCCCAGTGGTGGTCTGGACCACGTTCTCAACTATTCGGGACAAGCGTCGTATGCTGCGGCTATTGAATATAGGTCCCCAAAAAGGGGTGAGACCTTTGGCAATATCCTCGAATTGTTGCAGGGAAGTGTCTGTCTGATCAGTACTGTCGGTGTCAAAGCTCCTAATATTACGGCTAACCACTACCCCTTTCTGAACTAACTGATGAGTTCGGTGGTAATCGGGTGGAGCAATATACACAGGAGGGTAGAGGAACGAGAGATAGCAACTCTCTGCCCATCCCCGTGGGAGCCACGTGTATGCATTCTCACCACAGACGAAATATACATCCGGTGGAGTAATCATAGGCGGGGTACTATATACCTGCAGAGTGTAGGTATAATTACATCTGCTCTTCCCTACCTTAACATGGCCTCGTCCCTGTATGCAGAAGGGAGAAGTAGTATTGATAATGGGGATCGGCAACGCTTTGTCATTCGTAACATTTCGTTCTTTAAAATGCTGGAAATACATAGTGTCATTAAAAAGTTCAAAATCCTGCATTTCCTCCATTAACCACGTAATATTCTTGTACTCTGTATATACATTCATGCAAGCATTGGGATCTAAAGAGCCCTCTCCGCCATTTCCTTCTGCGTCAAATCCTTGATGTTGTTCTACATACTTCAAAATTGCCTCATAATCCTTTTCAGTATAAATTTTTGGTTCGGCTACATAATGTGAATACATCAAAGACAATAATTGGAACCAGGCTTCACAGCTAGCTAAGTAAGACATGGGCAAGGAAATGAATAGTTCATGCTGGTGCATGACTGAGGGAAGTAAGCCACATACCCAGCAATTTGTTTTGTTTGTGGTGCTGTGAGTCTGGTGCAACATTTCAATAAAAGCGTTTTTCATATACGTTTCTCTATGTCTTGCCTTATGAGGGGGCAAAGAATAGAAAACATGTTCTTCCGGGGCAACAGTAGTTCCTAACAGCTTCTGTACAGGATGCTGAAACTCTAAATATGCAAATACACACATCATAATCACTGTAATGATAACGATAAAAGCAACGAATGCCACCTTCACTCTGGTGGACCATCCGGAAAACAAATGCATATTATCCACATATCGCTGAGGGGCTAGTGGCCTTTCATCCTCCATTGCAAATCGAGCAAAAGGAAACATGCTCTCTATAAGTCCAGATCTAACTCGGCCCCTCTCTATAAGTCCAAAAAACTATCTTTGTATCCACAAAGCACGCACGCCACCAGAGGGGTTCTTCTTCCCTGTGTCCGTTTAGAGCCTCACAGGCAGACTCTTGTTATTCATCAAAGAGAAAAAGACGGCAAACGGCTTTCTCCGTCCCGTGGTACAACCGCAGCCCCCAACTCAGTCTTTCTTTCTGAACAGAAATATTTAGCACAGTGTTCCAAGCTGTCAACGGGTTCAGTCCAGTGTCTCGCTCAGTACCCCAGTGCGTCTATCCGATGTTTCTCAACTCAAGTCTTTGCCTAACTCCTACCATGAGAATCTGGGGTACCGCACTGTTTTCGGGGCCGCAGGTCATAGTTACAGCGACCAGGTCGCTCTTGATCAGAAAATAACTCAGTTGCACGGGCATCAGATGCATTCGAACCCTGTGATGCACCAGAAACACTGGCCTCTGCTGATTGAGCCGATGCCCTGTCAACTGGGGGCACCGCTTCACTTGTCTGCCCCTCTTCTCGGGCTTCTGAAAAAGGTACAAGGCTCTGAAGCGACTCTCCTTCTTGGCTTGGGATTCCTTCGCGGTGCACAAGTTACTACTTGTGTAACGATATATCTGTAAGAGACATTAGTTAGTGATAGGTTCCTTACCTTAGAATATCCCCAGGCGTCAGACTGGATCCGGAAACATTTGCGTAACAGTACCCTTGCTCGTCGGTAGGCGTCGTCTGCGGCTCCGCATCCGTCGTCGGCGTCGTGGGTGCCGTGATGATATCGTCGGAGTACTTAGACGCCGCCTCCGCGTGCTGACGTCAGTTCTTAGACACAGCTTTTCTGCGCCAGAAATGCAGAGCTATGCTAAAAACTAACACTGGTGCCTAGAAACTAGGGCCCTGACGGGGATGACCTTCACCCTAGATATCGGTTCGCAGAACGGGGAGGATGGGTGGGTCGGTAAGGAATCTATCACTAAGTAATGTCTCTTGCAGATATATCGTTACACAAGTAGTAACTTGTGCATCTGAAAGAGACACGTTAGTGATAGATTCCTTACCTTAGAATACATACCCCAGCAATACCATCCCCGGTGGTGGGTCTGCGAACCAATAATCACACCAGAAAGTCCTGGAGGACGGAACGGCCAAAGAAGCCATCCCTCCGGACTTGGCTGTCCAGGTAATAGTGTCTTGCAAACGTGTGCAGCGAGGCCCAAGTAGCTGCCTGGCAAGTGTCCTGCAAGGGCACACCTCGGCCCAAGGCAGTTGTGGTCGCTGTGGCTCGAGTTGAGTGAGCCCTCAGCCCAACAGGGGGCTCCTTCTTTGCCAAGGAGTAACACGCCCGGATACACAAGATGATCCACCGCGAGATGGTCCGCTTGTGTACCGCTTTCCCCTTCTTTGCGCCCACGTAACCAACAAAGAGTTGGTCATCCACCCGGAACTGGCGTGTGCGATCCAGATAGAATGAGAGCGTACGTTTTGGGTCCAGACGGTGGAGCCTCTCTTCCTCTCTTGAGGGATGCGGAGGCGGAAAGAAGGTGGCAAGGTAATGGACTGCCCAATGTGGAAGGCTGTGACTACCTTGGGTAGGAAAGAGGGCCTAGTCCGCAGCACAACCTTGTCCGGATGGACTGAAAGGAAAGGAGGTGTACAGGATAGAGCCTGGAGCTCACTCACTCTCCTGGCAGAGGTGATGGCTACCAGGAAGGCAGTCTTCAAAGTAAGAAGGCGAAGAGGACAGTTGTAGAGTGGCTCGAATGGAGCGCACATCAGAAATGTAAGAACCAAGTTCAAGTCCCACTGAGGCATCACGAAGGGAACAGGTGGAAACGTGTGCGTGATGCCTTTCAGAAATCGATTTACAATAGGGGACTTGAATAAAGAAGGTTGATCAGGCAGCCTCAGAAAGGCTGAAAGGGCAGAAAGGTAGCCCTTGATAGTGCCCAGAGCAGAGCCCTGCCGGGCAAGAGAAAGAAGAAAAAGAAGAACCTCAGAAAGAGGGGCAGAAAGAGGATCCACAGCCTTTGCTGTGCACCAAGCCACAAATCTGTTCCACCTGCAGGCGTATACTGACTTTGTGGAGGGACGACTGGCTGCCAGAATGATGTTACAGACTTCAGGAGGCAAGTCAAATGGCCTCAACTGTCGCCGCTCAATCTCCAAGCATGGAGGTGGAGACTGGACAGGTTCGGGTGGAGGACCGTCCCCTGCTGCTGCGACAGAAGGTCCTCCTGTAGAGGCAGACGAACCGGGGGATCGACTGACATACTGAGTAGCTTGGGATACCAGTATCTTCGTGCCAGTCCGGAGCCACAAGGATGACTTGTGCCCGGTCGCGCCTGATCTTCAGCACTCTGGGCAGAAGTGGTATAGGCGGAAAGGTGTACAACAGACCGCAACTCCACTCGCGACGAAAAGCGTCTCCGTGCGAGTGCCACCTTGGAAATTCTAACGCGCAGAATTGATGACATTGCGCGTTCTCTTCGGTGGCGAATAGATCTAACCAAGGCTCTCCCCACTGCAGAAAGAGACCTTGCGCCACGTCAGAGTTCAGACGCCATTCGTGATCCATCATGCACCGGCGGCTGAGTTCGTCCGCCCTGGCGTTGAGAGAACCTGCCAGGTGTTGAACCACCAGAGTCATGCCCTGATGTTCCAGCCATTGCCAGAGGCGCAGAGCCTCCTGGCAGAGGGTCCACGACCCCACCCCACCCAGTTTGTTGCAGTGGTGTTGTCCGTGAACACCTGCACTACACTCCCTCGGACAGATGGGAGGAATGCCTTCAGTGTTAGACGAATCTCCCGCAACTCCAAAAGGTTGATATGGAGCCGGGCCTCCGCCGGAGACCAGAGGCCTCTGATCTCCGCCTCTCCCATGTGGCCTCCCCAGCCCTGGAGGGACGCGTCCGTCACAACCACGTGCTCCGGTTGGGGAAGGGAGAGGGATCTGACGCTGACCCAATCGCGGTCCGTGAGCCACCACTGCAGCTGTCTCGCAGTGCCCTCCGAGATCAGGACATGGTCGGACAGGTTGCCCTGATGCTGGGCCCACTGAAACTTCAGGTCCCACTGCAGAGCCCGCATCCGCCACCTGGCGTGATGCACCAGAAGGATGCAGGAGGCCATCAGCCGCAGAAGCCGCAGCGTCAACCTTACCGAAACTCGGGATAAAGGCCGGAAGATTGGAATCCGAGCCTGTATATCCCGAACCCGCTGTTCGGGTGGGTAAACCCGAAACTGCGCCGAGTCGAGAACCGCTCCGATGAAGAGGAGCTTCTGAGAGGGACACATGTGTGACTTCGGTACATTGATGGAGAACCCCAGCTGGTGCAAGAGGTCTGCCGTTGTCTGGAGGTGGCTGACGACTGTCTGGGGCGAGCCCGCCTTCAACAACCAGTCGTCGAGGTAGGGGAAGACTGAAACCCCTAACCTGCGCAGATGAGCTGCGACCACCGCCATCACCTTCGTGAACACCCGTGGGGCGCTGGTAAGGCCGAAGGGGAGCACGGTAAACTGAAAGTGCTCGTGGCCTACCGTGAACCGCAGGTAACGCCGGTGGGCCGGCAGGACGGGGATGTGGAAATAAGCGTCCTGCAAGTCCAATGCTGCCATCCAGTCTCCAGGGTCCAGGGCAGCTAAGACCTGAGCTAGAGTCAGCATCTTGAACTTCTCCTTCCGGAGGAAGCCGTTGACGTTCCGTAGGTCCAAGATAGGGCGAAGGCCCCCTTTGCCCTTCTTGGGTACCAGAAAATAGTGGGAGTAGCAACCACGTCCTACTTCTGGCCCAGGAACGCGCTCGAAGGCCCCCTTGGCCAAAACTTCCTCCTGCAGAAGCCGCAAGTGATCCCCCGATACGCGGTGGTGTTGCGGTGGCATGGCTTGAGGGGTCGTCTCGAAGGGGAGGGAGTAGCCCCTTCGGACTATCTGCAGCACCCACCTGTCCGAAGTTATAGTGCGCCAGTGAGAGAGGTGATGGCGAACCCTGCCCCCCACTGGCGTCACATGGGCCGAAAAGCAAGGACTAGGAGGATTTTGGGGTGGATGCTGCGGGGGAGGGTGTGGGCTGGCCTCGCCGTTGACCCCGACAGCCTCCACAGCGATTTCCACGGCCGCCACCGCGCTGGATGTTAGTTTGCGGCGTGTGGCTGGCAGCACGTGTGGGGACGCCCCTTCCGTGGCCACGAAAGGTGCGAAAGGCACCCGATTGCTGGCGGGGGGCGCGTGGCCGAGGCCCAAGGACTTGGCCGTAGCCCTGGAGTCCTTAAAGCGCTCAAGCGCATGGTCTGCCTTGTCGCCAAAAATGCGACGGCCATCAAACGGTATGTCCATCAGAGCGTTCTGGACATCTGCCGAAAAGTTGGCGGACCTCAACCAGGCGTGGCGCCTAAACGTCACCGTCATTGCCATCGCTCTGCCTAGTGAGTCGGTGGTATCCAGCCCAACACCGGATAGAATATTTGGCTGCGTCCCGACCCTCCACAAGGGCTTGGCCGTGTTTGGCCCGTACCTCCAACGGACACTCTGGCAGCACTTCCGCAACCGTCTCCCACAGAGAGTGGGTGTAGCGGCCCAAGAGGAATGCGATGTTGGAAGACCGCAGTCCCAGTCTAAGGGAGGAGAAGATCTTTTTCCCGTACTGCTCGTACCTCTTTGATTCCCTGTCCCACGGAGCCGACGGGAATGCGGTCTGGGAATTAGAGGCCTGGATGACCAGCCTCTCGGGGGTGGGGTGGGTGGACAGGAAACATGGGTCGCCCTGGGCTGGGCGGTGGCGTCTGGCCACGTTCCTATCTACGGGCGAACCCGTAGCGGGCTTGGACCAAGTGCCCAGAAGAACGTCGGTCAAGGGCAGCAGAGGCTCGGCCGAGCTTGACTGCGGTTTAAGGACCTCAGTGAGGAGATTAGTCCTCACGGCCGCGACGGGGAGCTCAAGGCCCAAGGCCTTGGCAGCCCTCATCAACACCACACTGTAGGTTGCCCCCTCCTCCGAAGCCACGGTAGGAGGGGAGACAAAACCAGTGTCTGGAGAGGTGTCCAGGCCACTGGCCTCCCCAAGGTCTCCTGCCCAGTCCTCATGAGACTGACACTCTCGGGTCAGAGGGTCCTCAGACCCCTCCCAATCCCCTTCATCACCCATCTCCTGATAATCAGGGTTCTCAATCAATGGGGCCTGTTCATAGAAGTGAAACTCCCCAAGCGCCGTCTAGAGCGGCGCCCATCGGGGCCGTCCCAACGTCGGAACAGGAATGAAGGAGGCATCGGGGACAGCTCCGCCCGAGGACGGCGCCGGCGGCGACACCTGATGGTCCAACGCCGGGGAGGTCGTAAGGTCCACTGGTGACGACCCAGATCCCGAAGGTGGTCTAGCGGGGTCCCACGGTGCCGGGCCCGAAGGCGCCGGCAGCGCCGGGACCGCTGGACCCTGCGGCGCCGAAGGCATCGGCGGCGGCGGGGCCGAAGCACCCGACGGCGTTGGGGCCGAAGCCCCCGACCCGCTAGAGGCCCCAGACGGGTCCGCTGGGCCCGAAGGCGCCGCGGAGCCCGTCGGAGGAGAGAGTTTCCTCATGGCCATGAGGAAGCACTCTATCTCCTCCGGCGTCGCGTCTTGCCCAAGGACCGGAAGGTGTGGAGCTGGACGCGGCGCCCGCGACTCCGACTGAGCCGCGTGGGTGGTGTCACCCGAACCCCCGGCCGCATCGCGCGAGCGTCGGGGGGGAGTCCGAAGAGCGATGACGCCTCTTGGACTTCGTGTTTCTTACCCGACGATGACTTCGACCTGGAGGAGTGCGGCCTACTCTCTGAACTGTGGTGGCTCCGAGCCCGCGACCTGTCCTTCGACCTCCCATGGGACCGAGACCTCTCGCGGCGCGGGGCCGACTGCCGGAGTTTGAGTCGCCTGCGGGACCGCTCCTGCCTGGCTTTCAAAGAGAGGGCCCGGCAGTCGGAACAGGCCTTGTCGTCGGGGTCGACGCCTAGACAAGTTAGGCACAGGTGGTGAGGATCCGTGACCGACATCGTGCGGTCGCAATCCTCGCAGTGCTTAAAGCCAGGCATCCCTACAGCACCGATCGGAGTCGTAAGACTTCGAGAAATGATCAAAAATGATCCAAAAAGTTAGTCAAAAATTTACTAAGGGTTACTGCTTTTTCCAGATCTGCGCTTGCTGGCGCGGAAAAAAGAACTGACGTCAGCACGCGGAGGCGGCGTCCAAGTACTCCGACGACGTCATCACGGCGCCCACGACGCCCACGACGGACGCGGAGCCGCAGACGACGACTACCGACGCGCAAGGGTACTGCTACGCAAAAGTTTCCGGATCCAGTCTGACGCCTGGGGATATTCTAAGGTAAGGAATATATCACTAACGTGTTTCTTTCAGATTTTGCAAATCAAAGGGCAAAGGGAGCGGGAGGCGCTTCAGATGGCTCGCATGGATCCAATGTTTGCGCCCATGCACCTTCACGGCCGACCTTGTGGCTAGTATGATCTGGTAGGGTTCAGACCACTTCGGTTCCAAACTCTATTTCCGTTGATAGTTCTTCACCAGAACCCACTGGCCTGGTTCCAACCGATGTCCCGGACCCTCTGGTAGCGGCCGCAATGTTTCGGATACCTATTGATGAACAGAACGCAGATCTTTAGTCAAGGCCAAAAATTACCTCATAAGGCGATAACCCCGTTCTTGTGTGTGGTGTTGTTCTCAGAGACAATAATGCTAAAGGGAGGGCATCAGGTCATTTTAATCCAGTACTAGCACAAATCTTGGCCATCTTTAGTTTTAATATACCGTTATATTTTTCAACTAGACCAGCTGACTGGGGATGCCTGGCTGCATGACATTTTTGCCTAATTTGTAAGCCATCGCAAACACTCTGAACCAGTAGGGAATTGAAATGCGTCCCGTTATCAGACCAGATAATCCGGGGCACGCAATATCTGGGGAAATATTCTTTCACCAGAGCTTTGGCAGTTGCAACTGCAGTGGCTTCCTTGGTGGGGTAGGCTTCAACCCATTTACTGAAAGCGCAAACCACCACCAATACATATTTCAAATTGTTCACTCTCTCCATTTGTATGTAATCTATTTGTATAACTTCAAATGGCAAAGATGGTGGTGCAAAGTTTCCACTCAGGACAGATTCTCTACCCCCTGAGGTGTAACGCAAACACACGGGACAATACTTAACCACATGTACTGCAGTTTTGGGAATATTTGGGTTATTCCAGACTGGGTCTAACACTGCACAAATACCCTTAGCTCCTATGTGTGCTGGACCATGAGCCATAGTCACTACAGCATATACCAATGCATTTGGAACTAACCAACGCTGCTTCTCAGTTCGATCTATCCAACATTCATTCTTGTCCAATTGTCCCACTTCCTGTTCCCACCTTTTTGCTTCATCTATGGTGGCTTCTTTCTGTAATTCTCTTACACTTTCAATGGTATTGTCAAACACAGATGTTTCCGCCACCCACCGGGCTGAAGCACTAGGAAACATGGGAGTCATCTTAGTAAGCGCTGTTTCCTTGGCTACTGAGTCAGCATAGGCATTTCCCTTTCCTGTGGAATCAATGACTTTCTTATGAGCACTGCATTTGATGATGGCAACTTTATCTGGTAGTGTCAAGGCAAGTAACAATCGGTCAATTAAAGGACCATGTTGAATTTTCTGGCCATGTGTGGTAAAGAAACCCCTTTCCCTCTACAGCCTCCCAAAACTATGGGCAACGCCGAAGGCGTACTGGCTGTCTGTATAAATATTTACTCTCAGGCCTTTACTGATTTCACATGCTCGTAACAAAGCTATTAGTTCAGCTGCCTGGGCTGAGTGATGTGAAATTCTAGCGGTTTCTACCACCGTTTTCAGGGTCGTAATGGCATATGCAGCTGTTGCAGTACCATCTGGTAATTTAAAACAAGAACCATCAACATACAACTCTCCTTGGGGTTCTGATAAAGGGGTGTCAGTAAGATCTACACGCCCTTTTGTTTCCTCTTCAGTTCTAAATATACCATCATGGATATCGTCCTTTTTATCATTGGAAGGGAGAGGCAATAATGTTGCTGGATTCAATGTAGCACATCTTTTAATTGTAATGTGGGGTGCAAACAATGTCAGTTCGTATCCTGCTAAACGAGCACTCGTAAGGTGTTGGGTTTTAGTTCTATTTAACAGAATATCTACAGCATGCGGTACCATGACTGAGATCTGTATTCAAAACTATACCTTCTGATTGTCGTATGGCCACCGCTACCGCCGCAGTGGCCCTCAGACAACTGGGAAGGGCTTGTGCGACCATGTCTAATACTGCTGAAAAGAAGGCAGAGGGTCTCTGTTTTCCGCCAAAATCCTGTGTTAATACTGAAAGAGAGCAACCGTCCACCTCGTGCACATAAAGTGAAAAAGGCTTCCGGTAATCCGGGGTACCCAAGACAGGTGCAGAACACAAAGCAGATTTCAAAGAGTCAAAGGCTTCTTGACATTCATCCGTCCAGGGTAGGGGTTCATGCACATCTTTAGTTGTCAAATACAACAAGGGTTTAGAGAGGAGTGAATAGTTAGGAATCCATTGGCGACAGTAAGAGGTTATGCCAAGAAAAGCACGGACATCACGTTGAGTACGAGGTACAGACATGTTAGTAATTACAGATATTCGTTCTGGAGTTAGTCGTCTCCCCGCTTTCGACAGTAAGTGGCCAAGGTAGGTCACTTCCTGTCGACAATATTGAAATTTGGAGAGGGAGACTTTATTTTCTTTATCAGCCAAATGATGTAACAATTTCACCGTTGCTTCTTTGCAGCCTTCCTGTGTATCGGGGGCCACCAAAATGTCATCCACATACTGGATGATGGCATTTCCTGCAGGCAAAATTAATTCATCCAGGACTGCTTGCAAAGCCTGGCTATATATGCTGGGACTCTCTGTATAGCCTTGGGGTGCACGCGTAAATCTAAAGCTTCGACCTCCTAATGAGAATCCGAAGATATGTCTGCTATCAGGGTGAATTGGGATGCTAAAGAAGGCGTTTTTTAAATCTATTACAGAAAAATATTGTGCAGTAGGGGGAATCATTGTAAGAATTGCTGTAGTATCTGGTACCACAGGATATTGAGGAACTACTATTTTATTGACCACTCGAAGGTCAATCACAAAACGATATGCGGACTTATAATCAGGGGCACTATCAATCGGTGTCTTCTTCAGAATCGGCAAAATTGGACTATTACAGACATTAGCAGCTGTTCCCTCCACTACCCCCTTGTCAATGAGGTTACGAATGATATGCAACAAGGCTTGTTCACCTTCTGGTGAAATCTTATACTGAGGAATGCGTGGCATCTGTGCATTCGTTTTCACTGTTATTGACACAGGGGCTATTCTTAACAGACCAACATCGGTGTCCCCTGTGGCCCATAATGTCTGAGGAATGGTAGAGAATTCAGGAGGCAAAGTCTCATTTATTTTATTTTATTTTATTTAGAGAGTTTTATATAGCGCGAACTTGACCCGTGGGTATCAGAGCGCTTCACATAAAGTTATACATTCTGTAGAGCTGTACTTCACATATAAAGCAATTACAACTAATAGAATGAGTGAGGTAGATAAGTCTAGTGTGTCTTATACTCGAATAACATAAACATTCTCAATAATATATTGATTGAGGTATATAAGTGTCGTATAACCTGAGATTACCATATAAATACTGTAAATACGTGTCGAGCTAACTAGTAAACATTTCTCGTTAGGGTGGGGTAGTATCGATATAAGTCAATAGAAACTCCTGGCGTATGACCAAGGATTTGTATCGGAAAGTCAGTGTTCCTGTACAACGTGCTCATCATCGCTCTTTTTTAGTGAGATCTTCTTCCCGGCTCAGGGGACAGAGTCTCCTCCAGGATTGAGTCTCCTCCAGATTCTTGGTGACGACTAGATCACCTCTTTTATGTCAGGAACTTGCTCATTAGGAAGATCTTAGTTTCCCTTTTGAACCTTATCGTGTCTGTAATTTTTCTGATACTTGGAGGAAGCGAGTTCCATAATCTGGGGGCTGCCCCTGTGAACGCTCTGTCATAAGTTTTCTTTTTCCTGAAGATAGGTGGTTTCAGCATCAGCAGATTCGCGCTTCTTACTGGTCTGTCTCCACCAGACAGCTCAATCTTCTGGGCCAGGTATTTGGGTGTTTTGTAGTGAAGAGCTTTGTGGGTGACACATGCCATTTTGAAATGGATTCTGGCTTCGTATGGTAGCCAGTTTAATGCTTTTAGATGCGGGGAGATGTGGTCGAATTTCCTCGATCCGGTAAGGAGTCTTGCTGCCGCATTGAGGCATGCTTTCAGCGGGGCTATGGAGATTTTTGGCAGGCCTGCTAGGGATGTACAGCCATATTCAATCCTTGAGATTACTAACGATTGTATTGCTAGTTTGAGGTCTGCCGATGTGATGAATGGTTTCACTTTTCTTAGGTAATTCAGGTGAAAGCGAGCGTTCTTTGCCATTGAGTTGATGTGAACTTTCATGTCTAGGTTCTTGTCTAATGTGATTCCTAATGATTTCGCTGAATCCACTAACGTAGGGGTACAGTTTAGAGCTGTGATCAGATTGGTCCATTCTTTTGCCTCTAGATACTTCTTTGCGGATGCGATTAAAAGGAATTCAGTTTTTTGTGCATTGAGCTTCAGGTGGTTACTTGTCAGCCAGCTTAATGTCATTTTCAAGGCTCCATTCATTAACTTGATGTCTTCCAGGGATTCTATCCTTAAGTATATTTGTGTGTCGTCCGCGTACATGTGATAGGATATGTTAGCGTTTCGGAGGATTTCTGTCAGGGGTTCGACGTACAAATTAAAGAGTGAGGGAGAAAGTGTCGATCCTTGGGGGACTCCGATTGAATTCGGGCATGATGTGGATAGCATCTGGTTGACCCAGAATCTTTGTGATCTGTTATGCAGGAATGATTCAAACCATTTCAACACCGTTCCTGTCATTCCCATCCTATTGTGAAGTCTTTCCAGCAGTTTTTCATGATTTACAGTGTCGAACGCCGCTGACAGGTCAAGGAGGACTAGTAGACACGTCTTATTGCAGTCAAGTGCCTGTACTGCGTCGTCAACAATGTGCAGGATCGCTGTTTCCGTGCTGTCCTGTTCTGAATCCTGATTGACAGTCGTCCAGCAACCTAAACTTTGAGATGTGTTGGCTCAGTTGGTTCTGTGCGCATTTCTCAATTAGTTTGGCCAATAATGGAATATTGGTAACAGGGCGGAAGTTGTTAGGCTCTGCTGGGTCCATTGTAGGTTTCTTGATGATCGGGACAACTTGGCCCGTTTTCAAGCAGTCTGGAAGGATCCCTTGCGATAGGGAGGCGTTTATTATTTTAGTCCAAATTGGGATGATGACGTGGTTTATTTTTTGTAGACATTTGGCGGGGAGAGGGTCATTGTAGTGGTTATTCGGTTTGATATCCGCAAGTGTTTTGGCGATGACGGTCTGATCGTAGGTCTCGAAGGTGTCCCAATGTGCTTTATTTTTCGCTTCATTGTGTTTGAGTGTGGTTGTGGCAATGGTCCGATCTTGTGGTTGTCTGTGCAATTGGTCTGCTGCCGCCTTGAGCTCTATTTCCAGCTTGGTGGCCTTCTCGGTGAAGAACTTTGAGAATTCTTCACAGCTTATCTGGGTTATGGTGGTTTCTTGAGCCGATTTTGCTAATTTGTTGGATTGCTGCCTAAGAATTTCGAATAGTTTCCGTGGCCTATTTTTGGCGTTGTCCAGTTCCGAACTAATATATTCTTTTTTGGACCTAAGGATCTTTTTGTTGTATTCGTTTCTGATTTTTCTGAGTGATTTCAGTTCATGCGTTGATGGGTGGTCTCTCCATTTTCTTTCGGCCATTCTTAGTTTCCTTCTATCATCGTTCAGTGATTCGTTGAACCATGGGTTCTTGTCTTTTTCCGAGACTCTTTTCAGTTTTAGTGGCATGGTGGTGTTAACTATGTGTGCTACAGTTGTAGTGTAGTCCTCCGTTAGTTCATTCACATTCCTCAGGTTGTTTGGTGGCTTCAAATCTTTCTCACAATATTCTACTAGCTGCTCCATGTTCTGTTCTTTCATGTCCCGCGTCCACTTTTTGCGTTTGACGGGCTGTGATTTCTTTTTCCTTTCCTGTGTTGGAATCAGGAAGATGATGGCATGGTGATCCGACCAATCGCATGGCGTAACTGATTGGACACTTATGTTCTTTTTCCTAGATAATATCCAGTCCAGTGTGGCTCCTTTTGCGTGCGTTGGCTGTGTGCAGACTTGGGAAAGATTTAGTTCATCCAGGAAATCTTTTAGCGCGATGATCTGTTTATCTTTCTTGTCTTCCCAGTGCAAGTTGAAGTCGCCCAGGAAAATGTCGTTGGAGTGGGTGTTATTGTTATCAGTTATAATCTCCATCAGTTGATCTATGAAGATCTCATTATTTCCTGGAGGGTGGTACAGAGCGTGAAGGGTATATCTTTCATTGTTTGTTGAATTTATATTCAGACCTAGGTATTCATAAAATTCCTGAGGATCTGATTGTATTTGTTTTATTTCAATGTCTGATCGGTGGATGCAGGCTATTCCGCCACCTCTCCTCTTTGGTCTATCTAGCCTTACTATGTTGTAGTGTGGGGGCACTAGTAGATCCATGCACGGAGAGGATGAATCCGAAAACCATGTTTCTGTTAGGATTGCAAGGTCAATTTCCATGTTAATAATAAATGCAGCGATGTTTGCCGCGTGTTTTACTGCGGACCGACAGTTGAGCAGTAGGCATTTCAAATTGTTTTTTGTCGAGCTTAGTTCTCTATCGCTCATGTTGGTGGATAGTTGGACTTGCTGTAGGTTGTTGAGGTTGGGTTTCCTAACCTTCTGTTTCGACGTTCTATTCATGTTGATCGGGACTGTTTTGATTTTTTTTCTCCCCCATCGTGATCTGTCGGCTCGTAGGTCTGTAATAATGCATGTGTTTCTTCTTCTGTTATGTACTTAAGGTTTCTTTCTGGTCTATTATGTCGATCTGCCAGTGGCATGGGCTTCTCCTTCCTTTTTCGGTTTGTTTTTGTTCTATTGTGTCGATCTGTCAGTGGCGTGGATTTCTCCTTCCTTTTTCCTGGTGTTTCCAGCATTACTCCTTGAATGCGATCCACTTTCGATTGTGTGTCTGTCGTCATTTCTAGGATTTTTGCCATTGTTTTCATAGTGATCCGGATATCCCGTGCCATGCTGTTAATTTGTGTCTGAATCTGTATTGCTCCTTTCCGGTTCTGGTATGATGTATTCACGGTGTTTAATTTCTTGGTTTCGTCTTTATCGTTTAAGTAGTCGTGGCGCACGTTAAATGTATTCCTGGTTCGCTTTTGTGTATCGTTCAGGGAGGGTGTTGTCTGTATGCTATCTTCCATATCATTTGGCGTAGTAGTCCTCTTTTTTGCCATGTTGCTATGCAGGGGCATCTCCGGAGGGAACAAGCTCTCCTGTGCAATCAACGTTAATTCTTCCCTACCTTCTTGTTGCAGTGTAGCATACTCCTGTGTTATCGCTAGATCTTTTCTCTCTCTAGATTCTTCAGCCACTATCTCTTCAGCGTTCGCTAGATTTACTGGCGTCGTAGCCTGATGTGGCCCCGTTTTTTCTTCGTTCTGTGTTAGTGCCTTCATAGTGTTCACCGGTAGATCCACTATTTCAGACCTCTCTGTGGTCTCGTTGTTCCGGCCATCTCCTGTCTTCGTTTTGTCATTTAGTTGCTTTAGTTGTTGCGATTGTGGTGGCTCTCTGGATCGCCCAATGATGTCTATTTCAACTTGTGGTGTTCGGGGTGGTGGGTCTTGTCTTTGCATGGGCTCTATGTTTCCTGTAGTGTTAGCAGTGATGACTTCTAGATTATCTACATCTGCGGTCGGAGGACGTTGAAGTTGTGGTTGACCCCTTGGGTTCACTGCCCATTTTTTTAACGTAGGGAATATATCGTCAAATTTCTCTAGGTCGTCATTGGCTGCTTGTATAAGTACAATTCCGGTCTTATATAATGTTATACATAGGTTAGCTCTCAAGCTTGGCGAATGAGTGCTCAGTAGTTTTGTGCCGTGTGGTATATTGTTCATGGTTTTTATGTTGAGTTTCTCTGTAATGACTGTGTGCCATTTAGCTGTTTTTCTGGTGAAGAATATTAGATCGTTGACAATTCTGCCTTTGCTAATGTTGAACGATGGGTCAGAGATCAGAGTATCAGGGTTTTTCCTCAGAACGTTGTGTTTAAATTTCTTTAGTGCTATTTTGGTTAGATGCGGTGGGTATATTATGCCCATAGCATTTTTGCCTGACGTCTCTAAGTCGGTATCATCCATTTTTTCAATATTCTAGGCCCGGTGGGATGACTTGTGTATCCTCCCGTGGTGTTGATACTCTTAGATGTCGTCACCACACCCCTGCTAAGTTTTGTTATGTTTAATTCTTGGGTGTTTCTCACTTCTTTGGTGTTGATTCTGTCTGAGTTACTCTCTCTGTGATGCTCTATTCATTATTATTCTTGACTTTGGTTGATATTGTTACCAAATCATCTCTCTCTTTGTTAAGAGTAGGGCAGGTCTATCTTGTTGTTGTCTTATCCTATTAATTACCATCCTCTGTATTTATATTTATAGTCAACTTTCAGTAATTTGTTAAGAAACCCGATTCTTGTTTCCTTTCAACTTATTAGACATGGCCCGCGTGTCTGGCTCCCTTAGACGACATTAGCCCCTGCTGTAGGTCCAAGCTTATGTCTGCGATGGCCGCCATTTTGAAGTCAGGCGGGGTGGATCATGCTTTCCTCGTTTTTCGAGTGTCTCTTTTTTGCCCTGATTCTTGTCTCAGTCTGCGAGTATAGAGTTGGTGCTAGTGCTAGCTAGTTGTTAATGTTTGCACCCTAATTATTCCTTCGTTATTCTTATTCGTCATTCTTAGTAAAGTATTGGGTCATTTCCAAAGATGGCCTCTGCATTATTAGAAAAACACCATCAGGGGAACAATAAATTTGTGCATGTAATCTTTTCAAGATATCCAACCCTAACAGATTTTTACCACATATAGAAGTGAGAAGAAAGGGTGTGTGCATGGAGATGGGACCGATCGTAAAAGACAGAGGTTTTGAAACGGGGCTCACTACCGGTATTCCAGAGAATCCTACTGATACATTATTTTGGCCAGACAGAGCTGCCCCTGGGACCAGTGTATGGGCGACTGAACTACTCATCGCCCCAGTATCCACTAAAAACTTCCCTGATGCACCCAACAGTTCTCCTTTTACATAAGGTCCCTCTTGGTCAACTGGTACTGTAATGTGGCCCCCGCTCTGTCCATGGCTGTCTCATGCATAATCCCGTTCATCATACCCATCATCCTGATAAGTCTTGTTGTAGTATTGTCTGTTCTGAGGGTCATCAAAATGATTTTTACGAGAGACCTCATGTTGTGACTCCTCCCTTCTCATACTATTTCGATCTATGTTCCCTCGACCCCTTCCTCGTCCTCTACTGGGTCCGTTCCTTCCTTGCAACAGAGGGCAATCCACCCTCCAATGTCCTTCCTCCTTACAATAGGAACATTGGTTTATCCCAATATTCGGAGGGCCTCCTCTGCCTCTCCCTGTCGTCTGGCCTCTTTGGAACGAGCCTCGCACTCCTCGTCCTGAATGTTGCCCTCTACTGACTTGCTGCAATAGTACTCTAGTTTTTAGATCCTTAGTCTTTTTCTCTGATCTTTCTTTACTCTCATTCTCAAGATGTTCATAATATTGGGCCATACTAAGGATGACAGATGGTGCAGCTGTAGTCCACGTGCTCTCAGCCGATTGGAGACGGGACATAACCTCCGGGAGCAAATTTGTGACAAATCAATTCACAAATAATCGAATTCCTCCCTCTGTAGAGAGATCTTGGCCACTAAAATCTATGAAAACTTTCTCAAAACGAGTGAAGAAATGGGACACACTTTCGTCCTTTTTCTGTTTACACGCTGTTAATTTATCCCAGTCTACTTTCCTCGGAGGAAGAAGGGTCTTCATGTAAGTAACAATTTTATCTGGTACTGCTAATATTTCATCCCAGGGTTTTTCACCTGGCTTTCGTTCCTTATCCCAATTCTATAATTGGTCCCATGTCCCTCCTAATTCGGGGGCATGGTCCGTATCATGTATAGGTCTCCAGATA
Source organism: Lissotriton helveticus (assembly GCF_964261635.1). NCBI lineage: Eukaryota > Metazoa > Chordata > Amphibia > Caudata > Salamandridae > Lissotriton > Lissotriton helveticus. The sequence goes on from NC_136063.1 coordinate 1,037,964,435, forward strand.
TCCACCGGAATCAGGAGACCAAAAAATAGCTCGATATCAGCTATAGTCATGATGGCGGAATTGGCGGCTTCGGTCAATTCTTTGTAATAAGCTGTAGGATTTTTACGGAGGTCAGGGAGCTGGGCTTTTAGCGTAAGGACCTCGCTTCGTTTCCAAGGGGTGTAAACCCATTGTTCCTGAAGCCTAGCGTCCACACGTGCTCTAGTGACATTACCCCCATTGTCTTTCATCTCGGGCACTTCCGGAAAAAAAAAAGAGGATGCACCTCTCTCATGGGGTGCTGAGCTCCCCATTCGGCACTCTTTCGGTGCATCCGTTCCCGATAATTCAAAAGCGTTGTCACATTTTCATAAACTTCCTCAATTTCGAGATGGAATTTATGAGCATGATCCCTTATATCACGCAATATTTGAGGTGGAAGTCCTTCCTCAAAATGCTGTTCCCATAAGGAAATCAATCGAATCGCCATGCTTTCTAAAGCCAGCTGTTGTGCAACGGGTTCAAAATCCTTCATAGTGCTCCAAATATCCGCTAAAGTATAAATAGGATTACCCATCCACTGGGATGCCTGAATTATAATAGCTCTCCTCTCCTCTTGTCCCAACAACGACCGAGTGAAAGCTCACTGATCACTCAAGTCAGACAACGGTCGTTTGGCCGTGGCATCCGGACTAATTGTATTCCGGAGATCTGTGGTGGTCTGAGTCGGAGGGGAGAGGAACACAGGGTGCAAGGGAGAAGGGACAGCCGCGTCCGGCCGAAGGGATATTAGGGGTGAGGTAGTTAGTCGAAGAGAAGGAGGGGAAAACTGAGCATCATGTCCCGATCTGCCAGTGGGGGCCGTGGAGACCACCCCTATCTGTGGTTTGGTAGCCGAAACAGTTCCCGTCTGGTCAGCTCGTAACACGGGTACGGCTGGATACAAGCCTTGTGGGGCATAAGGGGGAGGTGGTCGGGCTTCCAGTAATTCTTCTAATTCATCTCCTGTCTATGGTCTAGCCACATAGCTTTTATTTGTCTCTAATCGAAACTGTCTATCCATTCTTTCAATATTCTCTTCCACCTTTCCCTTATCGTATGCTACTGCTTTCTGAGTAATCGTCTGCCCACTCTTTAGCCTTCCCAACTTCTCTTCTCTGATCCGTCATCTCTTTGCTTTCTTCAACCGTAAGTTCAAAGAATCAAACATTGACTGACGGCTTTTCTTCATAAATAATTTATTCTGTATATAATTAATCTTTTGCTCATCAAAAGACCCCGTAAGAGGCCATTGTAAACTCGAATTATCCTTGGTATATTTGTTCCAAAGGGTATTAAACAAAATCGGCTGAAGACCATGTTTGACATGCATATCATAACTGGGACTGCCCTCAGGAGGGGCCGGCTGTCTTTCTTCAAGCCGTGTACCTCGCCGACAGCAGCACCCAAAACATATTTTACTAAAACAAGACATTATGCTTATTTTACTCGTTCCGTATATACAAAATCACAAAACACACACCCATTCGGACGCGTCCCTTCTCTCCGCTCACTCATACACTCTTCATTCAATCGTCACGATAAAGTGCTGTAAAACAGTGCAAGGCAAATACTTCTCAGAACCTAGTCAATGCAAATGACGTCTTCAAATACGAACAGAGCCAGTCGACTCCTGTTCGGGGAATCGATTCAAAAGAATTCCAGACCAACAAAATCTCACCAAAAGAGAACAGTCGTCAGACTGTTCTGAGAACATCTGATAGGCGAACCACAAACTCTCTCACAGGCCATCCCATGGTCCTGTTCTGGTTGGGCCGGGCGTCTGGGCGCGTAGCTCCAGAACCCTAGCTTACCCAGTTGCTCCCAGGGCTTTCCCGGAGAGAATTCGGCCGAGCGAGCAACGCCGTACTCTGCTAGGGCATCAGATGTAGTCTCAATTATTCACCAAACAAGTCCGTGGGGTCTCTAGCCGTGCAGCCCCTTCGCCGCAACGGTAGATCCCCAGATTCCCTCGTGGTCCAGCTTCTCCGGCCACCTTCCAACAAAGACAGTTAACTGTTATCCAAAAAGGAAACACTCCCTCTGAGCGATCCTTATCCAATTTAATCACAAATATCACTCACCTGGTGCACTCAGGTCGATTGCGAGTTCTCCACTGCCAACACCTAAACAGACAGGCACAGTCTGTTCTCTCGGGTTAAGCCCGTAGGACTCCGGCATAGGGTCTTCAGTAGCTGGGAGGGATGCGGGGCTTGAGAGTGGAATGGCTTGTTTTCATACCACAAACGGGTGTCTCAAATCCGGATCCTCTTTCTGTCCACCCACTCGGCCAGAACTCCTCCTTGTCCCGTTACCCCTGTTTACAGGAGGGGACGACCCTATCGCGGAGTCCCGGCGGAGTCGCCAACTGAAGGATTCAAAATTAATTCTATCGGGCTATACTTACCAATAGCCCATATACCAATAAACGTTAAAATAATTCAGTCGGCAATGGAGAAGGTTCAATCGTTTATTCTTCAAATGCAAGCCCTGACAGGGGAGCCTCAGTCTACACGACCCTCGGAGGTGCGCAGAGGAGACGGATTACATGTTCAAAATACAAAGCATATATACGTTTCATGTGTTCAAGATGACACCCTACAAGGAAAGATACGACTTGTCAGTAAGTCAAGAGGAATACCCATATAAGGCACAATTGATTGCTTGTAGCCTAGGCCTAAGCTATTCCAGGGGCAGGTCAGCAAGGTGCCTCCCTGTCTATCTGGAGCCCGGGGAGTACAGGAACGGGCTCTGCTAGAATGTGCGCATCCCACAAAAGGGCAGGTGTGACCTTGAGTTTCCTTGAGCTACCAGCTACTAACTATCGAAGGCAACTCGGCTGCCGCCGTGGTTTTGAGCAGAACGTGTAGTCACGTGATTTCTGGGAAACACCATGTGTTCAGAGAGAAACGAAACAAAATGGCTCCTGTTATACCAATAGGAGTAAACAAATCAAAAGTGAATCGTTGGTCAATAGGTGCCCATAGTAACTTCTAACTACATGATTATTTAACTACAAGGTTATATTGAATATATTAGGCCAATGATGCATGTTATCGAATTCCGATCCCAACAAGCGTAGGAAACCTGCAAGACAAAAATGAAACATAAGTATGTGTGCTATGTGGAAGAGGTAAAGAAAGGAAGTCCGAATGAAAGGCCGATAGTGAGAATGGAAAGGAGGGGGAGTGGGTGGAAGGGAGAAGGGGAGGGAGAGTAAAAAGGAAGGAGGAGGAGACAGAGCGTCGGCCTACTGCACCTTAGCGTTTAACCTCCCGTCACCTGTTGGTCTAGGACGCTGGAATAGCGAGAAAGAGTGTGGTACAGCAAGTCCTTAAAATGAAACACGAGGCCAGAGAATATGGGCCATATTATCAAGGATAGGCGATATCATTATCGCCGCTTTAGCAGCAGGAAACTGCTGCTAAAGTGAGGATAAGAGGTTGATAATAGGCCTGTGTAAATTCCCAGAGAAGCCCAGGTTCTGGTGTGAACCTGGGCTTCTATGGGAATTCACTAGGGCATATTATCAAGCCCATAATAGCTGCTTTAGCTGCAGTTTCCTGCTACAGTGGTGATAATGTTATCGCCGTTCTTTGATAATATAGTCCTACAATATTAGCTTTGGGAAAATCACTTGCATGCACCTGTGCACCCAGGGTGCTGCACCCCAGCCCTTTCCCCCGCACTGTGCTCAATTGTAGGTCTTGCACACCGAGGCTTCACTGCTCACCTGCCACCACTGGTGCGTTCCACGACGTGTTGGTGCAAGCTCCTAGTCCGGGGTACGTTTGTGCGGTAGACCAGGTCTCCAGTCGGGGACGGTGTCTTGATACCACAATGGAAGGTGTCAAAATGCCCAGGGCATCACTGCGGAGTCAGCTCCCGCTCTGCCCTTTTTGAGGCAATCAATGAAATGTCTGGAAAGGGAGAAATAATTTAATGGTGGAAACGTCTGGAGGTAAATGAAGGTTTATTTCAAGCTTGATAGAAAACAGGAGTTGAGTGCATCCTTCGTTTTTGAAGTACCATCTACCAACTGTTAGCCGTATTCGTGGTTCAAAGAGGAGATGGAGTGCTTGAGAATTCACAAGGTTAAATAATTATACGAAGGTTTTTATAGAAAGGAACAGTGCGCATGCTAGAAGCATAATGTGCGTATGTAATGCAGTGCACTGACCATGTCATTAGTGATGTAATATGTGACATCATCAGCAGTGCATTGCGGGCGCGCAAGTTATAGTTAGCTCAACTAACTAACAGGCGAATTTCTCTGGTTTTATATGAGTCAAATGTTCAACTAACTATAACGTGCCTGAAACCTATGGTTTTTTCAGTGATAAATATATATACATATATATATATATATACATATATATTACCTACTGGCGGTCGCCAGTAGGTAGTTATAGTTAGGACCTAGTTTCCATAGGAAATCCGCAACATTCTATTGGGAATAACTTTGGCCCTGGTGGACCAATGTTTGCGAATTTCTCAAAGAAGATGGCTAGGTCCGCTGCGCTCATTCTGTGAAAGTTTTGGGGGGATTGGTGAAGTGGGGGCTGAGATAAAAGGGGGGTCCCAAAACGTGTTTTTCCCATGTTATTTTCCATAGGACGTTTAGACACGGCTACAGCTCGAACGGCTGAATGGATTTATAAGAAATTTGGTAGAAAGGTAGAGTGTGGGTCGCAGATCACGCTTTTGTTTAAATGGTGTAAATCCGTTCAGTAGTTGCTGAGAAAATTAAAGTTGAAATCAGTTATATATCTATAAGCGCGCACGGGTGCGCGCACCTATGCGGGTGTGCGCGAGCGGCTTTGTGATTTGCTGTTTAACGTCTGTCAACATTCGATTCGGAGGAAATCAGGAAGTGTTGTCCGCCATTTTGTTAGTGCGAGTGAATATATTGTACAGAACAAAGGGTTAGAACATGGAAAGGGGGGAAGGTAGAGATTGTCTGGCCGGGTAGGTTTTCTAAGGGGGTACAGTATGGACCCTGAACGCGAAAAGACCATTTTTTTTGGGAGAAAACATTTGCGGGGTGCATGCATTCGGTCGCGCACCCCTATTTACAAGACTGTGAAAAACTATAGTGGTGAGAATGGAAAGGGAGCAGGGTGGAGAGTGTTTGATTTCGTAGGTTTCTTGAGGGGTTTATTAAGGATGACGAAAGTCTAAAAGTAGTTTTTTTTCGCAAATAAGTTACGAGGTGCGCGCACTCGGTCGCGCACGGCGATCAAAAAATATAAAGAAAGATGGAGATAAATTACAAGTTTGAGTGTTTAGATCTAAGGTGGCTCTTAAAAGAGCCCTTGTGTTAATTGAGTTTTTGCTGAACTTATAAGTAAGTTCCGATGCAGAGTCTCATGTTACAGAGGAAAATTCTATTTCCCTCATCCGTGAAATGAACACCATCTCTCCGATAGATGCCTTCCATGTTGAAACGTAGGTTGTTGTTGTATATAGAACCCATGTTATATTCTCTGAGGAAAGCAGAAACAGATTTATTTACATGTTTCCTTGCTTTCTCAATCTGTGGACAACGTTCATTGGACCAATTCCATTTTTGTCTTTGGCATATATTTGAATACACCAAGACAGTTCGAGGAAAAAGTGACATCAATTGACGCAAGGAGTCTTTTAGAAGCATTTCTAGACCTACACCTGTTAATGTGCCTAGATCATTCCCACCACAGGGCACAATTATCAGGTTAGGTTCAGGGAGATGCGTAAAAGTTTTCACCAATGGTATCAATTGGAGACATCTTAATCCTCTTTGGATAATCCACGTAATCTGCAAATTTGGTAAATCAAGGTTAGAAATTTGTCTGTTTGCAGCATATTTTTCACTCCAGTGAATATAACTGTGTCCTACAAGCCAAACCTTCATTTTCAAGGTAGATGCAGTAGTACTCCGATGGGTTCTGGAGGTGGAATGGCAAGTAGATGGTGATAGTCACGATAAAAAAAAGTGTGTGAGGATTGGTGTTAATGAAAAACTGAACCTGATTGGTTAATTGATATACTTCAAGATTGAAGACTACGCTGTATGTTATAGTTTTATTACAAACAAATCTATTGGTCGTGGAAAAAATAGAAATGTAAAACAAGAGTGGATAGGCAGGTGTGTTTGGAGGGAAATTATCCTTTTTGCTTGGATTTAGAACATTGAGATATGAACTTTTGACCTGTGCCTTCAGGCAGGTGCAGAATGAGCTGTTACCATGGTAACAGGCAGAGAAGGCAGAGGGTGAAGGGTGACCGTTATGTGACTTTGAAAATATTGAAAGGATAACCAACTGAAATGTTAATTTGAATATGAAATTGTGCGGGAACAAATATGATTGGTTGAAGAGAGATATACGAGTGTGTATTGACAGAAAATCTATGCCATTATTCTTTGGTTGCAGTGATAGAAGTATTATTGAGAGCTCCGTCAAACGGCTATCGTTTTACAACTATCATTGTTCTACATCTGATAAAGCATTGGTAAAGGTGAGTGTATAACTGTTTGTTTTATGATGTACCGTTAAATGTGGTTTGATCACTATATTTGATTATGTGAGTTACTGTGTCTAAGGAAGCACATTTTTGACTTTGATACAGTTTGATATGTTTTCAACTAATGTTCCATTTTATTACATCAATGTTTTGGAACATTGTTTCTTTGTAATTATTAGTTTAAAATTACGATTAATTAATTTGATTAAGGATAGTGGAGTTCAGTCATGTTTTTAAGTTATGAGCTACTGTTAGGTCTATGAATTAAATGTTACTTAGAGACGGATCTGCAACGAAATTTGGGGGGGGGGGGGAAGGACGATAAAAAATCATTTTTTGTAGGGGGACATGAACGTGTAATCAGTAGATAGAGTAAAGGTGGAGGGGCTGTTACAATGGGTAAAACAAGTGCAAGGCCTAATTAATATTGAAATGGTTCTTTATAGAGATGTGAAACGTTCAGGTGCGGCTCTGTGTGTATCTGGGATGTGTGTTATCTTGGGCTTCCACAGCAGACGTCAGAGGGGGGGAGGGGCTGAAGTTCTGTAAAGTTAATGGGGGTTGTGTGCCGTTTCTTCACTTTCTTTCAAGTCTGAATTATAGTTTTGAATGTATTTGTGGAAAACGGAATAAATAGAAAATAAAATGTAATGAAATAGACAGAAGTTAATAAACATTTGGGAGCGTTTGCACATAATTTGTAAAGTTGGTTACAGTTAAAAAAAAAGGAATTGGTAGAGTACAGATAATGCAGGTAGAGAGAAAAATAGTTGATTAAATGTGATATTGTCGAAAAAAAAGTGGTAATGCTTTAGGTATTTTAAACTTTAAAGTTTGAGGAAAAAATTACAGTGTGGTTTGCGCCCGAGGGATGCAGTGGTGGGGGTGGGGTGAGAAGGAGAGGTGTGCCAGTACTATCAAATGAAAAATTGTGACCATGAGGTTGTAGACAGGTTCGTGGAGTATATGCCTTTTATAAATTGATGTAGAAGAGCAAATATATATAGAGGTTTCTGTGTACCACAGTGTGACTCCATTTTCATCTCACTCCTGCTTTCTATATTAGTTGCTTTGTGTTATGTTAGTGTGTGTATGTGTGTGTGTGTGCGTTCAGTCTGAGCTAAGAAAGTTTGTTCTGCAGGCAGACACAGTTGTTATAGTCGAGATGAAAGGGTCATAAGTATTGAAATAGGATATAGCGTGTGCTCTGTGGAAGCGAGGGAGCAGTGATTAATACTCTGAGTGAAGCACAACTGCGGCGGAGTTTTGTTACAGTAATAAATCATTTTTTTGCCAGAGGTAGGATTGATGCTATGGTTCACAACTCGCAAAGAAACGGTTGACTGACCGTCGCAGGCCAGCGGGTTGAAGTATGAAATATTCAGGTTGACATAAGAAAACATGAATTGAGTGCAGCTGAGATTACGTGAAACACATGAATACAGTTTTAGTATAAATTATTTCAGTTGTGAATATGCGTTAAAAGAGGGAACGTATATATTTCAAATTTTTATTCAATGATGCAGTGTTTTGAGAGAAAGTTTTTTATTTAATACAAGTAAACATAATCTAAAGAAAATAGTGGGTATAGTTACTAGTTCATAGAACACAAATGATGGAAATGTAGTATGAAGCAAAATGAATATCGTTTAAAAAACATTGTACAGCCCCGCAATGAAATATATTTAATTATATTGCATGTAAGAAGGTGTGTTTTGATTTTAAGTTCAGTAATCATATATGAAAATAGTAATGGTTAAACATCACTTCATTAACAGTTAGTTTTCAGTATACGAAGCAGTAACAAGCTTGTTGTATGGTATTGTGAAAGGAAATGAAAAACGCGCCAAAAGGGAGAATTTGGCTCGAGGTGCATGTATGTTATCTGCAGGGACATTCGAAAATTAGTACTCAGAACAACTATTGTATTGATATAATTTTTTGAAAGGTTTCAGTACACAATGTCTCATACAGGTTGATAAGCAAGGGTAATATCAGGGTAATCATAAACTTTTTAGTTATGAATCAAAAATCTTTCAATAGGCATAAATTAAAAGCAGCACATGTGTGTGAGGCGGAAATAAGGAGTAGAAAGGGAGAATGGTGATAAACCATATAAAATCATATAAAAAGTCATTGTAACTATACACATTTCTCAGGGCACATTTAACCATATTTTACGCAGCCTTGGTTCGAGAATATTTTAAATCAGATAACATAACATAAGGTAGTGATTTGTTGAAATTAGAGCATCATGAAATGTTTTGAACAAAATCGAGGAGGTGTGGAAAAAAAATTAACTCCACATAACTTAAAAAATTCACAGCAGCAGGAAATTACAATGTCCAATGTTAGTAAAGCCAATAGGTCAGTTTATATAAAATATAATAAGAAAAAAAAATAAGAAAAATTAGGAAGGGAAAAAACAGTCAAGATGTCAATGGTTTGCAGAACAGCTATCCTTCCATTGAATAGGCAAAGTAAGTGGCAACTGCTTCTAAAAGAAAGTCATTGTTATCATCTGAAAACAAGTCAGCCATCCAATTGAAAAGAGGAAATGAACATACATGGTCATTAATCACCGGAGCCTCTAGTAGCATCAGAGGAGAACTCAGTGAATTTTCAATGTAGCTGTGTGCCAAGAAATCTTGCGCCGCTGCGAATATATTCCAATGACCCAGAACTCCATGTATCGCTGCAAAGGCCATAATCCCTCCGTCGGAACAAAGTTGTTCATGATCAAGTAACGGATTCATGAGATGATTGTAATTCACTTCAGGAGGTACTGAGTTGCAGAGACATAAGTCCAGGGCCCACATGAAATCACAGCTCAGGCAATGAAATACAGGCTGCACACAGGTGAAATAGGTAAATCGAAACGATAATCCATATGGTGCACTCAAAGTCGCGAGTGGCAGAATGCCATACTGGTCAAGCATCCTGTGGCGAAATAGTTCTAAGTGCTCCAGCTCGTTTGCGAAGGCAGGACGGACATCCATTTTGTAATAACGAAAATAGGAATACAAAAGTTGTAGCTGCTGGTAGTAGATGAGGAAGTTCAGAAACATAGATCTGAAAGTATGGGGTGAAAGTAGCAGAATGCCTTTAAATGATTTGGTGCAAAAAAAACACCAAACCATTGGTTAGTAGCTGCAAAAAAAATAGTGCAGCTGGGAAGTGGAGGAGCGTTAAAGATTATGAGAGTCACCTTAGAAAATTGTAAAGGAAGGTCACTATTTAATAAGGTATGCAGTTTTCTGCGAGTGTTAGCTAAGTGAATGAGATATGTTTGTGAACAGATGCTCGGGTAGCTTGATTTTGGGACAATAAGGCTGTTGTTCAAGTCTAGGGATGGAACTTTGAGTTCAAGGCCGTATTTTGCGGCCAGATGAAAAACATCAAGGTTCCCATGCGTGGGTGGATGAAGTTCATTTTTACAGAGAGGCATATGCAGAGTAACTATTACAGACTAAAGTTTGTCGTTTAAAAAGTCATAGTAATTGACATTGCTTGAAAATAAATAATTACTGATGAGTGTTAAGGTAAAATTCGGCATTATAGGAGATACCGGTGTACCTTTGAAAACACATGCAACATTACAGTGCTTCATGTAAAATAAGTGATGCAATTGGTAGTGCCTGGATGTGAACGATTATGTGCGGCATTGATATTTTTGACACTGTGGGCCTTATTTATGAAGGCCTTGCGCCGCCGGTGTGTCACTTTTTCCCATGTTAAAATTGACGCACCGGCGGCGCAAGGCTTTCATAAATCTGCCCCTGTGTACTTATGAGTAGTGGAGAAGTGACGCAATGAAATGATGTTAGGTGAGTGTAGTGTAGTTACGGAACGGAAAACGTTTACAGAGAGTAACATTTAGTATGGAATAGTTTTTATTTTTTTCACAAACTAACGTATGAGAATATTGTTACAGTGTTAGCGGAACTGTTAGTTGAAGTTTGATAAAGATTATTGAAATAAGTAAATTATGGTGTATTTAATATGTGCAGCTAATAATCTGTGAGAAAAGGTAATAGTCCACAGTCTTGTAAATAGGGGTGCGCGATCCAATGCACGCACCACGTAACTTTTTACGGAGAAAAAAAAAGTTTCATTCACGTTCAGGGTCTATACTGGACTTCCTGAGAAAACGTACTGGGTTACATAATCTGTACCTTTTGTCCTTTTCATGTTCTAACCCTTTGATCAGTACAATATATTCACTCGCAGTTACAAAATGGCGGCCAATACTTTCTGATTTGCACTGATTCTAATGTTAACAGATGTTAAACAGCAAATGAGAATTCTATAAACTGTATATTTTTGTAATTTTAAATAATAGGTAAAATAAGTAAACTTAAAGATCTGAAACGATCTTCATGTGTCTTCTGCATTTCCAGCATTAAATTTTACTTAAAACGCATGTGAATCACAGTCTTGTAAATAGGGTTGCGCGATCGAGTGCGCGCACCCCGTAACTTTTTTCAGAAAAAAAATGTTGTTCTGGCGTTCAGGGTCTATAGTGCACTCCCTGAGAAAACGTACTCGCTTAGATAATCTGTACCATTTTCTCTTTCCATGTTCTCACCGTTTGTTCAGTAGAATATATGCAGTCGTATTAACAAAATGGCGGCAACACTTCCTTATTTCCTCCGAATGGAATGTTGAGAGACGTTCAGCAGCTAATTATAATAAATGGTATAAAAAACGGCTGCAATGCATGCATATTGTTAAAAAGTTAGCGATATTCAGCGATCCAATGCGCGCACCACGTAACTTTTTACGGAGAAAAAAAAGTTTCGTTCAGGGTCTATACTGGACTTCCTAAGAAAACGTACTGGGTTACATAATCTGTACCTTTTGTCCTTTTCATGTTCTAACCCTTTGATCAGTACAATATATTCACTCGCAGTTACAAAATGGCGGCCAATACTTTCTGATTTGCACTGATTCTAATGTTAACAGATGTTAAACAGCAAATGAGAATTCTATAAACTGTATATTTTTGTAATTTTAAATAATAGGCAAAATAAGTAAACTTAAAGATCTGAAACGATCTTCAAGTGTCGTCTGCATTTCCAGCATTAAATTTTACTTATAAAGCATGTGAATCACAGTCTTGTATATAGGGTTGCGTGATCTAGTGCGCGCACCCCGTAACTTTTTTCAGAAACAAAAAAATGTTGTTCTGGCGGTCAGGGTCTATAGTGCACTCCCTGAGAAAACGTACTCGCTTAGATAATCTGTACCTTTTTCTCTTTCCATGTTCTCACCGTTTGTTCGGTAGAATATATGCAGTCGTATTAACAAAATGGCGGCAACACTTCCTTATTTCCTCCGAATGGAATGTTGTGACGTTCAGCAGCTAATTATAATAAATGGTATAAAAAACGGCTGCAATGCATATTGTTAAAAAGTTAGCGATATTCATGCTATACCGAGCTAATGCTCTTAGCTATGTTATCTAGGTCCCATTGGATAACATGACTAAAAACTGCTCAGGGCAGATGTTAGCTTTTGGAGATATTCGCGCAAAATTGGTAATAGGCGATAGTGATGTTAGTGACTGTTTCCAGTTGCTATCAACTTGCCACGCCCACTTTAGGATATCATTAGTGATAGTTATTACTGACATGCAAGGTGGCGCACTAGATGGTTGCTATCTGCTACTAGCTGTCGCTAACTGGTGTTAGCGACAGCTATGTAATAGGGAGATAATTTTATCTTCGCTTTGTTGGCACTTGAAGGCAAAAAAGTGGAGATAAACTCCCTTGATAATATGCCCAATTTGGGGGAATTCAGGAAGTGTTGAGCGCCATTATGTTAAAAAACTCCCTGCACATAATGTATATGTATTTACTTAAAAAATATAGAAAGTAAGGTTGTGTAGTAGTGCATATCAAAAATATTGCATGTAGTATCCTGGTAATGTATGGTAGATTATATTGTATATAATGATTGATTTAAAAAAAATTGTAGGGGGAAAAATTTGGTAAATAAATGTGGTTCACAAAGACATCTTGGGCCTCATTTATGAAGGCCTTGCGCCGCTGGTGCGTCACTTTTAACATAGGAAAAAGTGACGCACCGGTGGCGCAAGGATTTCATAAATAAGGCCCCTTAAACTTAGGCTTTACGATATATATTGGATAGAAAATTAGGGAATGTATATGGTAGAAATGATATTTGGTAAAATGGGTGTATGTTGTGTAATACATTTGTGTGTATTATGTTAACTAAAATTCAGTTGTGTATTTTTTTAAAGAGTGTTTGGTGCTGAAAAGCAACAACCAGAGGTTGAACGTGAGAGTATAGAAACCGAAAATCCTTTTTTACAGGTGAGTTGATAAATTTAAAATGATAACTTATTTTGGAAAAGATTATCATAATATGCATGTTTTTTTTAAAAAAATGAACACTGCTTCTCTTATTCATGAGGGTTTTAATTTGTACTTTCAACATGTCTCAACATGCTTGTAGTACATATGTATTTTGAAATACGGTTTTATTGTTAATTGTTACAATCTTTTGATGGGCCGGGTTCATGTGTTATTTTGTATACAGTTTGGGTTCATCTATTCTTTGACTGTAAGAGTTTGCTGTTTACCTTGGTTAATTTTTGCTAAGTCATCATTATCTTTCAACTTTATGCTGTATCATTTGTGTACAGTAATTTTTGAGAAATTATAGAGGTATATTATGACATGGCTGTTGGCGTGATGGACATTTCGGATGCATTTTTGTGACAGTACTATGTATTTGCATTCTATTATATACATTTGCACAGGTGTATTATGATGAGGTCAGTCGGACGCCATCGAGGGAGTAATGGTAGGGCAGGGAGGGAGGGGAAGGTGTAGGGTAGAGAGATCTAAAATATGGTATATAGATAAATGTAGGAAAGCATACATTTTAATTAATAACAAAAAATTTCAGTGTACACAGCATCGCATTTTGGAATGTAGTGCACACTGTAAAATTCATTTAAATAATTAAATTATGTATTTACTACAAATTATCTGTATCCTGGTTTTTAGGTCCCTCCAGCAAAGATCTTCCCCTCCTCGTCTCCCTGTCGCACTATAATTGCCTCCACGAGTTGCGGCTCATTGTGGTTTTATATGACTATGATGAAATGTTTTACATTAGATGAAATTTACATGATGAGTATGCTGTTAAAGGTAAAAGTAACTGCCTCTGTGGGAAGTAGCAATCGGTTTAGTGAATGTTTAATTGGTATGTTGTGAGTTATTCCTTCAGTTTGCATACAGTTTGAATCACAGTTTATAGTGGTGAAGTTAGAAAATAGATCTCTACAATAAAATTAGAAAGTGTATAAATAGTTCTACAGCACAAAATGCAGAAAGCAAATTTCACAGTGAAATGTGTTTTTATAGCACAATTTTAATTTAAAAAATGAAATAGGAAACTGGTAATGTCTAGGATGAAAGTATCTATTTTTAAGAAAAATATAGAGGAAGGTCTTATAATAATCAATGTAGTTAATGTCTTTAAAAGTATGAAAGTGTATGTAGTTAAAAGATTACTCAAGGTAATCATTGGTTAACTAATAATAAAAAATATATAAATTAGTCTTTCTATTTTTTTAAAAGGAGAAAAAAGATAGAAAATTAATAAAAACATGGAAGATTACTGTAAAAATGAGAATATCAATTTTGAAATGGCAAAAGAAGTCCTAGAAGAATTAATTGAAGGAGTATTTGAGGATGAAATTTCAACTGAAAATGAGGACTTTTTGGACAGCACTTTTGATAGTGCATACTTAGATATGGTGGAAGAAGAGAATTTGGAAGAGCAAAATAGTAATGAAATATCAGATGAAATGAAAGCTAAATGTGATTCTGGAATATGAATTATTAAATTAATAAAATTATTGTTGATTAAATAAAAAAAATTGAAAATATTATTGTTGTATCGTTAATCAGTATTCTCTTTTTTAAGAATGACAGTAAAAGTTGTGATAAGGTGGATAAAAGTTATAAAAATAAAAAGCATTAGGAACATCGACAATGCTTGGAAGTTAGAATAGTACTTGTATGTCTCAAAAATTACATTTATAGAATACATGTGTAAGGATAACATAGATCTGGAGTGTCACAAATTTAGAAACAATATTCACTATAGGATTTCCTACTCTGACCAGAGACTGTTTCTTTGTCTTTATTCAAGTTATAAAATCAAGCATTGGTTATAATTTGTATGGTATATGGTAGTAGGGGTCTATAATATTTTTAAATTTTTTCCAAACAGGTTATCATTAATATCAGAAACATCAATCAGTATGCCGACGAGAAATGAAAAAAGAAAGCTGTATAAAAAGACATACCATTTGAAGAGAAAAGAGGGACAAGATTTACGTAATCAACAAAGGACGGAGAAAAACAAGAGTGCTCCTGGTAAGAGCAGTAAGGAATTTTTAAAAAAATTGTGTCAGAGGAAAAGTCAATTGGATAATGTTGCAAAGGAAAAACAGTTTTCAGGATCTACAAGGAGAAATGGACGAAAAAAGAAAACTGTGTTGGAAAAGAGTGGTGAGGAAAATATGTACAGTAAAAGACGTACAAATCAGTTTGCGGAAATAAGGAAACGTATGTTTCATAAGAGAGTTGTTATGAATTTATTACAAAAGGAAAAAGTTGCAAAAAGGAAATCTGCTTTTTATAAGAAAAATATATATATAGAGGAAGTTGTGGATGATGCGTTCGAGACGGGGAAAAAATTGTTTATTTTAGTGCTTAAAAGAATAAATACACTAAATAAGGCAATCAGAGTTTTAAAAGCTAGGAGTAAAGGGAAGAGACACATAAATAGAACAAATTTTTGTAAAATCTTTTCTGGTAAATGGATTCATACTTCAAATTCTGAGCCATTTTTTAATGAAGAGAGTTACTTTCAAAGTAACGATTTGTTGCATGCAGTTGACACCAGTGGTCGAGCGTATGAAGTGAAGGATGGCTGTCCTATTGAGAAAGAGAAAATTGAGGTCAGAAATACAGAAGGGGAAATAGGTGGAGAAGTTTTACAGGGACGTGTTCATGCTCCTGTTTATAGTTGGAATTGTAGCAGTATTTGCAGTGTGCGACAGGATTCAATTGATTTCTTTCGCAATTTCTTACGTAAGTACACTAAGGAAAGTTAAAAAAAAAATTGTACTGTTGCAAGAATTAGATCGTTGCAGAGTGAGAGAAAAAGTGGGTTTGCAAGGACATTCTTTGGCTTGTCTTTCTAAAAAAATATGCCAAAGTGTCTTTCATCACTTTAGGATGTTAGCAGTGCATCATACCAAAATGAGAAAATTTGTCAGAAATATGTATTATGCAAAAAGTCCAGCACTTAAACTTAAAGAGTTAAATAGTGCTCTTTTGCATGGGTGTGTATTAGATGTGAAGAGTATTTGTGCAGAAATTGAGGTAAGTTATTTTGGTCGAGATGAAGAGAATGTAGAAACTGATATAGTTATAGAAGGAAATGTGTTAGAAAATGTTGGACACTTTAATACTGAAGAATTTGAACAGGAAATAACAAAACTTAACGTCATTGCAGGTGAAAAACCAAATTTAACTTGTGTGTTTTGTCGACGCATTCATTACAAAAGTCAAACTAGGTTAGTTGATTTATATTTAAAAAGTGAAGATGAAGATAATACTCAGTGGAGAGAGTTTGCAACTTATTTGCTGGTAGAAAACTATTTTGATTTGGGTTTTGAACAACGTATTTGTAAATATTGTTATAATAAATTGAATGAAAATAAAATGCCTGCTAGAGCTGTTCATAATAATCTTGAGTTGATAAATATTCCATCGGAACTGAAGGATTTAAATACTTATGAGACTATTTTGATTCAATGTGTACATCCTTTTCAGGCTATTGTTCGTATGGAGCCTAAGACTGGGAAATTAAATCCTACAGATTTACAAAGAGGATTAAAGGGTAGAGTTGTATATTTGCCACTTGATTTAAAAAAAAATGTAGAGACAATTGGTATTGAAAATGTAGAAGAGGAACCTCTTGTTATTCTAGTTAATGGTGTACCTACAAAGAGTAAGAAAATCTGGCAAGATTTAGTGGATGTTAGGAAAGTGAAGAAGGCAACGTTGTATTTAGTTAAAAATAATAAATACTATAAAAATGTGTATGTAGAACAAGAAGATGTAAGTGATGAAGAGAATAATGATTTCTCTATTGGACAAATTGAAAAAGTTAACATGTCCAGAAGTGAAGAAATTTATGAACATTACAGTGTTCATCCACTGCATTCCAAAGAAGCAATGGGGAATGCAATTGAGTTATTTCAGATGAAAAAAGCAGAAGGAAGTCCTATTAGTGTGTGGGAAAAAAGTTTGGAAGGTTGTTGTTTCCCACACTTATTCCCAACAGGTGAAGGTGCGCGATATGATGATCGACCTATGCAGATTCCTGCTTCTGAGTACCGGACTACAAGGTTATATGCAGAAGATCCCAGATTTCGTCAATGTATTCCATATTTGTTTCATCTTCTCTTTGAGAGTGACTTATCTGGTCTTTCTTATGCAGTAAACCATGTCTTAAAAAGTGGAGTGCATCTGCATAATGTTTCAGCAAAGGATTTCATGGATAAAGTGCAACAGAAAGATAGGGTTTAGATTCTCATCTAATTAATGTAATGGCATGTCAGCGTGGTACTAATGAATATTGGTACCGTCGTCATGGAGATTTAAAATGCATGCTACGAAACTTGGGAGCACCAACATGGTTTGTAACTCTAAGCTGTGCAGAGTACGCCTGGGAAGATTTACTTGAATATCTTCGAGAGGCGAATGTAAATATTGAAAATATAAACTACAAGACACCAGGAGAATTGTGTTCGTTGGATCCGGTTAATGTTTGCCGATATTTTAATCATCGATTTGAAGCAATGATGTCGTTTCTTACAAACAAGAAGAATCCACCGCTTGGTGAAGTTTTGGATTTCTTCTGGAGAAAAGAGTATCAAGCTAGAGGTGCTCCACATATTCATATGTTACTATGGATCAAGGATGCTCCCAAATTTGGAAAAGACTCCGATGAAACTGTACTGTCTTTTATTGAGGAATATGCCACTTGTGACATACCTAACAGTACAAGTGATAAAGACTTAGGAGGAAAAGTGTTACGGTTTCAAAGACATCGTTGTGGGAAATATTGTCTGCGAAAATTCAAAACAAAGGATAAGTTCTATACAAAATGTCGTTTTGGATTTGCACGACCAGTGCTTTCAAAAGGAAGAGTGAATAATTTGATGTCATCTTTGCGACATAACATTACTAGAAGATCACCCAAAAATACTTCTAATTTAAGAAGAGGAGAAGAGTCCAAATATATAAATGACTACAACCTTGTCATTTTGTCCATGTGGAATGCTAACATGGATATACAATATGTTGCGGACAACTCTATTGCTGTGGCTCGATATGTAACGTCTTACATCACAAAACCTGAAAAGACGGAACTGAAGGAGATGTGGGAAGATATTTCTCATGAAAAGAGCCTAAGCAAGAAATTGTATACATACAGTTTGAAGATGTTATCACATCGAGAAATTGGAGCATATGAATGCTGTGATCGATTATCATCAGCAAGTCTTTATGCGAAATCTCGAAGTATCCTGTGGGTGAGTTTAGGTCTAGCAGGAACACGAAACCGTGTTTTGAAAACTGTGCAAGAAATTGAATATTTAGCACAGAAAGAACCAAACAGTACAGACATTTTGAAAACAAATATGTTGGATACATACTATCCAAATAGAAGTACTCTGCTAGAAAATATTTGTCTGTATGAAGTTCTTGAAAAATACACTTTTAAAAGGAATGTTAGAGAGAATGTTGAAAAAGGTATGTACGCTGTAATTGGACAGGAAGGATGTCTGGTGAAACAAACAAAAGGACATTTGATTAATCACCGAAAACTGAGTTGCGAAAATCCAGACTAAAGAGAATTTTACTATTTAGCTCTTTTGCAACTCTTTAAACCATGGCGTACCGAAGAGGAACTACTTGGAGAGTTTATAAGTTATGAAGATTCTTTTAACGCATCTAAAAGTAGTATAGAATGTCCTGCTTTTAGTAATTATCTGAAAATGTTGAACGACGAAATAGAGCAAGAAGCAACAATTGCAGCGGAGATTCCTAGAGAAAGTTCACAAGATACACAAAGTTCAGCATCGTTGAGTCAGGATCCACTGGGAGAACCAATTATCCGAAATGAAGCAGCCACTGCTATGGATGAGGTGGAAAGAGCAATGGAGCAAGCTCAAGAGGATATAATAAACTTAGAAGAATTGGAGAAGGAATTTAATCTTGAGCAAAGACAAATATATGTGGAAGTGACAGAGCACATTGAGCATGGTTTTCGTCATGAGAAAAAAGAATGCTCATGTATGTCATTTCAAACTATTCGACTATATGTAAGTGGAGAAGCTGGTACAGGGAAAAGTTTTCTTATAAAAGGAATTACTGCATATCTACAGCAAAAAACTCAGTCACCATTGTCTTGTGTTGTGACCGCTCCAACTGGATTGGCAGCACATAATATTAAAGGTATTACTTTACATCGTTTATTAATGCTGCCAGTTGAACATGAAAACAAATTACAATATCACAAGCTATCTGGAGATGCTTGTTATGAAGTTAAGAGTTCTTAAAGAAATGAAACTTCTTATTATTGATGAGGTAAGCATGGTATCCAATTTAATGCTTGCTTTTGTACATTTAAGAATGCAGCAGATACTTAAAACTGACTATGATGTTTTATTTGGAGAGAAACATGTCATAGTTTTTGGAGATCTACTGCAACTAACTCCTGTAAAAGGACAATCTGTATTTGAAACTGTGACACATGAAGACACCAGAAAGTGCCTTGGCAGTATTGGAAATGTTAATATATGGTCACATTTCAAATATACTGAACTGATTCAAAATATGCGACAGGCAAAGGATACTAAATATGGAGAGATTCTTCAAGATATAAGGATTGGAAGACTAACTGAAGATGCAAAAGAAGCTCTACAAACTCGATTAATATGTAAGTTGTTTCCCAATGAAGATAATGTACCTGAGAAAATATATAGTAAAGAGGTAAAAGATAAGTCAGTTATATGCTTGATGCCAACTCTAAAAGAATGCTCAGTTTTCAATGAGAAAATGTTGAAGTTGGAAAATCCCAAAATTAAGAAACTGAAGAATAAGATAAAATAGAGTATGAAGGAAGTACTATTGTTTTGTCTGATAAATTAAAGTTAAAATTGGATAGTCTACAGACATCTATATCTAAAACTGCTGGTTTAGAGAAGAATCTGTATGTATGTTTAAATTGTCGAATTATTTTACGGAGAAATTTACTTGTAGAAAGAGGTCTGGTGAATGGAGCAATGGGTAATGTTGTTAGTTTTGTAAATTACCCAAATAGAGATGAGATTGAATTTTTACAAATAAAATTTGATGAAATAGAGGAAGTTCCACTAAACAGTCGCTGCTCAAGTCGTTTTTTACTTGTAAAAGACTTGTATGTCCGTCGGAAACAATTTCCAATTTGTTTGGCATATGCAGTGACTATTCACAAATCGCAAGGTTTAAGTGTAGATTGTGCTTTGGTAAATATTGGAAATAGTGTATTCAAAGAGGGTATGGGATATGTTGCTTTATCACGAGATAGAACTTTATCTGGGCTTTATCTAATTGATTTTGATGAGACAAAGATCAGTGCAGATTTAAAATGTGTACAGGAGTATAATAGGTTAAGAAGAGAATACGCTCCACATTTACCTCAATATCCTTTAATTAAAAAGAGTATAGTTGGTCAGAAAAGGAGAAATGAGAAACAATGTAGTGAAGTATTAGAGAAACGAAGAAAAAAAGATGAGACTGTCATTGATAAGAGTCAGAAAAACGTTACTTCTACAGAGATTGTTGGATTTAAATTTGAAAATAGGTCTGGTGTCAACTGCTATGCAAATGTAGTGGTTAATGTGTTTTTTTTTCTAAAAAGGTTACAGGAACAGATTAGAGAAAATCAGGAGCAAACATTTTGTTGTTCTTTAAATTCTGTGTTTGAAAAATGTACTAGTGGTAATAGTGAAGTAGCAAGTGTTTCAGAAGTAAGGAATGTTTTAGACATATGTGCAGAACTAAATCAATTTTCTCAGAATATTCATCAAGATTGTCAGGAATTTATTATGTATATGCTTACAGTTTTGGAAGAAGAAGGTGTAGGTATTGATAGTCTATTTGGCCTTTCTTATAAATAGGAACATATTTGCGATAATTGCTCTTTTACAAGTAGTACTGACATACACACAGAAAGATTTATATATTTAACATTACCAGATTGTAAAACAGTCTCCTTTAATAAACTAGTTAAAGATGCATATCAGAACATGGTCTGTTCTCAATGTAATTCAGAAATGTTATCTACCTTATTTATCCATAGATATGGACAGTATGTTATTTTAATGCTTCGACGATGCAGAGCTGATGGAAGTAAATTGTCAACTTTAATTAAAAATTATGTGGCTTCTCAAATATCTATTTCTAGAAGAACATTTGTAACTGTAGCAATTATTTTTCATGAAGGGTCATCTATATCATCAGGACATTAGATAGGTTATTTGAAGAGTCCAACTGGTTGGACGCTGTGCAATGATAGTCAATTAAGTTTTAAGAAACGTTTGCCTTCTGAGTTGAGAAATTCTTATTTGATATTTTTGCAACCAAAATTTCAGTGAAATTACTTGGTGGAGTCAGAGTAATACTGTAAAGATATGAAAATGTGTTCTTTAGAAATATGATGTGATTAAGGGTGTTCAAATATGGAAATGAGACTATTATGTGCCAAAGTGATAGCATCAGGTAAGCTTTCCTTAATGTTTCTGGTACAGGACATGTTGGAATTAACTTATACTATTTGGCAACACGGAAAACAATGAGATATGGAAATGTTGACTTATGATAAATGTTTTTAGAGTACACTTACTTGGAAGTTTGTGGAGAGGTAGTCAAAAAAAACGAATTAACTCATACCATTTGGCCTTGCGGAAATGTATGAGATATCTAAATGTGGAATACAGATAAATGTTTCTAGAACATACTTACTCGCGAGTTTGTTGAGAGGTACTCAAAAAAATAAGGACTTATCTCATAGTATTTGGCCATGTGGAAAAAAATGAGATATGAAAATGTTGATTTGAGATAAATGTTTTAAGAACATAGTTGCACGGTTATTTGTGGAGCGGTATTTAAAAGTAACTGGTATACTTTAGTTAGTTTATAATTGTGGAATATGTGGTGTGCTTACTCAAGAAATTGTGAATTAGAGAAAAACATTTAAGACATGTTTTTTTCTAGGTATTTATAGTATGTATAGAGATCTTTTATGGGTTTTTTAAATACAATCATTTTGATTGTGGTTTTCTTTTTCCGCTGTTACATGATGATTACTATTTAAATCACTGTTTATAGTGAAAATCAATTTATTTGAAGACAGCAAAAATAAACCAGTAAATATGTTGTTTAAGATATTTTGTTATATTGGATTTAGAAGTATGTATTATAATAGATTTCTTTATTGTCTTCCACAGATATTATATTTTTAAGGTAAGAACAACTAATCATATCTGAAAGTTTCGTGTACCTATCTCTTACTCTAATTTTCTTCATCCTCTTCCTTTGATAATGGTGTTTAGATATGGTTATTTTCTTTAACTCATGCTTTTACTTTCACATCTTTTTTGTTAGTATTCTATTCAGTCTTTCTTAGTCTTCAGTTTCTTACTTACGTTGCTTTATAGAGTTACCTTCATTGATCTTTTATTGGCTTTGTTTCGTGAATCTTAATTTGTTTGTCTTACTGTACCTTACAATTTGTTCCCTTACTCTGCTTTCTTTATTTATGAACAATTTCCAATCTAAAATCTATAGTTTAGTTTTCTCACCCTACTTAATTTTTGTTTATATGTCTCTCTTATACTCCATGTCTGTTTGTATTTTATTTATCTTCTGTTACTCTACCTTTTTGACTCTTTTTCTCTTAGTGTTGGTTCTTTATTTTATCTATCTCTTTAAGATATTTAGGTACTCTTAGTCTGTTATTTCAGAGACTATTTGTTTTGTGTATTATCACTGATCATACTCTCATTTTGGCTGTCACTTTAGTTTCCTTTAGACTGTCATTGTTTGAGTGCTTTTATTTCTTTCAAAATATTCTGTCTTGGTCTCTTTCTGTCCCTCAGTCTTCTTTTCTTTCACTTTCTGCTTCAATCACTTCTACTTTGTATTGTTTAATGAAATAACACTATAACCATATTTTTACTTTTCTTTCACAGATACCATGTTTTTCAAATTTTTCAATATTTTCTTTATTACTATTTCTTAGGTAAGTATAAATAATAAAAATACTTTTTACACCCTGTGTTATTTCTTTGAGTATCATGGTCATATTAGTGTTGTGTTTTATATAAGCATTTCCATGGAGGATTGGCTGCACGGTCACAAGGAGCGTCTAAAAAATTAATTTAAGAAATCAACAACATTTCAGTCAGTCAGTTCACTAATGCGGATGTGTGAAAATATTGCAGGTAAATGATATGTGTTACAGAACTTTTCAGGAAATTATCAAAGGTATTTTATTCTGTATTTTTGATTTTAAAAGGCAAGATAGTGCAGATAAAATTGTCTTATTAGTATGTAGCTGATGCTAACAGCAGTTAGTAACAACTAATGATAGATAATGAGTATATTGGGATTTGCTTTGTTTGTCTGTGAAATTTAATATAATTGACATAGAAAGTTAACATTGCAAGATGTAAGTGACTGCAAACAGTTGCTAACATTACTATCTGTTTTTACCCATTTTGGAACATATTTGTGCTATATTTGAAAATGATCAAAATCAAATAGTTGCCCCTGAGCAAAAAAAGTGGTCCACATTCAAGAGGTGTGGTCCATATTTAATGGGTGTGGTCCACATTCAAGGGGCGTGCCCTTTCATGAAACATCATTTGCACATACAAAGCATGAAAGTGGGAGGACACTGTTCTTCTATAGGACACAGGGCCAAGGTGCTAATGGGAACATGCTGAGTAACTAAAAAAAATAGCAAGGCCTCTTTCTGTCACAAAATAATTTTAGCCGTTCAGCACAGGAGCACCTGAAAAGCAGAATAGCCGCTGCTATTACTAACCTACTTAGTCCTTCCCAGGCCTTCAGCTTAGGAGCACTTGAAGAGAGGTAAGGCCCCTGCAATTAGGTAATTAATCAGTCCTACAGGCCTCGGGAAAATGTCCTAGCAGGGGACCTCAAAACACAGCCAGGTAGGCAGGGGGAGGTTGAGGTGAAGCTGGTGCATGGGAAGTGCCATCCCAGTGTGTTCTGGCAGATTAAGTCTTTACCATTTACTGTAGTATTATCCTTGTACTTGTGTATGGTACTCTTTTGTTACTTGCACACTTCAGGTTTTGTTGGTATCACACTGTATGCTACCTTTTACTTTTGTTTACTTTAGATACTTGCTGCATGGGCTGCATGAGCCCCAGGGGGGCTGAGGTGAAAATGGCTCAAAGGCCTGAGAAACACCTAGCCCCCAGGGAGGTCGATTCTTGGAAATAATCATCCCTCCCCAGCCCAGCCTTAGCTTTATTGCTTGGTAGGGAAGGGGTGTTCAGCCGCACAGAGAGGCTGCTTTTATTTTCGCTGTCTGTCTCCGTGTACTCTGTGGGTCGGCTTTTTTTTCCTCCCCTTTCCAAGTGCACTCTGTGTGGACTGGGGCAGGGGAGAAAAAAACGGCCCACAGAGGGCACTGAGGTACTGGCCTTTTGGGCCATGCCCGAATGTCCGCCTTGGTAATCCGCCCCTGACTTTCAGCACTGTTTTAAAAAAGGAAGGAGTGTTTTCAAAGGAGGTGTTGGATGTTATTGTGTAGGTAGATTAAAGCACCTAAACTACAAATATGCGTGTAGTATAGTGTGGTGCTCGACTGGAGGTATGTTGTTTGTGTTACTGCATGCAGATATGTAGTTTAGCAAATACCTTCACACAAATAACAAGCAAACACTATTGCCTTTGAGATTAGGTCCTACTTCCTTTATGTACATAAGCAGTAACCATGGTATTGTTGAATATGTTAATAAAAAGACTGCTGTTTAAAATTTATGAGATAATGAAAGAACGTTATTCTGATTTAATAATTTTCTTTTACAAACTTTTTTAAAGAAACTGTTTCATAATAAGCCTTGATGGTAGTTTTACTTTTTTTTATCTAAAACAATGTCTTCTGTTTATTGAGGCAGAAAGCTCCTTTGAGAATTCCAATGCGTGGGACGGGTGCTCCTGCTGCAGTATAATTCAAGGCCGTTTCAGGATGGACTGTCAGCGTTATCACAGGGGAGGAGCGCGCAGCTTTCTGAGATGGATACAGTTACACTTAACAGATTAGTGACGTCTGTGGAATTTACAGACGGTTAGGCATCCTAGTGTGCGCCGTGCTTTTGGCACCTCATTCCGGCGGACTGGGGAGCCGCGGTGCACAGTTTGGGAATCACTAGTTTAAGAATTAAACTTTGATAATTGTATCACTCCTAAGCTTTAAAGATCGCCGCTGGTTTACGAAAAATTATTGGAAGTAAGCCAACATAGTGATATTTTTTACTAGTTGTATACGGTAAGTAGATCGCTAAAGGCAAAAAACGGGACAAAATGAAAATAGAAGGACTATGATTTCACTTCTAGTCATGAGAGTGCATGTTAGCAGAGAATTACAAAAGAGGTAGTTTTAACGTAATTTGAATACATATGTGATAGTACCCCTATAACAGTCTGCGGCACTTAATATTGCCGCGTGAAAACAAGCGTTGCTTTTATGCACTAATGTATGCTTTGTAAATACGAGAGGAGGTTGATTTAGTTTTATTTTCCACACCTCCACGTTAATGCTGTCAAACGCTTCATCACAGCTGCCCGTGGCACTGGTACAATAAAGAAGTTTATTTAAACTGTTTTCCTAACAGGAGCCGTGTACGAGATAGTATTTTCGCCTTTAAACAGGTTTTGCTTGTAGTTTAACATACCCCTACTATGCATGTCATTAACTGTCTGTGCGGCACAAATGCAAAGTGCTTTTACCGCAGGCGGTGTTATCACGTTCTCATAAAGATGTTGAAGAATATTTACAAAGATTCAAAAGAGTTTAACGCTGCCTTGAACGGCAGGAAGTTGCCGATATAGGGGCGAAAACGGCGTCCATAATATGCTTCATAAATTGCAGTCGAACGTCATGTTAGATATAAAGGCATATAACATACGTTTTAATTTGAATTTTGAAAAACATAGGGGCATATTATAATGGATAGTCGATACATTTTCGCCGCTTTTATCGACAGGAAATTGGCGATAAAGCGGCGATAATGGGTTTCATAATTTGCCCTATGGAAATCCTATCAAAGCCCATGTAAGATGCGAAAACATGTAATATGGGCTACACTAGGAATTTCATACAGCATATTATCAAGTCCATTATTGCCGGTTTATCGTCAGTTTCCTGTCGATAGAAGCGGCGATATTGTATCGTCCATCCTTAATAATATGGCTCATATAATGAAGGCGATTATCGGCGCTTTTTTAACAGCGTTATGCCGATTAAAGCGAAGTGAAATTATCACGTCTTCATAATATGTCCCAAGTTTTGCCGCATTCTTTAATTATTGTTCCTAAAATGCGGCAATAATTTAGCTTATGAATAGAGCTCTTTTTGGTACAATGAGGTAGTTCTGAAAAGAACTGTTTTTTTTTTTTTTTTAAGTTTTTCATTCTTTAAAATTTGTGAAACAGGAACCACATTTTTTAACTGTAAAACAGGAACATTTGAAGTTGTAAAAAAATTAGATGCATTCGAACATTTTATGCTGATTAAATCTTCTTTCAATAAGAATGACGCTTTGCTCCCCGTACACAATTAATCCTTTGCACTTGTTGCATTTTATATGCACTTTCTCTAAAAATGGTTTCAACTCCATCTGTTCAGTCGATGGAGGTGTAGGTCGTGCTGTCGATGAAGTACTGGCCTGAGATGGTGGCAGTTCTGTGGCCAGAGCTCTTGTCGCTGCCTGTGCATATTGAACAGGGTGGACTTGGCTCATATGCCTTTTCATAGTATGAATTGAAAAATAATATTTTTTGGTTGGATTTCCTCTGGAAAGTACGGAGCCACAAATTGTGCACGTTACTTTCGGAGCATTTACTTTTTTTTGACCTTGTGGAAAGGTAAAAAATTGACAAAGAAAAGATTCCTTTTTTTTTTTTTTAAAGGAAGATAACCATTTCCTTCAGATTCCGAAGAAGAATTGCCTGCGGCCGCCATTTCAGCAAAGTGTCCGGAAATATGAAAAAGGTTGTTCTCCCTTCAGCGCCAAATAGATAGTGAGGGAAGTTGGTGGTTTCTGGAAAATTGCGGAATCGAAACTACTATGAACCAATAGGAAGTGTTCTTTTCAAGTCACATGATTTGACATGCGCGTATTAGGACGTATACGCGGTGACGGAATCCGGACACGTACGTGATTTAGAAGTATCGGTCTAATTTGATGAAGTTTTAAAATGTGAAAAGGAGGAAAGGTATACATTCTCAAATATTAAATTCTTCATATGGGGTCACAAGAACAATGCCGATAAAGTATCAAACTTTTTTTATTGTTTCAAAACACTGGGGTGCGCGCACTCTGTCGCGCACCTCGGTACGTTTTTTAACATCTGACAAGTCTGTAAACGGTGAAATAAACGTAAGGTAAAGACTTTGTAAAGCTTTTGAGACTTGCAAGGAGTTCCTAAGCAATTCTGACAGTGAAGAAAACTTTGTAATACTATGAAAGCATTTCTCGATAATCTATAATAAAACTATAGAATACATTAAAAAAAATATTTTATATTTCGCAATTAATAAAAGCTAAGAAATATAATGAAAAAATATAACTTATAAACAGTTTATAGTTAAGGAGAAGCCTTTAAAAAACCTATGAAATTCACTGAAAAAACCATAGGTTTTACACACGTTATAGTTAGGAAGTAGCATTTAAAAAACCTATGAAATTCACTGAAAAAACCATAGGTTTTACACGCGTTATAGTTAGGAAGTAGCATTTAAAAAACCTATGAAATTCACCGAAAAAACCATAGGTTTTACACCAGTTATAGTTAGCTGGAAGTTTTACTCGCATAAAACCATTGAAATTCCCACGTTATAGTTAGTTGGACTCACTATAACTTGCGCGTGCAATGCACTGCTGATGACGTCACATATTACATCACTCATGACATGGTCAGTGACATCACTCATGACATCACTGATGACACCATCCAGTGAATGTGTGTCTTTCTGAAAAATAAATATTAGTGAGTAATGTTTAAATATTTAAATATATGTATTAGTGTTTCACTTTGTGTATAAGTGGCTGCATGGGTTGGTGAGTAGGTACATGTGTATGTATATAGGTTATTAGATGTTTTTCTTAGTATTAGTATGAGTGTTTGTATGGTTTGGTGGAGGTATTACTTAGCACATAGATGCATGAATGACACTCTCTTTGTATGTGTTTTGAGGACAGGATATGTGCAGGACTGTATGGGTGGATGACTGTGTATATGTGTGTGTTACTGAGTGAATGAGTGTCTCACTAGTTTCTTTATCAGTAACTACATATGTTTTAATCTAGTGTATGTGAATATTGATGTATATAAGTGAGTATATCTGAGAGTAAGAGATTGTAAGAGTTCCTATTTAAATTAGTATGTGTTTCTATAAGTGATTGTTTAAGAAAGTATGTGTAAGTTTCCTTAGAAGTAAAGTGGTAGTGTGTGTATAGCTGTATATGCAAATAAACGGATGTTCAATAGTATATTTACATGTGTGAGTATGTGTGTGAGTAACTTTTGGATGACTGTCGGTGTGTAACAAGATGTATAGGTGTATCACTACATATGATGAGTGAGTATATGTATGAGTGACTATATAGAACTGTTGGTGAATGAGTGGATGTGTATATAGATGGTGGAATTATTGAATTGGTTGTTGTAACTGGTATGGGTATCTCCATTTTTTTGAAAATTTTAGTTTCTATTTTTGAATATGTGTTTCAAGGGTTACATTACAGTGAAAGGAGGTCTGTCACTGTCACAAGGATGGTGTCATCAGTGATGTCATGAGTGATGTCACTGACCATGTCATGAGTGATGTAATATGTGACGTCATCAGCAGTGCATTGCACGCGCAAGTTATAGTGAGTCCAACTAACTATAACGTGGGAATTTCAATGGTTTTATGAGAGTAAAACTTCCAGCTAACTATAACTGGTGTAAAACCTATGGTTTTTTCGGTGAATTTCATAGGTTTTTTAAATGCTACTTCCTAACTATAACGTGTGTAAAACCTATGTTTTTTTCAGTGAATATATATATATATATATATATATATATATATATATATATATATATATATATATATATATTCTGGGACGCTTGCAATCTTTTCCACATTTTACACGCTTTAAAAAAAATCTATTAACATTTTAACATATGGAGCGAACATTGGCATCTCAAGTTAGACTGGTAAATTAAAATTGACTGCCAGCATGACAAACCTTGAATCATGACATGCGTATGTGTTGTGACATCTGTATCTTTCTTGAAATTAGTTTTCTTTGTAAGAAAACCCAGCATGCGTCTTCACATGCATGTGATTGCAAAAAAACATTCCCAAAGCAAACAAACGTAGCATTTTGCAGCTAAGATCTACTGGCGTTGCTATTGCATTTTTTTCTAGTGTACTAGGGAATATCTGGTTGTCTTTGTTACAAAGCTGCATTCTACCCAAGCTGACAACTTGTTTTACCACTGGGAGGCTGCATAGTATAATTTGTAATATTACTATGTATACATCTTCACCGTACAAAATTTCATATGCAGTTTCCTTTGCAAGATGTTAAAATATCAGCAGTTTCCCCAATGCAAAATATGTGCAACCCTTCTGACTTTTTGCTCACAGCAAGGTATGCTCGGTCTTGCAGAGGAAAAGAAGGCAATTAGATACAAATTTAATATCGAAAGGGCGCTACTTGAGCCATGAGGGTACTATGCATAGAGTTCAAATAATAATTGCATTTATTGAAGATATAAAAGACAAATTACCGTAATAAGATCTAGGGTTAGGGATTCATATTATGCTAGCAATGTATACATATGTCTTTTGGTAGTCTAATAAAGATGAGTCACAGTACACATAATGAAGTCTCTTGACAGAATAACATCAATTGCTGGTCTAATTTACGAGCATCTGCAGAGTAAAATCATGCTCAGGTGAGGGTATACATTATGTACAACCAACAAGCTGTCCCATAACTATATTATTGTCTTTGTGGATACAGAAACAAACAAGTGCTGGCAAGGCCAATAGTTAAGATTAAAAGTGCTAACATATGTAAAGGCAGGAATGTGTGTGTGAGTGTGTGTGTGTGTGTGTGTGTGTGTGTGTGCCCGCTGGCAATATGGCAGCGGCAGGGAGATGTCAAATAGTCTGTCATGCATGGCATATGCGTACATTGGACGTGAGGCGGAAGGATACACTAAAACAGGACAAACAGCATTAGGTGAGACAGGTAGTCTCCGCCAACTTGAGCCAACAAACAAATGACTTGCCTTCGGTAACAATATATCTGTAAGAGACATATATTAATTATGTATTCCTTACCTTTGAATTACCCCCAGGCATCAGACTCGATCCGAATAAATTTTTTCG
Source organism: Lissotriton helveticus (assembly GCF_964261635.1). Lineage (NCBI taxonomy): Eukaryota > Metazoa > Chordata > Amphibia > Caudata > Salamandridae > Lissotriton > Lissotriton helveticus. The sequence goes on from NC_136063.1 coordinate 1,037,994,765, forward strand.
TAGCAGTACACCTGCGCGTCGGTAGGTGGTGTAGGTCGACTTTGCGCTTGTCGTTGGCGCCGTGATCTGTGGGATGAAGTTGCAGTATCTACTAAGACGCCGCCCTCGCGCGCTGACGTCAGTTCTTTACACGACATTCCATGCCAGAAGCACATAGCCATGCAAGACACTGACCACTGGCGCACAAAAACTAGGGCCCTGAAAGGAATTCCCTTACCCTAAAAGTCAGTTCACAGAACGGGGAGGATGGGTGGGGCGGTAAGGAATCCATAACTAATATATATCTCTTACAGATAAATCATTACCAAAGGTAAGTAACTTCTTCATCTGAAAGACAATTAGTTAAGCATTCCTTACCTTGGAATAGACACCCCAGCAATACCAACCCCGGAGTTTGGTCTGCGAACTAACTTCACACAAGAAAGTCCCGTAGAACTGAACAGCCAAAGAAGCTGTCTCTCCGAACATGGCTGTCCAAGCAGTAATGTTTGGTGAACGTGTGCAATGAAGCCCACGTGGCTTCCTGACAGATGTCATGAAGGGGGACTCCACTTCCCAAAGCAGTGGTGGCTGCCGTCGCCCTGGTGGAATGGGCGCGCTGTCCTACTGGAGGTTCCTTCCTTGCCAAGGAATAACAAATTTTGATGCAAAGAACGACCCACCGAGATATGGTCCATTTTTGACATCCTGACCTTTCTTGGCACCCATATAGCCAACAAAGCACTGGCCATCCACCCGGAATTGTTTTGTACAATCCAGATAGAAAGATAGCGCACGTTTTGGATCTAGACAATGGCGCCTCTCCTACTTTGAAGGATGTGGGGGTGGTAAGAAGGTGGGCAAAGTGATGGTCTGTCCAATGTGGAAAGAGGTAACAACTTTGGAAAGAAAAAAAGAAGGTCTAGTTGTAAGGACAACCTTGTCCGGATGAACAGCCAGGAAAGGAGGCCTAGAAGACAGAGCCTGAAGCTCACTCACCCTGCGAGCAGAGGTGGTGGCAATCAGAAAAGCAGTTTTTAAAGTTAAAAGTCTGAGAGGACAGTTCATTAGCGGCTCGAAGGGAGCGCAAATAAGGTAAGTCAAAACCAGATTTAAGACCCACTGTGGCATTATGAAAGGAGTAGGAGAAAAGAGAGGAGTAATGGAGTAATGCCCTTAGGGAATCTATTTACAATAGGGGACTTGAAAAGAGAAGGTTGATCAGGTAGCCAAAGAAAGGCTGAAATAGCCGATACATAGTCCTTAAGTGTGCCCAGAGCAGAGCCCTGCTGGGACAAGGAAAGGAGGAACAAAAGAATCTCAGAAAGAGGGGCGGAAAGGGGATCCACAGCCTTTGCTGTGCACTATGCCACAAATGTGTTCCATCTACAGGCGTACACCTTTTTAGTGGAGGGAGGCCTGGCTGCCAGAATAACATTACAGACTTAGGGAGGACGGTCGAAATCTGTCAACTGCTGCCACTAAATCTCCACACAAGGAGGTGGAGACAGGACAGGTTCGGGTTGAGAACAGTCCCCTGCTGCTCCAACAGAAAATCCTCCCGAAGAGGCAGTCTGATCGGAGGATTGATGGTCATGTGTAGGAGCTGGGGATACCAGACTCTCTGTGCCCAATCCGGAGCCACAAGAACAGACTTGGGCCCGGTCGCGCTTGATCTTCTTCAGCACTCTGGGCAAAAGTGGTATAGGCGGAAAGGCATATAGAAGAACAACTCCACTCGAGACGAAACAAGTCGCCTAGCGAGTGCCGCCTTGGAAATTCCAAAGCGCAGAACTGCTGACATTGCGCATTCTCTTTGGTGGCGGATAGATCTAACCAAGGCTGTCCCCACTGCTGAAAGAGACCTTGCACCACCTCCAAGTGAAGACGCCATTCGTGATCCATCATGCACCTGCGCTGAGTTTGTCCGCCCTGGCGTTCAGGGAACCTGCCAGGTGTAGAAACCACCAGAGATAGGCCCTGGTGTTACAGCAATGTCCAAAGGCGGAGAGCCTCTTGACATAGGGTTCTCGACCCCACACTGCCCTGTTTGTTGCAGTACCACTTGGTGGTGTTGTCCGTTAACACCTGCACTACTCTTTCCTGGACAGAGGGAAGGAATGCCTTCAGTGCAAGACGAATCGCCCAGAGCTCCATAAGGTTGATGTGGAGCCGGGATTCTGCTAGAGACCAGAGGCCTCTGATCTCAGGCTCTCCCATGTGGCCGCCACATCCCAGGAGTGACGCATCTGTTATCACTGTGAATTCTGGTTGGGGAAGGGAGAGTGATCTGCCAGTGAGACAATCCTGGTTCGTTAGCCACCACTGCAACTGGTGTGCAGTGCCCTCTGAGATCTGGACGTAATCGGAAAGACTCCCCTGATTCTGTGCCCACTGGAACTTCAGGTCCCACTGCAGAGCCTGCATATGCCACCTGGCATGATGCAGGAGGCCATGAGGGCCAGCAACCTCAGTCATTCTGACCGAAACCAGGGATAGCGGCTGAATCATCAGTATCATAGCCAGAATATCCTGGACTTGCTGCTCAGGAAGATAGGCCAGAAACTGTGCTGTGTCCAGAACCGCTCCGATGAAAGGGAGCTTCTGAGAAGGGTTAAGGTGTGACTTCGGAATGTTAACTGTGAACCCCAGTGAAAGCAGGAGGTCCGCAGTAGGCTGGAGATGGGCGACGACAGCCTGGGGCGAGCCTGCCTTCAACAGCCAGTCGTCGAGATGGGGGGATAACTGGAACCCCTGATCTGCGTAAATGAGCTGCGACCACGCCATCACTTTCATGAACACCGGAGGGCGCTGTAAGGCCAAAGGGGAGCAGGGTAAACTGAAAGTGCTCATGGCCTACCGTGAACCGTAGGGAAGGAATACCTGTGGGCCGGCAGGACAGGGATGTGGAACTAGCATCCTGCAAGAGCAACCCTAGCATCCAGTCTCCAGAGTTAAGGGCAGACAAGACCTGAGCCAACATCAACATTTTGAACTTCTCCTTCCGGAGGAAGCAGTTGACGTTCGTGAGATCTAAGATAGGACGCAGGCCTTTGTCCTTCTTGGGCACCAGAAATTAGTGGGAATAGAAGCCACAACCTACTTCTGGGGCAGGAACTCGCCCGATAGCACCCTCGGTCAAGAGAGCCGTAACCTCCTGATGGAGAAGAGCCAAGTGATCCTGCTACATGTGATGGAATTGAGGTAGCATGGATGGGTAGTCTCAAAGGGGAGGGAGTAGCCCCTTCAGACTATCTGTAAAACCCACCAGTCCAATTTGATGGTTTGCCAGTGGGGGGAGGTGATGGCGGACCCTGCCACGCACTGGCGGCCCTGAAAGGACAGACCAGAAGGGTTTGGAGGCTTTTGCAGAGGGGGCACTGGTGGACTGGCTCGCCCGCTGGTCCCCTGGCCCACGATGCTGGGTCCCACGCCCCGTACCGCACAGGGGCTGAACAGTTTGTGCGGGCCAGTGGCTCTGGGAAGAACATAGTGGGGCACCGCTTCCGTAGCCACGAAAGGGGCGAAAAGTAGACTGTGCGGGGCGAGAGGTGGTAGTGAGGCCCAAGGATCTGTCCGTAGCCCTACAATCCTTAAAGAGCTCGAAGCGCGTTGTCCGCTTTGTTGCCAAACAAGCAATGGCCAACAAAGGGAATGTGCAAAAGAGTCGACTGAACATCATCCGAAAAGCCAATGGATCTCAGCCATGCGCAGCGTCTTAGGGCTTCCGATGTTGAAATTGTTTTGCCTAGCGAGTCTGCTGGGTCCAGCCCAAACCTAATGGTGAACTTCGCTGCATCTCTACCCTCAGCGATTGCGCGGGAGAGAGCGGCCCGGGCCTCCTCCAGGCACTGTGGCAGCACCTGCGCAACCGTATCCCACACCGAGTGGGAATAACGGCCCAAAAGACATGCAGTGTACAGCGACTGCAGTCCCAAGCTGGCGGAGAACATCTTCCCAAGATGGTCCAGATTTTTGGATTCCCTATCTGGGGAGCAGTAGGGAATGCGCCCTTAGAAGTAGCGGCTTGGACTACCAAGCTCTCAGGGGTAGGGTGGTGGGAGAGTTAAAGTGGGTCGCCCGGGAACGGGTGGCTGCGTCTGGCAATCATCCTATCCACAGAAGCCCCTGTGCTGGGCTTGGACCAAGTGCCCAGAAGAATGTCAGTAAGGGCCTCATCGAACGGCAAGAGAGGGCTCCGAAGAGGCCGCTGCCAGTTGAAGCACCTCAGGTAGGAGATTATTCCTAACCGCCACCGTAGGAAGCTCAAGGTTCAAGGCCTCAGCTGCCCTATGCAACGCCACTGCGTATGAGGCTCCCTCCTCCACAGTCACGGTAGGGGGAGAAAGCATACCAGGTTCTGGTGAAGTATCCAGACCACTGGCATCACCAAATCCTCTCTCCAGTCCGGTTTACTGGTCAGCTAAAGGGTCACCATTCCCCTCCCAGTCCTCCTCGTCCTCCTCTGGCTGCCTCTCAGGGCGATAAGGAACGCCAGGATATAACACTGGCACAAAAATACCACTTGGCACCGGATCCGGTGTTGGTCAACGCCGGTATGGTTCCGTGTGCAGGTCAGATGGAGGCCAGGGTAGACGCTGGCTGGGGACACAACCGGCGTCGGAGGGGGCTGTGGCGGTGTCAGTGGATTAGACGCCGGAGGTGTTGTAAGGTCAACCAGTGCCGATCCAGTCCTGGATCCCTGGGGGCCCTGCAGTGCCAGGACCGAAGCAGCCGGCATTGAAGGCCTAGAGCCCCTAGCCGAGCCTGCAGGGCCCAAAGGCGCGCCGGGGAAGTTGGGCTGCCTAAAGATTTAGTGGAGGGCTTCGTGAAAATGACAAGGTTGGGTAGGGGGGCTCCAGCTCTCGGGAAGGGAGGGAGTCTCCGAGTCGACTCAACAGGCTCCGCGCGGGGAGCTGGACGACTACCATCTGTCTGGATTACATGTTGCGTCAGCCGATGGACGGGGAGAATGTGAACAGCAGCAATGCTTCTTCGCCTTCTTTTTGTGCTTTGACTTACCCTAAGGCGAAGACTTCGATGATGAGTTGGGGTGTGTCTTCGCGACCTCCCTCTCGACCGGGGCCTCTAGCGGGGCGGAGTGGACTGCCGCGCCACGAGAAGCTTTCGGGCCCACTCCCGCAAAGACTTGGGGTTCATGGCTCAGCAGTCGGAACACGACTTCGGGCGGTGGTCGCACTCCAAACACCAAAGGCACCCGAGGTGCGGGTCCGTAACCGACATCAATTTGCGACAGGAGTCACAAGCCTTGAATCCGGTTCAAGGACGGGATATGCCTACGTGCACCAGGAGTCGAATGACTAACAGAAGTCGAAAAAAGTAGTCAAAAAGTGACTAGAGGTACAGCTCTCTCCGGATCTACACTGGCTGGGACGGAAACGGAAACTGGCTGGGACGGAAAAGAAAGAACTGACGTCAGCACGTGAGGGAGGCGTCTAAGTAGATACCGCGAGATCATCCCGGCGATCACGATGCCAACAACGAACACGGAGTCGACCGACGCCACCTACCGACGCGCAGGGGTACTGCTACGAAAAAATTCTCCAGATCCAGTCTGACGCCTGGTGGTAATGCTACGGTAAGGAATTCATAACTAATTGTCTCTTTCAGATAAGTGTTTCAAAAAGTTTCAATGACTAAAAGAAGCTGCTTAAATAAATCCAATAAAGGAAAAGGGCGGATTCAAAAGCCCATTGCATGTATGTATACAAACAATTGTTCTGGTTAGACAGCTGTGTGTTCGAAAATAAACCTAAGAAGCATGAGGAAGGAATAATGTCTCTCAGGAACAACATACAGTAAATACGTCACTACAGAAACGTAACAATATTTTTCTTTTTATTCTGGTTACAAGAAAATTCAAACAGTACACTTAAGCTTCACATCTCAAATGATATAAAAACAAATTACTAAAAGGCATGTAATAGTAATGTGCAAAAACCAGTTCTTAAAGAAAAATAGTCCCTTAAAAAAATATTAAAGGTATTCACATTGAATACGATATTCATCATTTTATCAAGTTATCAGCTGATACAGCCACTACTTAGAATGTACGTTTTTAACATTTTAAAACATTCTGTTAGTCATCATCTTTTATCTTAGAAACTGAATTATTTTCAACTTCATCAAGCTGAACCCCTTCAGGTTTATTCTCAACTTTAAGGTCACCCTCCTCTGAGTCCGGACACGGTTTTGTCTCCATTTCCACTTCACTTGTCTCAGTTTTACACTCTGAATCCACTTCTTGCTCTTCTGCGTTTTCTGTGCAGCTTTTACTGTCCCCAGTGCCTTTTCTACCGTCCTCTCTTTTCTCTCGAAATACATCCACTCCCATCATACGCAGATAATGGAGTCTCTCATTCTTTGGCACAAACGAGCGGATTGAGGTCTTGCCCCTCCAACCACATAGAACAATGGCACACTGAAGAGTATCTGGTAATCTAAACATTCCAAAAACAAAACAAAAAAAGTTAATGTAGAAATATGTAAAATGTGTGCAAACAACATATCTTGCCAATAGGCTTTGAATTTTGCATGCTTGGATTAAAGTACGCTTCACATTTCTTCAGTTACTTTCTCTAGCTCCAACCAAACCACGCTAGACACACATCTGGTAGAGACTATCTAGCCTCAGATTCCTTACCACAGAATAATCTCCAGGTGTCAGACTGGATCAGAAGATTTTCAAGCAGGCCCTATGAGTGCCGGTAGGTGGCGCTGTTCAGCTCCATGCGTCTTTAGCCGCACCAGAGGTGACATGCACGGTACCTATATAGCTGCCACCTTAGCATGCTAACGTCACTTACTTTCGTGACATTCCACGCCAGGAGCGCAGAGGTACAAAGAGCACTGAATCACTGGTGTGACAAACTAAGGCCCAGAAAAGGGTGTTCCCTACAGCGTAAATGGTTAGCAGAGCGGGGACGATGGCAGGTTCGGTAGGGATTCTGCGGCTAGAGAGAGTTTCTACCAGATAAGGCGTTAATGAAGGCAAGTAATTTGTTCATTTCATAGGAGACTTCTAGCCACAGATTCCTTACCATAGAATAGATACCCAAGCAATACCTCCCCAGAGGTGGGACTGCAAATCCAATTAGATTAGCAAGTCTGGCAGGACTGAACGGGAGAAGTGCCCATCACAACAGACCTGACTGTCTATGCAGTACTGTTTGGTACACATGAGCAGTGAGGCCGCCATTGCTGCCTGAAAAATGTCCAGGACGGGACGCCGCACGTTACTGCAGTGATTGTAGCCGTTGCTCTGGTGGAGTGAGACAGCAAGCCCTCAGGGGGCTGCTTCTTGGCCAATGTATAGCACATCTTAATACACAGAATGACTGATTGGTCCTTTATTGCACTGCCTTTCCTTTTTAGTTCTTGCATAGCCCACAAAGAGTTGATCGTCCACCTGGAATTCTCTTGTGCAGTCCAGGTAGAGCGACAACGCTTTCTTTGGGTGCAGGTGGTGGAGTCTCTCCTCCTCTTTTGAGGGATCACGTGGAGCAAAGAAAGTAGGCAGGGTGATGGTCTAGCCTACCTGGAATGCAAGACAGTTATAAAAAATACAGTTGATTATTAACTATAAATTCAGGGTATAAATCCCATTTCATACAATAATATTCATAGAAAGACATATGAAGGAACTTCAAAGAGCAAGAACACGCAAATACTGTAGAAGTTATAAATCTTCTTGTATTAGAAACATTTGCAAATCAAAAGTATTGCATGATAGAGGAGGCTGCTCCAAAGCTGAAAGATGTGAGTGCTTGTGCAGTGCAAAAAGTGAAACAGAATGACTAAAAAACAATTTACAGATTTATTATAACAATTTTCTCTGAAAAGATTGTCTAATGGCATTCCTTTGTTTGATACAGTGAGAGTAGGGCAAGAAATAGTTATTCTTGATCGCCCTAAAGGGATACAGAGTCCGTAGAGGCAACCAATAGATAGTTGGTCAAAGTTTCAACCCAAAGTTTTGCGGTTGATCAGAAACATCTGTACAGGTCTTCAAGTGAAAAAGCAACCTATGAGATTTAAAATAAGGATACGTTTGAATTTTTTTACCCTAATGTGTTCATGCTTATATGTCAAACAATACACGCATGACACACCGGGAAGGAAGGAACTGAAAAAATTAAAATAAACATGAAGATGGTGACCAAAGTTGGGAGCTTTTGGAGGAAGCACGACAACATCCCAAGGGGACACCAAATGGAGGTCCATCGACATCCACCATCAACATAAAAACAAAAAGAGTAGAAAGACAAATGTTTTTGGAGAGAATTCCATACCCAACCAATAGATGGCGGAATAATGCACAGCACGTGAAACCAGAAAAGATTTACGCTGCAAAACTCCTGGCTGAAGCACCTCTGTTGACGTTCTTCTTGACCGTTACTGTGGGGAACTCAAGGCCCAAAACCTCAGCCGCCCTATTCACCACCATCAAAGAAGAGGATTCCTTCCTCGATAGCCATGGTAGGAGGAAAGACCAGGCCAGTCTCGGGTGAAGTGCCTACCCCACTGGCCTTCAGCAATTCCTCATACAAGTTGTCCTGTTCTTCCTCAGGGCGCTGGTACCCATTAGGAGCGCATAGATCCCTTCCCTTCGTCTCCTTCTCCAAGCCTGATTTACAAATAAGGCATGAGCACCGTTTCGTGAAGCATGGACCCAGTCTGCACCAAAGTTGCTGTCGGATGATTCTGCTCCAGCTCCATGTCGGAGTTGGGAATAATGATGGGAGCTGTGGCGCCTCGAGGATGGCTCCCTCAGCGCCTTGGGATGCATAGCGCAGCAGTCCTTGCATGTCTTGGAGTTGTGGTCCTGCTCAATAAAACACCTTAAACACACCACGTGGGGATCTGTCACCCAGATGTGCCTGGGACAGGCCCTACATAGTTTGACACATGCAGGCTTCTTGGGTGACATTCTTCACACAAGGAAATTCTCAAAAAAGTTTGACAAAACATCGAAAAAAAGAAAGTCAAAAAGTGACTCTCTGGTAGCTCACACCAGATCAACTCTATCGGGTGCAGAAAGGAAAAACCGGATGTCAGAGCGCCGAGGTTGTGCCTATATAGGCACCGCACACACCACTTTCAATGTAGACGACACCATGTAGAGTCAAACAATGGGATCAACCAGGTGCACAGGGGTACTGGTCGGAAATTTTCTGGACCCAGTCTGACAACCTGGAGGTGTTTTAAGGTAAGAAATCTGGGGGAAGAAGTCTCTATCAGAGATTGGTTTATTTGCTGTAGAAAATGTAAAATACTTCATGATAAACATTGGTCAGTAGGTTATAGTAGTTAGTGTTTCAATGATGGTTCACGGACAGTGGGAAAAATCAGCTGCAGTGACAAACAAGTTACTTACCTTCAGTAACGATATATCTGTAAGAGACATATATTAGTCATAGATTCCTTACCTTAGAACTACCCCCAGGCGTCAGACTGGATCTAGAGAATTTTTTCTTCAGCAGTATCACTGCCCATCGGTAGGCGGCGTCGGCTGACTCTGCATTCGTCGTTGGCATAGTGATCGCTGGAATGACCTTGCGGTATCTACTTAGACGCCGCTGACGTCAGTACTTTACACAACATTAAACACCAGAAGAGCTGAGCCATGCAAGACACCGACCACTGGTGAACAAAACTAGGGCCCTGAAAGGGAGTCCCTTACTTTACAAGTCAGTTAGCAGAAGGGGGAGGATTGTTGGGGCGGTAAGGAATCTATAACTAATGTATGTCTCTTACAGATATTTCGTTAACGAAGGTAAGTAACTTGTTCATCTGAAAGAGACTATTAGTTATAGATTCCCTACCTTGGAATAGATACCCCAGCAATACCAAAACCAGAGGTGGGTCTGCGAACTAAGTTCACACCAGAACGTCCTGGAGAACTAAACTGCCAAGAAAGCCGTCTCTCTGGACTGGACTATCCAGGCAATAACACTTTGTGTATGTGTGCAGAGATGCCCATGTGGCTGCCTGGCAGATGTCACTGAGAGGGACTCCACGTCCCAAAGCAGTAGTGGCTGCCGTCACCCTGGTGGAATGGACGCGCAGCCCTACTTGAGGCTCCTTTTTCGCCAAGAGAGAACAGATTTTAATGCAAAGAACGACCCTTCGAGTGATGGTTCATTTTTGCATGCCCGACCTTTCTTGGCACTCACATAGCCAATTAAGAGTTGATCATCTACGCGGAATTGTTTTGTGCGATCCAGATAAAATGATAGCGCACACTTTGGATCCAGGCGGTGGAGCCTCTCCTCCTCCTTAGAAGGATGCTGGGCGGGAAGAAGTTGGGCAAAGTGATGGTCTGTCCTATGTGGAAAGAGGTAACCACTTTGGGAAGAAAAGAAGGTGTAGTTCGAAGGACAATCTTGTCCGGATGAACAGCAAAGAAAGGAGGTTTAGAAGAAAAAGCCTGAAGCTCACTCACCCTGGGAGCAGAGGTGATGGCAACCAGAAAAGCAGTCTTTAAGGTCAAGAGTCTGAGAGGACAATTATGAAGAGGCTTGAAAGGAGCACCCATAAGGTAAGACCAGATTCAAGTCCCACTGGGACATTACAAAAGGAATAGGAGGAAAAGGGTGAGTAATGACCTCATGAAATCTATTTACAAAAGGTGACTCTAAAAGAGAAGGCTGATCAGGAAGGCAATGAAAGGCCGAAAGATAGCCTTTAATGGTGCCCAGAGCAGAGCCCTGCCGGGCCAAAGAAAGAATGAAGAGGAGAACCTCAGAGAGGGGCAAAAAGGGGATCCTTAGCCTTTGCTGTGCACCATGCCACAAATTTGTTCCATCAACAGGAGATACCATTTTAGTGGAGGGACACCCGGCTGCCAAGATGAAATTACAAAAATTCAGGAGGCAGGTCAAAAGCTGTCAACTGTCCCCGCTCAATCTCCAAGCAAGGAGGTGGAGTCTGGACAGGTTTGGGTGGACAACCATCCCCTGTTCCTGCAACAGAAGATCCTCAAGAAGAGGCAGTAGGATCGGAGGCTCAATGGCCATGTTGAAGAGCTTTAGATACCAGGCTCTGCATGCCCAATTGGGAGCCACAAGAATGACTTGGACCCGGCCGCGCTTGATCTTCTTCAGCACTCTGGGCAGAAGTGGTACAGGCGTATAGAAGACCGCAATTCCACTAGCGACTAAAAGCATCGCTGAGCGAGTGCAGCCTTGGAAATTTCAACACGCAGAACTGCTGACATTGCGCATTCTCTTCGGTGGTAAACCGATCTAACCAAGGCTCTCCCCATTGCTGAAAGTTGACCTTGCACCACCTCCGAGTGAAGACGCCGTTCGTGATCCATCATGCACCAGCGGCTGAGTTCATCCGACCTGGTGTTCAGGGAACCTGCCAGGTGTTGAACCAGCAGGGACATGCCCCGATGTTCCAGCCACGAAGTGACTTATCTGTCACTACTGTGAAGTCTGGGTGGGGAAGGAAGAGGGATCTGCCGTTGACCCAATCCTGGTTAGTTAGCCACCACTGCAATTGGTGTGCACTGCCCTCAGAGATCCGGACGAAATCTGAAAGATTCCCCTGATGCTGCGCCCATTGGAACTTCAGGTCCCACTGCAGAGCCTGCATATGCCACCATGCATGATCCACCAGCAGGTGGTCCGCCGTAGTCTGGAGGTTGGAGACGACAGTCGTCGAGACAGGGTAAGACTGGAACCCCTGAGCTGCGCAGAGGAGTTGCGACCAACGCCATCACTTTTGTGAACACCCGAGTGGAACCCGGTGAACTGAAAATGCTTGTGACCTACGGTGAACTGTAGGTAACAGCTGTGGGCTGGCAGGACAGGAGCGTTGAAGTAAGCGTCCTGCAAGTCCAACACTACCATCCAGTCTCCATGGTCGAGGGCAGACAGGACATGAGCTAATGTCAATATTTTGAACTTTCCTTACGAGGAAGCGGTTGGCGTCCCTGATATCCAAGATAGGAAGCAGGCCTTTGTCCTTCTTGGGCACCAGAAAGTAGTGAGAGTAACAACCACGACCTACTTCTGGGACAGGGACTCGCTCAATAGCTCCCTTGGCCAAGAAAGCCGTAACTTCTTGACGGAGGAGGGCCAAGTGATCCTCTGACAAGCGATGGGGTGTTGGTGGCATGGAGGAAAGGGTAGTCTTGAAGGGGAGGGAGTAGCCCCTTTGGACAATCTGCAAAACCCACCTGTCCGACGTGATGCTGTGTCAGTGGGCGAGGTGATGGCGGATCCTGTCGCCCACTGGCAACTGCTGGCCCTTTAATGTTGGACTAGGAAGGCTTAGAGGCTGCTGCAGAGGGGGTACTGGTGGACTGGCCCGCCCGCTGGCTTCAAGACCCGCAGCTTTGGGTCCCCCATCGTGCAGAGCCTGGGTAGCTTGCACTGGCCTGTGGTCCTGGGTGGAACGTGTTGGTGCACCCCTTCCATAGCCATGGAGGGGCGAAAAGCAGACTGCACAGGACGAGAAGTGGCAGTGAGGCCCAAGCATCTGGCCATAGATCTAGAATCCTTGTAGGGCTTGAGCGCCTTGTTGTTAAACAGACGACGGCCATCAAAGGGCATGTCCAAAAGAGTTGATTGGACATCCCCAGAAAAGCCAGTGGATCTCAGCCAGGAGTAGCGTCTTTGGGCTACTGACGCAGAAATCGTTCTACACAGCGAGTCGGTGGTGTCCAGCCCACAGCAGATGGTGAACTTTGCTGCATCTCTCCCCTCTGCAACTGCAAAGATGTGTGTGACCTAAGCCTTCAGACACTGTGGCAGCACTTGCGCAAACGTATCCCACACAGAGTGGATGTAATGGACCAAGAAACATGCAGTGTTCACCGACCGCAGTCCTAAGCTAGAGGAAGAAAACATCTTCTTCCCAAGATGGTCAGCTTCTTGAATTCCCTATCTGGGGGGAGCAGAAGGGAACGCGCCTTTGGATGTTGAGGCTTGTACCACCAAGCTCTTGGGGGTCAGGTGTTCGGAGAGGGAAATGGGGTCACGCTGGGCCGAGCAGTGGCGTCGGGCAATCATCCTATTGACAGGAGCGCCTGTGCTAGGCCTGGACCAAGTGCCTAGAAGGATGTCTGTGAGGCCTCATTGAACGGTAGCAGGGGTTCCAAAGAAGCCGCTGCCGGCTGAAGCACCTCAGTCAGGAGATTCGTCCTGACTGCCACCGTAGGAAGCTCAAGGCCCAAGGCCTGAGCCGCCCTACACAACACAATAGCAAGGAGGCTCCCTCCTCCATGGCCAAGGTAAGGGGAGAAAGCATGCCAAGGTCTGGGGAGATATCCAGACCACTGGCTTCCCCAAAATTCCTCTTCCAGTCTGGCTCCTCTAGCTGGTCTGCCAAAGGGTCAACAGACCCCTCCCAGTTCTCCTCACCTTCCTCTGGCTGCCACTCAGGGCACTAGAGAACGCCAGGGTAGAACAGTGGTACAAAAGTACCGGTCAGCGCCGGTACCGGCGTCAGTTGACACCGGTCCTGCTCTGTGTCAAAGTTGAGGGGGAGGCCGGGGTCGACCTAGGCTGGGGACAGAACAAGCGTTGGAGGTGGCAGAGGCGTCGTCAGAGGAATCAGTGCTGAAGGAGGTGTCGTGAGGTCGACTGGCACCGATCCGGAACCAGGAATGGATCCCTGGGAGCGCTGAGGCCTAGAGCCCCCAGCCGATTCGGCCCGGCCCAAAGGCGCGCCTGCGGAGTCGGGCTGCCAAAATATGGAGTGGAGATCTTTGTAAAATGCACAAAGGTGGGCAGGGAATGCTCTGGCTCCTGGGAAGGGCGGGAAGCTTGGAGCAGTCCCGGAGATGAAGAACGACTACCTTTGCATCCCGGGTCGTGTCAGCCGACAAACAAGGAGAAGGCGAATAGCAATTGTGCATCTTCACCTTTTTTTGGCGTTTCAACTTACTCGAAGACTTCGATGAGGAGTGATGGTGGTGACTGTACGACCTTCCTCTCGAGCGGGACCTCGAGTGGCACGGAGCCAACTGCCAGGCCTCCAGAAGCTTTCGGGACCGCTTCCGCAAAGACTCCAGGTTCATAGACCGACAAACATTTACATTCGGTAACAATATATCTGTAAGAGACATAGATTAGTTATAGATTCCTTACCTTAGAATTACCCCCAGGCGTCAGACTGGACCTGGAGAATTTTTAGTCAGCAGTACCCCTACACGTCGAAAGGTGGCGTTGGTTGGCTCCACGTTCGTCACTGGCGTAGTAGTCACTGAGATGACGTTGTGCTAGCTACTTAGACTTCGCCCTTGCGCGTCGTCAGTTCTTTTACTTGACATTCCACGCTAGAAGCGAAGAGCCATGCAAGACACTGACCGCTGGTGCATAAAACTAGGGCCCTGAAAGGGATTCTCTGACCCTAGAAGTCAGTTCCCAGAACGGGGAGGATGGGTGGGGCGGTATGGAATCCATAACTAATATATGTCTCTTACAGATAGATCGTTATCAAAGGTAAGTACCGTGTTCATCTGAAGGAGGCAGTTATAGATTCCTTACCTTAGCATAGATACCCCAGCAATATCAACCCCGGAGGAGGGGTCTGAGAACTAAGATCACACCAGAAAGTCCTGGAGAACAGAACGGCCAATGAAGTCGTCTCACCGGACTTGGCTGTCCGGGCAATAGTTTTTTGAGAACATGTGCAGAGACGGCCACATAGCAGCCTGACAGATGTCATTAAGGGGGACTCCCCGTCCCAAAGCAGTGGTAGCTGCCGTCGCCCTGGTGGAATGGGTGCGCTGCCCCACTGGGATATGCCCTGATGTTCCAGCCATGTCCAGAGACGGAGAGCCTCTAGACAGAGTCCAGGACCCCACTCCGCCCGGTTTGTTGCAGTACCACATGGTGGTGGTATTGTCTGTGAACACCTGCACCACTCTTCCCCAAACAGAGGAAAAGAATGCTTTCAGTGCATGACGGATCGCCCGTAGCTCCAGAAGGTTGATGTGGAGCCCGGACTCCGCCGGAGACCAGAGGCCTCTGATCTCATCCTCTAATATATGTGGCCGCCCAATCCCAGAACCAAGTTCACACCGGAAAGTCCTGGAGAACAAAACTAAAGGCTAAAGAAGCTGTCTCTCCCGACTTGGCTGTCCAGGCAGTAGTGTTTCTGTGCAGCAATGCCCACGTAGCTGCCTGACAGATGTCATTTAGGGGGACTCCTTGTCCCAGAGCAGCAGTAACTGCCGTCGCCCTGTTGGAATTGGCGCGCAGCTGCACTGGAGGCTCCTTCTTAGCCAAAGAATAGCAGGCTTTGATGCATAAAACGACCCACTTGGAGATGATCAGATTGTGCACGGCCCGACCTTTCTTAGCGCCCACGTAACCCACAAAGAGTTGGTCGTCCATCCGGAATTGTTTTGTGCGCTTCAAGTAGAAAGAAAGCGCACGCTTTGGATCCAGACGGTGGACCTCTCTTCCTCTTTTGAAGGATTCGGAGGCGGAAAGAAGGTGGGCAAAGTGATGGTTTGGACAATGTGGAACGAAATAACCACCTTGGGAAGAAAGGGTGGTCTAGTTCTAAGGACAACCTTGTACGGATAGACAGCCAGAAAGGGAGGCATGGAAGACAGAGCTTGCAGCTCACTCACCCTGCGCAGAGAGGTGATGGCCACCAGAAAAGCAGTTTTCAAAGTGAGAAGTCTTAGATGACAGTAGTGGCTCAAAGTTAGCACACATAAAATATGTCAGAACCAAGTTCAAGTCCCACAGGGGCGTTACGAAGGGAACAGGAGGAAAAAGATGAGTGATGCCCTTAAGAAATCTATTTACAACAGGGGACTTGAAAAGAGAAGGCTGATCAGGAAGACTGAAATGGCCGAGAGGTAGCCCTTAAGAGTGCCCAGAGCAGAGCCCTGCAGGGCCAAAGGTAAGAGGAACAAGAGAACCTCATTAAGCGGGGCAGATAGGGGATCCACAGCCTTTGCTGTGCACCATGCCACAAATTTATTCCACCTGCTGGCGTATACCGTCTTAGTGGGGGGAAGCCTGGCTGCCAGATTACTTCACAGACTTAGGGAGGCAGGTTAAACGACGTCAACTGCCGCTGCTCAATCTCCACGCAAGGAGGTGGAGACTGGACAGGTTTGGGTGGAGGACCATCCCCTGCTGCTGCGACAGAAGATCCTCCCGAAGAGGCAGTCTGATCGGAGGAATGATGACCATGTTGAGCAGCTCGGGATACCAGACTCTTTGTGCCCAATACAGAGCCACAAGAATGACTTGGGCCCAGTCGCGCTTGATCTTCTTCAGTACTCTGGGCAGAAGTGGTAGCGGCAGAAAGGCATATAGAAGTCCGCAACTCAACTCGCGACGAAAAGCGTCGACTTGCGAGTGCCGCCTTGGAAATTCCAGCTTAGAGAATTGCTGACATTGCGCGTTTTCTTCGGTGGCGACTAGATCTAACCAAGGCTCTCTCCACTGCTGAAAGAGACTTGGCACCACCTCCGAGTGAACACCCCATTTATGATCCATCATTCACCTGCAGCTGAGTTTGTCAGCCCTGGCATTCAGTGAACCTGCCAGGTGTTGAACCTCCAGGGACATGCCCTGATGTTCCAGCCATGTCCAGAGGCCTAGGGCCTCTTGACATAGGGTCCAAGACCCCACCCTGCCTTGTTTGTTACAGTACCACATGGCGGTGTGTTGTCCATGAACACCTGTACTACTCTTCCCCGGACAGAGGGAAGGAATGCTTTGAGTGCAAGACGGATCGCCCGAAGATCCAGAAGGTTGACGTGGAGCCCGGACTCCGCCGGAGACCAGAGGCCTCTGATCTCCGCCTCTCCCATGTGGCTGCCCCATCCCAGAAGGAATGCGTCTGTCACCACTGTGTGTTCTGGTTGGGGAAGGGAGAGGGATCTGCGGTTGACCCAATCCTGGTTCATGAGCCACCACTGTCGTGCAGTGCCCACCGTGATCTGGACAAAATTGGACAGATTCACCTGATGTTGCGCCCACTGGAACTTCAGGTCGCACTGCAGAGCCCGCATATGATACCTGGCATGATCGACCAGCAGGATGCAGGAGGCCATGAGGCCCAGCAGCCTCAAGTTCATCCTGACCGAAACCCGGGATAGGGGCTGATAGATCAGAAACATAGCCCGAATATCCCGTACTTGCTGTTTGGGAGGATAAACCTGAAACTGCATTGTGTCCAGAACCGCTCTGAAGAAGAGGAGCTTCTGAGAGGGGGTCAGGTGTGACTTCAGCATGTTGATGGAGGACCCCTTTAAATGCAAGAGGTGAGCCGTAGTCTGCAGGTGGGAAACAACAGCCTGGGGCGAGCTCGCCTTCAACAGCCAGTCGTCGAGACAGGGCAAGACTAGAACTCCTGATCTGCGCAGATGAGCTGCAACCACCACCATCACGTTTGTGAAAACCTGAGGGGCGCTTGTAAGGCCAAAGGGGAACACAGTAAACTGAAAGTGCTTGTGGCCTACCATGAACCGCAGGTAACGCAGGTGGGCCGGCAGGATGAGAATGTGAAAATAAGCTTCCTTCTAGTCCAACGCTACCATCCAGTCTCCAGGATCGAAGACAGACCAGACCTGAGCGAGCGTCAACATTTTGACCTTCTCCTTCCGGAGGAGGCGGTTGACGTTCCAGAGATCCAAGATAGAACGCAGGCCTTTGTCCTTATTGGGTACCAGAAAGTAGTGGGAATAACAACCACGACCTACTTCTGGGGCAGAAACGCGCTCGATGGCACCCTTGGCGCAGAGTGCAGAAACTTCCTGTTGGAGAAGGGCCAGGTGATTCTCCGACATGTGATGGTACTGAGGTGGCATGGCTGGAGGAATAGTCTCGAAGGGGAGGGAGTCGCCCCTTTGGACTATTTGCAAAACCCACCTGTCCGACATGATGGTGGGCCAGTGGGGGAGGTGATGGCGGATCCTGCTTCCCACTGGCGTTAAGTGGCCCTGAAAGGTCAGACTAGGAAGGTTTGCAGGCTGCTGCAGCGGGGGCTGTGGTGGACTGGCCCGCCCGCTGGCCCCCTGAACCACACCGGTGGTTCCTACGTCCCCGGCTGCGCTGTGGTTGACCAGCTTGTGCTGGCCTGTGGTTCTGGGAGGGATGTAGTGGGGCACCCCTTCCGTTACAACGAAAGGGGTGAAAGGCAGACTGTGCAGGGTGGGTGGTGGAGAGACTCAAGGACCAGGTCATTGCCAGAGATTCGCATGTTGTCTGCCTTGTCGCCGAAAAGGCGACAGCCATCAAAGGGCATGTCCATAAGGGCAGATTAGACATCCCCAGAAAAACCAGTCGAACGCAACCAGGCATAGCGTTGAAGGGCTACTGACGTTGAAATCGTCCTGTCAAGTGTGTCAGCAGTATCCAGCCCACAGAGGAAGGTAAACCTCTATGCGTCTCTCCCCTTGGCAACTGCACGGGAGAGTATGGCCCGGACCTCCACCGGGCACTGAGGCAGAACTTGAGCCACCGTATCCCACACAGAGTGGGAGTAACGGCCCAACAGACATGCGGTGTTTACCGACCGCAGGCCCAAGCTAGCGGAAGAAAACATTTTCTTCCGAAGGTGGTTCAGCTTTTTGGATTCCCTTTCCGGTGGTGTGGTAGGGAATGTGCCTTTGGAAGTGGAGGCTTGAACCACCAAGCTCTTAGGGGTGTTGGGAGAGGAAAGCAGGGTCGCCCGGGTCCGGGCGGTGGCGTCGGGCAATCATCCTATCCACAGGAGACCCCGGTTGAGCCTGGACCAGGTGCCCAAAAGGATGTCAGTGAGGGCTTCATTAAACGTTAGCAGGGGCCCTGAAGAGCTTGCTGCCGGTTGAAGCACCTCAGTCAGGAGGGTAGTCCTGACTGCCACCGTAGGTAGCTCGAGGTTGAGAGCCTCGGCCACCCTACGCAACACCACTGCATAAGACGCTCCCTCCTCCGTATGCATGGTAGGAGGAGAAAACATGCCAATGTCTGGTGAGGTATCCAGACCACTGGCTTCCCCCAGTTCCCCTCTCCAGTCCGGTTCGTAACCCAGCTGGTCAGTCAAAGGGTCTCCAGACCCCTCCCAGTGCTCCTCTGGCTGCCAATCTCGTCTAAAAGAGCCAGGGTAAAACAGGGGCACAAAAGTGCCAGTCAGCGCCGGATCCGGCGTCGGTCCAGCTCCGTGTCTACATCTAGGTAGAAGCCGGGGTCGACGCCGGCTGGGGGCACACCAGGGGTTGGCTGCGGACGTGGTGCAGTGGAATCGGCGACGGGGAGGTTTTATCAGAACGACCGGCGCCGATACGGATCCAGGCCTGGATCCAAGGGGACCCTGCGCTGCGGGAGCCGCCGACGTCTAAGGCCCAGGGTCCCCAGCCAAGTCCAGAGAATGTTGGGCTGCCCAAAGATGGCATGCATCGCGTCGTAAAAGCTTCGAAGCTCAGCAGGGGTCGCTCTGGGTCCCTGAAAAAGAGGGAAACTCTGAGTCGACTCCTCGGGCTTCACACGCGGAGCCGCAGGACGGGCACCATCCACATCCCTCGTTGTGTCGGCCGACGGATGGGGAGAAGTTTAAGAGCGATAACGCTTTTTTGACTTCTTCTTGTGCTTCGACTTACCTGAGGAGTGCGAAGACTTCAAGGACGAGTGGTGGTGACTCCGCGACCGGGACCGCAAACAGAGCAGAGCAGACTGCCGGGCCTCAAGAAGCTTTCGGGTCCCCTCCCGCAAACACTTCGGATTCCTGGGCCGGCAGTCGGAGCACGACTTGGGGTAAAGGTATGGAATCTTTAACTAACTGCCTCTTTCAGATTTATATAATATACTTAAATAAAGTGGCTTTTGCTAGCCGCATACACTGATTGTCTGATTCATTTACATTTCATATTTGTCCATTACAGCATGACGCAACTGGTCAGCCACTTTAGTCAGTTAATTTTACTGCGAGTAACAGCATTTTGGCTCTTTCATTCACAAAGATCACAGCCACACAAAAATAGTTCTCTTTAAGCAAGAGGCCAAAATGGCGCTGTTAGCTTTTAAAGACCAACATATTTTAGTTTTTAGGCAATTTTGTTTAATATTTATATACTGTGTGGATGTGGCAGCTACGCCAACAAAGTTTAACAAAAGCAATGATGAAACAAAATGAGCAGTGTCGAAGCTAAAACACTGGCAGCCAAGATCACACCCACTAGTTTTGTCAATGCTTGCTGTAAAAAATGCATTCAGTAAATGTATGTGGATTACATTTTCAAAGGCCGTATAAGGGGGTTCTATTTGCTGTATAGGTGACCTAACATTTCAGTGACAGTGGAAAAGGGTAGTAATGAATTATAAGTTCTCAATGAGATTAAGTTAAGTCTGGAACGCACATACTGGTTAGGGGAATTGAACTTCATGGCAACATTATAGATTCCAGTAAGTACCAATTAAGGGTTCTTGACCATCTATTTCTTGATTTGTAGCTTTCAGTGCCGTTCTCAGGCAGTACCTTTCCATAACCTCCACACTTGATATAAATGTATACTTCTTTGCAGCAAAAGGATCAGTGAAATATTTCACAGAAAACCATTTTTGGAGACATTTATAATTCAGTGCAATATTACGGATAGTTGTCATCTAAACATGAACTCTGAAAACATCCCTCTGTCGGCGACACAGCAAATACCACCTCCCAACAACTCAGCCTCAGGATGCAGAGTATTTGGCACCAACCAGTAAGTTGGTGTCAGTTCCTGAGATTTTTTCCCCTCACCATCAAAATGTGTGGAGAGAAACAAACGCCATGCCAGTGACACATTCAGCAAGTCAAAACAATCAGTGCTAGTCCTCCTCAAGAATAAACAAATGCGAAGGAGGGCCACTGTGCCAAGTAACGTTTCTTAGTGTGCCATGTACCTTAGCCCCTGAGAGCACATGATAACAGAGGTCTGGTCCAAAGACTACAGAGAAGCAGTTCTCAACCTTTTGACTTCTGTTGTATATGATTTGAACCTCAAAACAATCCATAAAAATACAGAAGCAGGTGTATCAAACAAATGCACAAGTTATGGAATATTTACTTTAATTCATAAACAAAAAAATATACAAAAACCAACATTTTAATGGGACTGTTGAAATCACTTTTTTTTGTTCATTATACTTTCTTTTTTGTTGGTACATACTAGTACTTCAATTGAGATCACCAATCGTCCATACTCTGTTCCGTTTGATGTACTTGCACTGCTCCCACAAATTAAGATAAGGATGCCAACTTAATTTTTAACTTCCAATTTCACATTCCTTAACATTTAGAGAGGTTTCAAAACTTTCAATTCGACTTCTTATGCATATGTATTTTTTAATCTGCTATTATTATTATTAATATTTAGTTTTCTAAACAACTGCAGATCCCTTCAGTTGGACCTGCAGACCAACACAGGGACCAATGCTATAGAGTATTTGTCCCACATTTGCATTTGAAGCCTATAAACAGGAGCATTGTGGACTTAATCTAGATTGAAGTTATGCAGATAAATGCTTTGGGAATCTTAGGCCAGAGTCCAATAATTAAAACTTGTGAACTCTTTACTGTCATGCCAATGGAAGGCAGTGGGATTCTAGTCAGAGCTTTTTGACAAACATTCATTATATAAATATCTACCCACTCTTATACAATAAACAAATGTGATCAATCACAGCTGCAAGCAATTAATAAGAAATAAGGAGAAAACATGAGAAATCCTGTATGAACTTTTGGAAAACAAAACCCAGGAAAGAAAATCAATGTGATGAAATGTCCCTAGTTTTATCTGTTTTCCCTGCATGTTCACACAGACAAGCATTCAAGAAATTTCCTCAATGAAGGAGTCAGCTTTTACGGTCAAATTTCATCAAGCAACAGAATACAAAAAAATTTGAGATAAATACAATCAACTGGTTTCTGTTAAAAGTCTCAAATTCATCTCATCTACCAGCAAGCAAGGGGTATTGATGATTTATGTGCTCAAATGTCTTATCGATTTATTCTACAGGTGATTACATTTCCTTAAAGTTCCTCGTACACTAACTGTTGATGTTGCATTTCTAAAGCTTTTTTGAATTCCTTCCAGCATTAAAAAAATTGAGAATTATTTTTAGACCCGACATCTTTGGCATGGTTTCCCAACAAACGTTTTGCGTTTACTCCGCCTGTTTTGCTGAAATCGTTTTTGTTGGTTAACGTGCTTGTACTCCCTCTTTTAATATTGGTAACGTTGGCTTACATCCAACAGACATATTTAATTTACTTATAAGTCCCTAGTGAACTGGTAATATATAAACACTCAGGGCCTCTAAGTTAAATGGTTCTAGTGGACCAACAGAACTTATTGCACCACCCACTTAAGTAGTCCTTAAAAACAGGTCTCAGGTCTGTCATTGCAGCCTGACTGCAGCTTTTAGGTGCCATTACGACACAGCAAAAAAAAAATCTGCCAGGACAAAATCTTAGATTATATATATATTAAAAAAACACATCCATATTGGCTACTGTCGGTTGCCAGTAGGTAGCTGAAGTTAGGATTTAGTTTCCATAGATGAAGCGTTTTTTTTTGTTGCTAATAACTTTGGTATAATTTGACAAATTTTCACGATTTTCAAAATTAGTGTACAACTCACTTCAACTGCTGTCTGGAAGGTTTCGAGGTGATTCATTAACAGGGGGCCGAGAAAAAGGGAGGGTCCCAACGTTTTCCCCATGCAATTTACCAAATTTGGCAGAAAGCCAGCTCTTTGTCCATAAAGAGCCCTTTTAAGGTCTCGCCTAGCGTTGCAGTGCGCATGCTCTGCGAGGCATATTGTAGTAGGGTATGTTTTAGAAGTGGAGTGAAAGCCCCACCATCTTTTTCCCTGGCTGGCGTCATCGTCCATGGTAAATGCTGGCTTCTGATTGCTAATGAGGCTTCTTAGCCCCTCCTTGTCACGCCCTGTCTCCTTTTGAGACTCCCCATCAGGACTGGATCTTTTACTTGCAGCGTTACGTGGTCTCTCTCATTTAGTCGGTGAGCACTATTTTGTTTATTCAGTACACAGGACAATGGTGGCCGATTGGCAGGAGTAATGGACCGGCTCAAAATGTTTATACAGGGCCGGCATTGATCTTGTCAGCTTGTGCCTAATGTCGGAACCTTTGGTCAGCTGCGTCCTTGATGGCAAAGTATCAGTGAACACCCCCTCCCCATTCAACTCCCCTTACCCTGCGCCTTCCACACAGGTCCACCGACATAGGAACTCTCTAGATTGGCTTTTTCCATATCTTCTGAAAACATTAGAAGCACTTAGAAACAAGCAAACCACAGCAATGAAGCACTATTACAGAAAATGCCGATTTAATGCAAAGAGGGCAACGCGTCCCTGCCAGAAGTCTAAAAGAATGTTATTAGACAGCAATCGCCGCCAGTCCAGAATAAACATGACGAGCCAACGGCAAAGATCGAGTACACGTTCGTCTACTGGCAGGAAAGGTGAGGTATGAGTCACCTTGTGTGCAGGCAGCAGTCACAGCTGTGCTGCTTGAACTGGGGCCAAGGCTCGGTGACAGGAGATGTATACAGACAAGCCAATTAAGGGCAAAGCAAAACACGCTTTGCACTCTAGTGGGATTGAGATGTGTATTGCATAGTACTGTAGTTCCCTCAGGATCGATCGCTGTAGGACTGGATGCAAACCTATCACATCCGTATTCAAATGTGTGACCCGCACAACCCCAAACCCCCTTCCCCACGTACCTCTCTGTGGTCCCTCTGCCTCCCCTCTCACTCACCACAATTCAAAATACTCTTTTTATCTGCATTGAGAAGATTAAAGGCTGAGTTGGCCGGACAGCAATTCGAAGCGCAGCCTGCTAGTTATACACAGATAGATCTCTATATCAGGCTTGCAACTGCCCGAGCTGCCATGCTGTGTCATACTGGCATCTGGTAGCTTATTGGCCCTTCCAAAACAAAATAAATTTTAAAGAATGTAGAAGAGCACCTACAGGATCGATCTCTGTAGGACTTGATGCAGACCTGTCACAAACGGATTTAAATGTGTGAACTGCACGTCCCCCACCCTTCCACCACATACCTCTCCGGGGTATTATTGCATGAAAGCGTCAAAGATCAAGAGCCAAAGATGCATGAATGAGGTATGAAAGTCAGTGGTCCAAGGTTGAGAGTATGAGCAGGTACCCCATTACATATGTGTTCTGGTAGAGAAATCCATGTCATTAAATGACCCCCATACACCTGCACCCCATTGTTTATCAAACAAGGCATATTGGCTTTGCGCGCATTTGATCATTTCTCCACCCTTTGCATGTCCCAGCATCAGACAGGTGTGCAGACATTGGTATATCCAACCCATGAAAACTGAACGCGGGGCTTTTAGGTAACTGCGCTCCGTGATGGGACTTTATTTTTTGAAAGGTTTTTCTAGCAGTAATCAAGGGGAGTCAAAGGGCTTTACAGAGATCAGTTGCATAAGGATAAGATACAGTGAAAATTAGATAGAGACATTTATTAACACAAATGTCAAATATTAAGAGTGTATAAATGGAAAGTACATTTTACCCTGCAACAAAGAATAATGAGATAGGCTACCCTATTGTTTAACACAGGATAAAGGTCAGACATTAAGAGGAAAGTGGAAAGAGCGGTCTATCAAACAAGAGGCATTGCAGCTCTTTTTAGGTAGAGCCTAGAGGCAGCGCGCAAGCGCTGTTCGCTCTGCGAGGCATGCTGTATTGGAGTATGCACTGGAAGCCAAGCCTACTCTCCGCCCATATTGATCATTGGCTTTTGTCATTATCCTTTGTAAATGTTGGCTTCAGATTCGTAAACCGGCTGGTTAGTCCCTCCTTGGTACTGCCTTGTCTCCGGTTGTTACCTCCCATAACGACGGGACCTTTTACTTGGCTTGTTCCACGGTCTGCGTTATAAGTGGGTGAGCACTATTTGGTTATTGACTAATAGGGACAATAGTGGCTGCTTTTTGTATTTACTACCCCCACAGCACTCACTGCACAATGGCAGTGCATTTTTTTAATTACTGCTTACAAGAACCCGGCGTCTGCTTCACGGACGCTGCACATTCTTTCACCATTTTTTTTAGGTTCTCCTTTTGCCAAAGATTGACCTATTGGTATTGTAAATGACAATGCCTTTTAATATTATAAAAGGCGTTGCCATTTACAATGCAATTGCAAGACCTATTGCATTGTAAATGCTTGTTGTAAGTTGGTGCAAATCCATTCAGTAGTCTTAGAATTATTAAAGAAAAAGTATGTAAAGATATCTAGGGACGCAAATCCAGCCATCTCATGCTGAGACCTGATTAGCTGTCAACACTTCAACCAGGAAGACTCTGACTAAGCAAAGCCCCAAGAAAAAAACGAAAGAAAAAAAACTGAGGGGTCACCAAAAACCTTTTTTAAATTTTTAAACCTTCCTCAGAATTTGCGGAGAATTATTATTTTTTTTTAAAAGACAAGGGTAGTTACCCATGTTTGCTATCCCCACCCCACCTGCCACAGGTGAGTCCGGTCCCAGGTCAATTTGTTTACTAGGGGGAGAGGGACGCATGTGGCCCACCTCCCCGTGCAGACTTTGGCCCTGGAGGCCCAGAACCCCAGCCAATTTAAAAAATGAAAAGGGGGCAATTTAGGCCAAGGGAGTGGGGTCCCAAGGCCAAAATCTGCCCGGAAAGGGCGTCTGCAGATTGGCGGCACCATGCGCGACAGGGAAGCGCTCCTGCGGACAGGCTAGATGGGATGCAGAATTGGGTCGGGTCTTTACAGATAAGGAGTGGGATAACATTTACTATAGGGCACACCACACGGCTTACAACACCGCAGGGACTGAATCTGCATTCAAGGTGGCATACTACTGGTATCTCACGCCAGCGAGGATACACCAATGGGACAAGAACCACACTGAAGAATGCTGGCGGGGCTGTGGCTTTACGGGCTCCCTTTCGCACCTTTTATGGCACTGCCCGCAATTGGAGAGATATTGGGACCAGGTGCTTAACTATATTGACGAGGCATTCAACACTGAGATTACCCGCTTCTCAGCTTACACTTTGCTAGGGCTGTCCAATCCAATCACCTTTCCACTACGGTCACTTAAGAGGCTGACAGATGGCACTGGCTTTACTTGCAGAGCACCAGGCGATTCTACTCCACTGGGGTTCTGCTACAGTGCCGGACCACTTGGCTTGGCTCCATAGGCTTTGGATGATTCTGGCCATGGAACGGCTAACAATGTGTCATGATCTCAAGTATAAGAAATATGCCGAACTCTGGGCCCCCTTCATAACTCAGGCTTGTGGTTGTAAGCATGGTATTGTGAGATTAGGACCACAGGCTATGCCCAGAGGTCAGGCCCTGCAGCCAACCCCCGGGCGCGCATGGCAGAAGGCTGTGCGCGGCGGTTGGATTAACATATGGTAATTAAATATTGCTTTATGTGGAAAAAAAAACTACAAAATTCACAGAAAAAAATAAGAGGTTACACAGGGACGTTATAGTTAGGTGCACAATTTACCCACACGAAACCATAGAAATGTAGCAGTTATAGGTAAAGTTCTCTCAACAAACAAGAAGTCTCCCTCTCACCATGCATTGCTAATTACCCCCCACATTACATCACCCATGACATCTATGACATTCATTAATAATAGTGCAACATTTTCAGTAAAATTATAGCTGAGAAAACTGTGCATGGCGGGGCATGAGTACTAGTTAGCTTAAGGCATGAGTTATAGGTTGTTGAGATAACTCACATAAGTGCCCAGAAGGACATCAGCAAGGGCTTCATTGAACAGCAAGAAGGGGTTTAGTCTTGACTACCACCAAAGGGAGCTCAAGGCCAAGGACCTCGGCCCCCCTTCTCATCACCATGGCATAGGAAGCTTGCTCCTCCATAGCTCACGGTAGGGTGAAAAAGCAAGACAGTGGAAGTGTCTAGACAACTGGCATCACCCAGGTCCATTTGCAAGTCAGATAAAGGGTCAAGCTGTCCCTCCCATTCCTCGTTACTACCCTCTGGTTCAAACTGAACACCAGGAATGAAAACAGGAACGAAAGTTCCTTCCGGTGTCAGAATCTATGTTGAGTGACGTCGGTCCGGCTCCGTGTCTACTTCGGGGATAAGGATGGGATCGACGCAGACTGTGGGCACAATCTGCGCCGGGAGCGTTGTCATCGGGAAAGATCAAGTAAGATCGATCTGCATCGATCCGAATCCCATGCCGGATCCATGAGGGCCCTCCTGAGTCGGGCCGGAGTCACCGACGTCAAAGGCCTAAGGCCCCCAACAGACTGTGTGGCCGAAAGAAACACCAGCGGAGCCAGGCTGCCCAAAAATGAGGTACAAGGCTTCACAGAACTTCTGGATCTGGGCAGGAGACGCTCCGGCTACTGGAAAAGCAGGGAGGCACAGAGCTGTCACAGAAGTCTGTTTGAGAGATGGAATTTCCGAGCGGGGACGCTCGGATTCCCGCATCTGTGAAGGACGGGCTGAAGTAAAAGAACTCCTGTGCTTCCTCGACTTCTTGTGATTCCCTGACTTACCCGAAGACCTCCCCGATGACTGAGTGCGACGAGGAGTGTGGGCTCCATGGCTGTCCTTGAGACTTTCCTCTTGAACGAGAACAGGAGCGATGCGGAGCAGAGCACTGGGCTTTCAGTAGCTTTCGAGACCACTCACGCAAAGCCTTCGGTTTAGTGGTCGCGCTCCAGGCACCAAAGACACACGAGGTGCAGATCCGTCACAGACATCGCCCGCTGACAGGAACCACAGGGCTTGAGGCCGGTCTGACGCTGGGACACTGTTGATCAAATCATCCAGGTCCAACCCCGGGACTGATGTTTTTATAGGTAGGGGGACTGCGTGCCCCCCTCCCTCAGCCTTGAGGGGCCCCTGGCAACCCACCCTCGAGGCAGAAAATATATAATAACGAGAGGGGGGTCGCACAACTCCCTTTCAGAGCCTAAAAAGGACTCAGACAGCCCATCCCGGGGCAGATTCATTTTAGGGAGGAGGGCCGCGTGGTACCCCTCTTTGAGCCACTAATGGCCCTGGGGAGGCCAAACCCGGGACCGGCTCACAGACTATGTCCCATGATGCCAACCCCTGGGACATAGCGGGTTTCCCTGCCCGCACTGGGGAAAACAAGTTTGCTCTCGCTTGGCTGGAGGAATTTCAAATCTCCAGCTAAGAGAGATTAAACATCAAGTCCTCTACAAGATGTCGTCGGAAGCTTTAAAAATGCTCCCGCCAGCTGGTAGTGGACTTCATATCTGTTTCCCTGAAACAGAACTGAATATTGATCCAGTCTGCAGGGAGCAGCATTTGTAGCTGCTCCCTGAAGGCAAGAGGAATGGTGGCTCCAGCTGGATGAGCGGACAAATTCAAAGACAACAGATGATGGACGGAATGCTGAACAAATCAAACATTGACCCCAGTCACAGATCTGGATTAAATCCATCATTTCTTTTGCAAGTCTAGACCAAGCCATATGCAAATCAGTCTTGACCCTGCTCCCATGGGAAAAGTCCAGCCCAAACTGCCAGGCCAGGTCCTACCTGGACCAGAAACGAGCATCCTGGGACCGCTTTCAGGGTATCACCCCATATCAGCCAGGCTAGTCTGAATCTGGTGACATAGCGAGCACAGGACACATGTCTGGGCACACCCTTCCCACTTAGGGTGATACATGCAAAGAGAACAGAGGATGGAACTGCCTGGGGCTTTGGGTCTCCACTGGTGACCCCCAACCAGAATATTGTGGGTGCCCTGGGTGGGAACCAGGGCCCCCTCATAACAGCTGCAAGGCTCCAGGGGAATGAGGGCTGCATGTCCCCCCCTCCCATTTTAATAGGTCTTGGGCCTTGGGGAGGGCATTTCCGGGGCCAATAACGGATTGGGGGGCCATGTGGCTCCCTCCGATTTTAAATAGGTGCTGGGCCCCGGGGAAAGAGTTCCCCAGGGACACAAATGGCCCGGGAGGGGGGCTGTGTGCCCCTCTCCTCCTTGTGTACTTTGCCCGACCTTGGGATGAGGTCTTCAGGGACAAAACTGGCCGCAAGAGGGGGGCTGTGTGCCCATGCCCAGTTTAAATGTGGCCAGGGGATGGGGAACTCAGGGTAAAAATCGGCCAGGGGAGGGGGGCCGAGTGCCCCCTTCCACTTCAATACAGTTCCGGGTTCCGAAATCTGCACAGGGAGGGGGGCTGCACGCCTCCTCCCCCTTTAAACATAGTACCGGGCTCCAGGTGATGGGGCCCCAGGGTCAAAATGAGCCCAGCAAAAGGGGCTGCATACATGATCACTTTTCAAAATGGTGCAGAGCCCCGAAGGACAAGGTCCCAGAGATTGAAATTGGTCTGGGAAGTGGGCTGCAATTGATTCAGAGTTCAAAACGCGACAGCAACTCAGTACAATTAAAGAGTTTTTTAACAAAAAAGAAATACAGGAATGCAGGAAATTGTTGGCTGAAACAACTTAATGGTTGGATCCCTGTTCAAGGCTTAAAATTTAATTAAAGGTTGACCAATACTCCTAGGCTGTAAATCTAAAAAAAGGAGGGTCTTGGTATGGGCATATGATTTAGTGCCCCTTTGGTTGCTTTAAAATTCAGAACTGGGAAATTCAATGTTACATGCTTTTTCGTGTGTTTTGTTGAGTGTAATAATCCACTGTTTTGATAACTTAATGATGTTTATTTGATGTGGGACATGTAATGAATGTAAATTGATTTAAGGGTTTTGGCTAGCGAGCCAACATGGCGGATGTAACTTGCTAGTGCTCCACAGTGCATCTGTTATCCTGATTGTAATCCTGCATCTGACACATCTGCTCCTGCAAGTAGCTGTGCGGACATTGTGGAGGCGTTGACCTGGGGCCCCGGGAAGCGGTAAACCGGCACCCCGCTAAGACACCACGACTATCGTCGATGTCGCAGATAGCGCTGTTGTGACGCAGCGACGACTCAACGGTCCAAGAGGCTGATCTGCTTGCTGACCCGCTTGGGCTGCTGTTGCTACCCCCTGGCTCCAGTGGTTTTGACGTTAACCCATCAGGCATCGGAGTCTAACTTGCCAGCGCTTGCCCTGTGGGCGCAAAGGGGCAGTCAAGCGTTCCTACTTGTGCTGCGCATACTGCGAGACACCGACTGCACTGTGAACTATCGGTGCAGAGAAAGTCCAATCACAAGACCACTCTCTCTCAGAGCTCAAACCGGTCACTCAAAGTCACACCGCTGCACTGCAAGGTATCCTTGACCGCGTACACGCGCTGGAGGACCGAGTCGAGGACTCTGAAGGGCAATCCTGTCACACAATGTCCGTGTGGTGGGCCTCCCGGAGGGTATGGAAGGCCGGGCCCCGGAACTCTATGTGGAGCGTTGGCTGAACGATCCTCTACCTGCAGGGTCACTATCCCCGCATTTTGTAGTTGGGTGGATGCATCGCATGCCGGCACACAGGCCACCTCCTGGAGCCCGCCGAAGGCCGTTCCTTTTTAAACTCCTGAATTACAGCGATTGCGATGCTATCCTGCGTGAAACTCGCAAGATCCCTAATTTGCATGTAGACGGGAATCATGTCAAGCTATTTCCGGACTATACAGCGCAAGTACAGAGGCGGAGAAGCACCTACACCGAGGTGAAACGTCAACTACCCACCCTGGATCTCCAAAAGTCCCTATTGTTTCCTGCCAGACTCAGGGTGGTGGCCAGGGGAATGGCCCGATTTTTCGACACACCTGCAGATGTCTGGGACTGGCTGGAGAGCTCGGGACTGTGGTCAGGGCCATGTCCTTTCAACGCAGAGGTGCCCAATCCCAGTCGCAGAGGTACCCACCGCCATGGACATCGGAGAAAAACTAGTAACATACCTGCTACCACGTCAGCACCGGCGCCATCACATAGTCGAATAGAACGTCGGGAGGCCCTGTAGGCAGTAGCGGCATTGGGAACACAGCCATACCGTGAAGTGGGCTCTTCCGAATCTGCCACGCATAGCGGATCTTCCACTCCCAGACCTGAAGACCTAGATAAAACGCCGCCACCGGACGTAACACCACGGATGAAATCATATGATCATGGCAGAAGGACCAGACTGAGCTGCCGCACATGCAAGTAGAGACTATTCTGTAGTGAATGTTTGCAGTGTCGATATCTTCTTTTATTTTTGTGTAATGCTGTTCATGCCTTCCCCTTCTGCATACATGTGCACCCAATTACAACTACTCCAACGCATAGGTTGGGACATGGGTGACAGATCCTCGTTATGGCGGGATATGCGATATTCTCACCAAAACACACATCCCAACCCCACACCAATCCCTACACTGACATAGTTAAGGCCGCTTTTGACCCGGATATGGTTTGGACGAGCCCCACCCTGTAGATGAGCGCACGTTACACACACCCCCACCAGGCACTGTACCGGAATAGTTACTTTCCTGTCACTGTTAGACACACAGTTTGGACGGACATCATCACAGAGTTCACACTAGTCATTATGATGTTAACAGTTGAATCGATGTTAAGGTTACGCAAGACCAGCCCAAAACTACTTACATACAACACATGTTTGATAACACAGAGTTTGCTCATGACCCCCTTGATGGTTGCACATGTTTGCAATGGCACGAGTTAACATACTAACATGGAATATATGCAGCATGCACACACCCATGTCACAATACTCAATATTCGCCTACCTCCAGAGACATTCGGTTGGCATCGCCCTGTTACAAGAAACACATGTCACAAATAGAACTGGAACGGCTACGCAGGCGTTGGAGGGGACAGATATTCGGCACAGAGTACTCAGCACATACGAGGCACACTAATCTGGGTGAGAGCAGGAGTCCCATTTACACATGAGGACGCCGTAATCGATACTGAGGGTAGATACACCTTTGTACGAGAAAGGCTAAATTGTCAGACAATATTACTAGGCTCTATATACGCCCCAAATGTGGACCAACCCTCCTTTCTTACACGCCTATCACAAGCTTTGATCCCATATGCTGGGTTCCCCTTGATGGTGGGAGGAGACTTCCATTCGGTGCTCAATGTTGATCTGGATAGGTCATTCCCCCCACTCCATAAAACTACCGCCATGTCGAATGCCCAGGCACTTACTTACTGGCTCGCAAACTGGGCGATATTGGATATATGGCGCACTCTTAACCCTACAGAGCATGTCTACTCCTATTACCCGGTAGTACATGACCTACATGTACATCTTGATAGACTAGTGAGTTCCCAATCACTACTCCCTTTAATTATGAAGATAGAGTACCTTGATCGGACGTATTCCGATCACATTCCCCTGTGGATGCAGCTCAGCTGGGAGGCAGATTGTCCCACCATACCCACATGGCATCTCCAAACAATTGCGCTAGAAGATCCAGAATTCCACTCGTCGCTAGGGACGACCATCCTCACATATTTGGAACTAAATGAGGGTACAGCAAGCAATGCACTCAGAGTGGGAGGCTTTTAAAGTGGCCATCAGAGGGCACTGCCTAGGGGGCACGTGGAGCATACGTAAGCAGCTGATGACTTCACTCACAAAATTAGAAACCCAGCTACTGGGGTGCGAGGGGGAGGGGAAGGATTTGCGGCGCCTGGAGCAACTGCGCACAGAACATGCAGACCTACTGGAGCGATTAAGATGCCATAATTAAACAGCATATACAGCTTGCACCCATGCATTAGCCGACCGAGTGGGCCGACTGCTTGCCTGGCTGATACGACAGGAAAACAACCCCGCTCCAATAGGGGCCATACGTACACCGGAAGGGACACTGGTATATACACAGCGCGAGATACACAAGGCCCTGACAGACCACTACACCCAGTTATACCAATCTAGAGGGCGCTGTCCAGACCAAGAATTGGAAGGGGTTTTGAGCTCCGTGCAACTGCCTACAGTCTCAGGGGAACACCAGGAGATTCTCAATGGTCCGCTAACATTGGAAGAGATTGGAGATGCAATCTGATCCATGGCATCTGGGAAAACGCCGGGCCGGATGGCCTGCCAGCAGAGTACTTTAAGGCATACCGTGAGTCTCTCACGCCAAGCCTTCACACTATTCACAGCATATCTAGAAGAGCGGGAACTACCTCCCTCGATGCGTGAGGCGTATCAGGTGTCCCTATTAAAATCAGATAGAGATTCCACGGTCCTGGGCTCCTATAGACCCTTGGCCCTACTTAATACCGACTATACAATACTTGCCAAGGTGTTAGCGGACAGGCTGGCACCGGTGGTCCCCCAAGCTTATTCATGCCGACCAGAACGGCTTTGTGCCCGCAAGGAGCACCTTCCTAAACCTGAGGCGTTCTTTTACAGTGGTGACAGACGCTACACAGGAATGGCCTAGGGCAGGGTGCCTAATATTAGATCTGGAAAAGGCATTTGATTCATTAGAATGGGGCTACCTCTCTGCAGCATTATTAAAGTATGACCTGAGCCTAGGGTTTTTCCAAATGGTTAACTTACTGTACACAAACCCTACAGTTCGTGTGCGAATGGGGCCGTACATATCGGAGTGCAGGGGCACTGGGCAGGGATGCCTATTGCCGCCCCCCCCCTCCTTTTCGCTCTCGCAATAGAGGCCCTGGCGGAGGAGATGCGCACCATATTGGGAGACGGCATACCTCTGAGTGATGCAATACACCAAGTATTACTCTACGCTGACGATCTCCTAGTTTATGTTAAAGATATAGAGAGGATTCAATTGGCACAACTCCTACAGACTTTTGCCACAATCTCTGGGCAGCGAGTGAACGTTGATAAGTCCTGCATATATGCGTTCCATGAGGGGGTCGGGATCCGGGCTACACTATTAACGGTAGAAGACTGCAGTGGAGAGAGGACACCTTCCACTACCTAGGGATCCAGGTCTATCGCCAGCTGAAAGACCTGTTTGACGGGAATCTGGGGAGAGCCTTAACAACAATCCGTCGCAAATGCGCTTTTAGGGCACGCTTCCACTGGCGTTAACAGGCAGAGTGGCGCTGACCATGATGGTAATCCTTCACCGACTCCTATATTATTTTGCCAATTTGCCTTTATATATCTCTGCAACTTTTTTTACCACACTAACTAAACTAGTTAGGGACTTTCTGTGGGTCAACGCACGACACAGAATGGCATTGACGGAAGTATATTTACCTACGGACCAGGGTGGCCTTGCTGCGCCTTGCTTTGTACACTATCAGGCTGCTCAACTGCAGTGGTAACCCGCTGGCTCGCAGATAGGCTCATGCAGACACGGCTACCATGCATCCGCCCCACTCGTTGGAACAAATAGTCCGACTTTTCACCCCGCTACTCGGGCTACAACACCAACACCATTGCTACTAGAGGTGGCATACAAATGCTATCGCCGATGTCTATACATCACCAGAAGCGTCACTCCCTAAGCATCGGCAATACCGCTGGAGGGGTCCCCTAGCGGGCCCACAGTGCTCACATCGCTGTCAATTGCGGAGTGGCTAGAGGGAGGCCTCCAGACACTAGGGCACCTACAACGTGATGAAGTGCTCCTTTTGTATACGTCTCTAGTAGACGATGAGGGGTTCCCTCCGGGACAATTCCTCATGCATCGGTCGCCGATTACCACATTAACAGCTAGATGGGGAGACATGGTTACTGAACCGAGCCCCCACCTCACCATACAGTATCTGCATCTCCTGGGACGTGGAAGGCATCTCATACGCTGGTTGGCAGCATCCCTCAGAACCCATGCGGCAATAAGCCTCAACCCACTCTGTTGTAAATGGGAACTACACCTGGGGCGACAGCTAGAAGAGAAAGAATAGACACGGATACTAAAGAGCCCGCTACGCATACCTAGAAACATGAGGTTTAGGCAAATACAGTTGTACATTGTCCACAGGGCCTACCTCACACCCGCCTTGATCAATCGCTACTTTCACCACACAGATGCAACGTGTCTGAGATGTGCTGAGCTGGTGTACATGCTATGGAACTGCCCCGAATACATGTATACTGGCGCACAGTAAGTAAGCTGTTGCACACTTGCACTGGCTGCGAACTGCCTTTTGAATGGACAGTATATCTACTGCATTATTTTAAGAGGATCCCTGCTACTAAGGTAGTCTCCAGGTTCCTGGTCTTGGGGATAGTGGTCGCTAAGCGGCTTCTAACTAAACGGTGAACAGCTGAGGATCCGCCCCATGCGAGTGCGTGGCGTCTTTCATTACTAGCAAGGGCCAAAGCAGAAAGCATAGCCATCAAGCGTGAAGAAACATTGGTGCTGCATGAAGAGCCCATAGCAACTTGTTGGGTCGCCTTCCTGGACGCAATACAGTGAGTTGAGGAGGGAAGATCTAGGAACTAATAGATCCTGCCGGAGTCAGAGGGATTGGACCAGGACCTGCACCCAGGATTCCCAGAAGGACTCCAAGGGCTAGTCTGCAAGCCTCATGTTCAGATTCACAGGGACACAAAAGGCTCCCAACTACCTGAACCAGCACTCAAAACCAGCTGGAGTAAGCCTCTGACCCCCAAGTGGTGCCCCTCAGATCCTGCCCCCTTCATGTGGCCTTAGTGGAGCAGAATTGAAGTTTTTGGGCTCTTCACGACTGCGAACGCGCTCATTTGCACCAAAACCTTGCCGTTCGCACTGCCCACCAATGCAAAGTTCTGTCAACATGACAACCCATTCGTGCTACAACATTGACCGATTGTGGGGAGTGTCATCGCGAAGCCCTAGATTGACTTCCAGCGATCTTCACGCTACATCGGCGACTGGGCGCAACATCTGACCTGCTTTTTGGGTTGCTAAGACAACGTCTGCGATGCTTCCCTGCTCTTTATGGCACCCTCCACTGTGAACCGGACTCTCTGCGCTGGACTGAGAAGGTCATTTTTCAGCTGGGCTAATCTGGTTCCAGTATCCGACTCGCACTACATCGTGGTCGGCCTAAAATTGTGACTTTGTCGTGGTCCAGTGTTACCAGAGAACCACAGATGGCACTTTTTGCTGCTATTTTTGCCGAAATCTTCTAAATTGCCGATCTCCGGTACTACTGAGTTTGGCAATGCTTTAGTCATTGAGCACAGGTTAATTTGGGGTTTGCATGTGCCTCATCCGGATATGGATTGGGGTTGCTACTTGAATAGGGTTTCAAACTCCCCTCTCCCTCCACCCCATCCAGTAATGAATATGCTACTTACCAGTATGCATCTGTTCTTGGCATGTAGGGCTGCTGACATTCATATCTATAGCATAGATCGCCGCCTAGTGTTGGGTCCGGATGATTGCACATTGTTGTCCTGGAAGAGTCTTCGAAGTATCACGAGATAGGTGGCTCCTTCCCTGGACTACAGTGCGCATGGGCATCGACTCCATTCCCAGATTGTTTTTAGCCATTGTGGCGAAGATGGAGTGTAACAGTGTGAGCGATGACCATGCTAAGAGTAAGTGTAAGTGCTGCAGCCGCTACAGGCGCCGGGGAGGAGGGCGGGCGATATGAATGTCAGCAGCCCTACATGCCCAGAACAGATGCATACTGGTAAGTAGCATATTCAGTTCGAGGCATGTGGGCTGCTGAATTCATATCTATAGCATAGAATGTATAGCAGTCCCTCCATTATTGGCGGCCGCCTGTGCCAGCTGCAGACGTTTGAAAAAGTGTTTTTAGAACAGCCTGCCCTACAGCTGCTTGGAGTGCACATCTACACAGTAGTGTTTAGTAAATGTGTGTGGGGTAGACCATGTGGCTGCTCTACAAATGTCCTCCAAAGGGATATTACCAAGGAAAGCCATGGAGGCCCCCAACTTGCGGGTGGAGTGGGGCCTTGGGGGGGGATCGTTAAAGTGCGCTTAGCCTTTTGATAGCAAATTTGAATACACTTAACGATCCACCTGGCTATACCTGCCTTGGAAATGGGGTTGCCTTTGTGTTGGGCAGAAAAGGCAACAAAGAGTTGGTTTGTCTTCCTAAAATCTTTGGTCCTATCAATGTAGTACACCAAAGCTCGTTTAACGTCAAGAGTGTGGAGCATTCTTTCAGCCACTGTCTCTGGATTTTGAAAGAACACAGGCAGTTCAATAGTCTGATTGACATGGAACTGTGAAACCACCTTAGGAAGAAATTTAGGGTTAGTGCGCAGCACCAGTCTGTTGGTTTGAACCTGTATGAATGGCTCTTGTACGGTGAGCGCCTGGAGCTCACCAACACGTCGCAGTGACGTAATGGCTATCAGG
The DNA here is from genome assembly GCF_964261635.1 of Lissotriton helveticus. Classification (NCBI taxonomy): domain Eukaryota; kingdom Metazoa; phylum Chordata; class Amphibia; order Caudata; family Salamandridae; genus Lissotriton; species Lissotriton helveticus. Next base: position 1,038,031,974 of record NC_136063.1, read on the forward strand.
AAAGCCACTTTCCATGTTAAGAACTGAATCTCGCATGAATGTAGAGGCTCAAAAGGTGGACCCATTAGTTTGGTGAGGACTACATTAAGGTTCCATACAGGAGCTGGTGGGGTTCTGGGAGGAATGACCCGTTTCAGTCCTTCTAGAAAGGCTTTAATGGCAGGCACTCTGAAAACGGAGAGATGCTGCCTGTTTTGGAGATAAGCCGCTATGGCGGATAAGTGTATCCGAATGGAAGCATATGCTAGATTACATTTGTAAAGATGTAACACATAACAAATGATGTTGTGAGTAGATGCGTCTTGCGGGTTGATGTTGTGGTCTGCACAGTAAATGACAAACCGCTTCCATTTTTCTGCATAGCATGCTCTGGTGGTGGGCTTTCTTGCCTCCCGTATGATATCCATGCAGTCGGGAGGCAAGTTAAGGTAGCCAAATTCTAAGACCTCAGGAGCCAGATCGCCAGGTTGAGCTGTTGCGGATCTGGATGCTGCGTCAAAAGTCTGGGAGTGAGGAGCAGCCTTTGATGCGGTACCACGGAGAGTTCTAGAAACGTGGTGTACCATGGCTGGCGTGCCCACGTTGGAGCAACCAGGATGAGTGTCATCGAGTGCTGCTTTAGCTTTCGCGCCACCAGCGGTATTAGAGGTGCTGGGGGAAAAGCGTACGCAAATTTGCCGGACCAGTTCATACATATCGCATTGCCCTGCCACTGTGGGTGCGGGAACCTGGCGGCAAAGCTTCGGCAATTTGCGTTTTCCCTTGTGGCGAACAGGTCTATCTCTGGATGACCCCACTGCTGGAAGAACGGGTGGAGTACTGATGGATGTATCTCCCACTCGTGCATCTGGTGGCTGTACCTGCTGAGCAGATCCGCCATCTGATTGTCCTTGCCCGGGAGGTGTTCCGCCATGAGGAAGATGTTCCTCTGAATGGCCCACTTCCACATGCTCTGAGCCAGATGAGACAACTGTGGAGAGTGCGTACCTCCCTGCTTCTGAATGTAGTACATGGCTGTCATGTTGTCCGTCCGGATCAACACGACTTTGTTGCACAGATGTACCTTGAATGCTTTCATTGCCATGAAGATTGCCATCAGCTCTAGGAGGTTGATGTGCATCTTCTTTTGCTGCGTTGTCCATAGTCCCTGCACTGTGTAGTGGAGTACATGAGCTCCCCAACCCTGGAGAGAAGCGTCCGTCGTTAGGATGATCTGTGGAACAGGATCCTGGAACGGTCGGCCCTTGCAAAGGTTGTGTGGATTCCACCAATGCAGAGAGTTGTATGCCCGACCGTTCACCAACACTAGGTCGTTCAACTGTCCTTGAGCCTGATTCCACTGATGTGCCAAGCACTCTTGAAGCGGACGCATATGTAGTCTCGCGTGCGGGACTATGAAGATGCAGGAGTCCATCGTGCCTATCAACTGCATGAACACTCGTGCTGGAAGCGAGTGTTGCGGCCAGAATTTCTGTATCAGCGACGGAATGCTGTTGATCCTCACAGAATTTGGCTGAGCCGTGGCTGCCAGAGTATTTATTGTCGCGCCTAGATACTGCCGCACATGGGCTGGCTGAAGGTGCGACTTTGGATAATTCAGTGAGAATCCCAGATGGTGAAGAAGGTGAATGGTGTGGGACATGTCGGCAGCGCACTGCTTGGTCGACTTTGCTTGGACAAGCCAATCGTCCAGGTAAGGGTAGACGTGAACGTTTTGTCTACTGAGGTGCGCAGCCACCGTCGCCAGGCATTTTGTGAACACCCTGGCTGCTGTGGTCACTCCGAAAGGGAGGACCTTGAATTGGTAGTGCTGATTCTGAATGGTGAATCTGAGATATTTTCTGTGTGATGGATGTAGTGGAATGTGAAAATATGCGTCTTTGAGATCTAACTCTGCGAGGAAATCCCCTTGATTGAGCAACGGAAGAACCTGCTGCAGCGTTAGCATGTGAAAGTGTTCCGAGAGAATGTACTGGTTTAGGGGCCTGAGGTCCAGGATGAGTCTGAGGGACCCATCCTTTTTTGGGATTAAGAAGTACAGGGAGTACACTCCTGTGCCTCTGTCTTCCACCGGCACGAGCTCGATTGCCCCTTTTTGCAGCATGACGAGCACCTCTTGCTGCAATAAGTGCAAATGCTCTGGTGACATAGGACGTTGGTGGGATGGTGGGATGTTGGGTGGAGTGGACGTTAACTCCAGACAATAACCGTACTGGATAAGTTTTTTGACCCACCTGTCTGTGGTGATGGATTTCCAGACTGGCAGGAACTGCTGGAGTCTCCCCCCGACAGGTGTTGTATGGTCGGGGGGCAGTGACAAGGCGTCACTGTTTGTTGGTGGCGGAGGACCTGGAGTTGTTGTTTCCACGACCTCTGCCCTTGGCGCTGTTGCCATGATAGCCTCCTCTACTCTGCTTGTGTAAGAGGTCTGCGCCCCACCTTTAGTGTACTGTGTTTGCTGGGACATCTGGCCTCTAGAAACACCTCTATTGCTTGAGCGACGAAAAGTACTACCCCTGAACTGCTGGGACTGGAGAGCCCCCATGGACTTTGCAGTCTCGGTGTCTTTCCAGGGTGGTATCCACCTCAGGGCCAAATAAGTGATCAGGGTTTACAGGCTGATTGAGGATGGTGGTTTGAATCTCTGGTTTGAACCCGAAGATTCTGAGCCAGGCCTGACGCCGCAACATCACACTTGTGTTAATAGCCCTGGCCGCGGTGTCCGCTGCGTCCAGTGCACATTTAATAGAAGCGTTTGAGATGAGCTTCCCTTCTTGAATGAGCATCTCCGCTGCCTCTTTATACTCATCTGGCAAGTGTTGTAACAGGGTCTCAAGTGTATCATAGTGTGCCCTGTCATATCTGGCCAAAAGTGCCTGAGTGTTTGAAATGCGCCAGATATTGGCCGCTTGAGCCGCCACCCTCTTCCCTGATGCTTCTAGCACTTTAGATTCCTTGTCAGGGGGAGGAGCATCACCAGTAGTTTATGAATTTGCCCTCTTCCGGGCATTAGAAACAACCAGAGAGTCCAACGGCAACTGGCCCTTGATGTAGGTAGGGTCGCCAGGAGCCGGCTTATACTTCTTTTCAATCCTGGGGTTTACAACCCTGGCACGTGTGGGTTCTTTAAAAATGTCTGCAGCATGTTTTAAAACACCCTTCAGCATTGGCAGAGTTTTGACAGTTTTTTCAGAGGTGGAAAAGGTATCAAACAGAAAGTCCACTTCAATAGGGTCAGCATGCAGCTGGACGTCGTGATTTTTAGCTGCCCTCTCAATTAGAGCATTAAATGCTGCAGAATCCTCAGTGGGAGAGGTTTTGACAGTATATAGTTGAGTGTCCGGGGCAGTTTGCGGATCCCCCGGGTCCCCAGCATCTGCCCATGAGTCATGGTGATCCTCAGGATCAGTGTCGGCAGGGAAGCTGTACTCCTCATCGTCCCCTTCTCCAGCCTCCACATCTGAGTAAGTGGGTGAGGTTGGAGCAATGTCCTGAGGCCGTGGAGTAAGTGGTTCAACCAGAACTGGTGAATCCGTAGAAGCCTTTTTCCTCTTTAAAGGAATTGTGTAGGACTCCATAGGCTGTGCCGGCGTAATCTTTCGCTTGTAGAAGGAAAGTTTACCGGTGTCGGCGTCGATAAATTGTTCGACTGCTCCTCCAGCAGGGGTTGTCGACGTTTAGTGCTCACAACTGCAGGGGTTGGCTTCGGCCCAGAGGGCACTTTCGTCGACGTCTCGACGACCGTCCTGGGCGCGAACGCCTTCGGCGCCACTTTCGGCGGCAGCGTGAACTGGATCGGCGCCATTGACTTTGGCGGTTTGGCAGCGGGCTTCTGGGTGGAAGTATCCTTCGGATCGACCGCGGAAGCCTTGTTTCTGATGCGTTGCAATGAGTCCGACACCTGCTTTGTGAAGGATGCGGACGGTTTCGTCGACCCGACAGGTGTTCTCGGTCCACCAGCATGTGTTGGCTCGAGAGTAACAGTACTTTTGGCCTTTTCTGGCCGACGTGCTGGATCGACAGCTTTTGGAGCTCCGATTCCCTTGTCTGTGTCGACGGCCTTTGGCGCCAACGGTTTCGGGTCGGCGGCCTTGACAATTGGTTTCGGTGTCCCAGCCTTCGGCTCGACGCCCTTGAGCGACTTCGGCTCGACGCCCTTGAGCGACTTCGGCTCGACGCCCTTGAGCGACTTTACTGGATCGACCACCTTCTTCGGCTTCGGCTGCCCCGACATGTCTGAAGACGAGGAGGCGACCAAAGCGACAGGCGTCTTCTGCTTTGACGGCGTCTCTATCACTTTCGGTTTTGTCGAGACCGAAGCTTTGGTCGATTTGACCAATGGCGGCTCCGTAGAGGTGTCCGTAGCCAGGCCCGGAGGCGAGACCGTGGATCCAGGTGTAAGATCTTGGGTAAGGCCATGTGGCGATCCCTCGACCTGAGCCTTAGTGATTGTTTGAACGGGGCATAGCTCTTCACCTGAGCTATCTTCAGTGGCCCCATAGGCCTCATTGTCTCCTACCTCGTCGACGTCTTCTGTGTCGAGCATTTCGACGTCTGCGTCGTAGTTGGAGTCGATTTCTGCCGCTGGAGTTGAAATCGGCTCTCGATCTTCCTGCTCGTCTGCTTCTTCCCCCTCGAAAATGTTCACCGGGGCAGGGGCCGACTGCTGGGCCTCCTGGCGCGCCACGCGCCGAAGTCGAATCATCTTCTTGGAGCGAAAACGGGAACAAGCCATACAGTTGGCTTCGTCGTGATCCGGCGACAGGCACTTGTTGCACACCGGGTGGACGTCGATGTGGGGATACTTCGAGTTGCACACGGGGCACCTTTTGAACGGGCTCCGCTCCATGATGTGTCGTCGAATAAGTCTGGTTGCGTGGACTGGGCCTCGAGCACCGAAGAGCCACTGGACTCCTCTGGATGTCTGACTCGGGAACTGAGCCGGAACAGAGCTGGGCACCGAACGCAAGACAATACCGACGCTATAGGAAAGGCCTTCGGGCCTAAAGGAAAGTTTCTATCGATACCGATCTTGAGTGATCAAATATGCATCCGAACCCAATGGCGGAAAAAAACAATCTGGGGATGGAGTTGATGCCCATGCGCACTGTAGTCCAGGGGAGGAGCCACCTATCTCGTGATACATCGAAGACTCTTCCAGGACAACAATGTGCAATCATCCGGACCCAACACTAGGCGGCGATCTATGCTATAGATATGAATCCAGCAGCCCACATGCCTCGAACCGCTAATTTCTCACAACCCCGTATGCCAGGAGAGGCTGCCGTGGTGTGGCTGACTGCACCAGAGGAGTCGGTGCCCAAGACGTATGCTTGAAGGGACAGCCGGAACAAACATTGTAAGAAGTTCAGGGCTTTGCAGAGGAGAGGACTGTGATCGGTGGGTTAAGCTTGCATACCAAGACCTGCCCTTGACTGTACACTTGAGGACCTCTGCTGAAGACCGTGCACTCTCACTGGGCTACATTCTGGAGCTGGAGGAGCGAATCTCCCACCCCTCGATGTGGGGAATATTGACTTATCTCTTCCTCGCAGGTTAGGAGTATCTCCGATCGTTGGATAAAAAGCCGGCAGCGCTACTCTGGGGCCAGATCCTGTTGGGTGATGCTACATACTGCAATGTGTGCCGCTAGCAGCCCAACGTCTCATAACAGGATCCCAACTTGTGGGCGCCCATTTGGACGGAGACCTCGCTGTATCTCAGGAGCAAATATGACTTCAACTAGTCCTGTGGCGCCCCGGAGGACTTGCTGCAGACAGTGCTGCGGCACTATAGACATTTTTGACTAATTCCTTAACAGCTAAGGGGGAAATCTTGAGCCCGGCCTACTAGTCAGCATTCCCTGGATGGGACAGCCAGTGAACAGGGAATAACCCCAACCACATTACAAGAAAGAGGGTGGGAGAGAGACTTTCCTAACAAACACTACAGCCCGACCTCAAGAGGAAGTCATTATTGCCTATGAATGTTATTCCTTTGAATGTGTAGAGTTAGAAATAAAATACTTTTTTTTTCTTATAATAGCAAGTATTTGGCAGGACACAAATTTATTGACAGTACTTTGTGTGCTTTGAGTTCTGAGTCGTGTTTACCCATCTGTATCTACACTCCCCACCCACCATCCCCCCACCTTGAGGGAGTCTGACTGCTCATCCAAAGCTACCACCGAGAGTCAAGTTCAGGAGGAGTATTTGGCCCAGTTGCTCAGTATCTATAGTAGGTCAGGCCCCGGAACATCAGGTGTGAAAAGCCTCAACCAGAACAGTTGGGCCTAGTAGCCACTGGTGCCAATGGCCTTCTGAAAGGGTTTCTGACAGACAGCTACTATTTTCACCTGGAAAACTATATTTACAGTACACAAGTTGCTAGATATGACACTAAGGTTTGCTCTTAACATCGCATATAAGGCAGAAGTTCATGATATGGAGTGAGTTGAATGTACATCAATACAACATGAACGTTTGTGTATGAAATTCAGCTACTGCTGTGACACAGCGGTAAGAGGCATAATCAGAGGCAGCAACCAATGTAGGAAAAAAAACTGTTACTGATTACAAAGTTTAAAATCAGTAAAAAAACATGAGGTTAACAAGTTGCGTATCTTGGTTATGTTGTTAAAATATTTTTATAAAGTGCAACTGTTATCAACAGGCTTCCTGGTGCTGAACACAAGAGAAACCAAATCAGTTATAAGCGTAAAGTCAAAACAAATAGGTCTTCAGATGTTTTCCAAAAGGTAAATGGCTGGGGCAACACTGAAGATGTTTGGGTAGATTGTTTCAGTGTTTTGGAGCAGCCACAGAGAAAATGCAGCCACACAGCCAGATCTTACGAAATCTAGAAATCTGCAATAGAAAGCATTAAGAGGTGTGAAGACTAGTATTCAGAAAGTAGCAGAGAAGTCTTTGGAAAGTGAAGCAGGAAAAGAGACATATTAAAGGATGACAATGCACAAGACTTTAAAGATTACATGTATACAGAGGCGGAGCTAGTGAAGGGTCTCCCAAACATTAGAGGCATTAGTTCTGGAGCACCTGCTGCCATTCTGGTTGACTCCTTTTGTATTGGTTGCAGCTGATCTAACAAAAAAGTATTGATACAGAGATAGAGGCTGTTACAATATTCAAGTCTAGAACCTACCTTACCAGAGAATGATTTAACCTCACCCTCACTGGTTAACTAGGGCAATATTGTGTGAAGCTGACAAAGATGAAAAGTGCAACACAAGGTAACTGAAGCTAATTTGGTGTCAATGTGAAGACTGGCATCTATCTTTACACCAAGGCTTTTGACTGAGTCAGATACAGAAGGGCAGGTGCTGCAGGGAGATGGCTGTGGCCCCTGCAAAAGCAGTAGTACCCAACAAAGATTTTGGTTCAATCCATGTTCATTTTAAGCCACTTTTGGCAGATTCAAGAAGATAGTGCTGATAGGCAGGTCCGTATGAACGAAAGGGCCAGGCTGGGGTACTTAGCTTATAAATGAACTGAGAGTTGCTAGCATACATGTACAGATTTAGCTCTAAAGAAAGAACCAGTGCCATGAGAGGCAACAAGTAAAAATTAAACTAGTATGGGGAACACCATATTTCATTTGTTTTGTTGCAGACACCTGTTGGCTAAATAGAACTTGCTTTAAAAAGGATGAAAACCACTCAAAGATGCCCCCCTTCCCCCCCAATACTAGCAATTGGCAGCAACTGCTGAAGCAAGATGTAATGGTCGAGGGTGCTAAATTCTGCAGAAAGGTTCAATTAAATCAAGACTGAAGATAGGTTTTCATAGACAGCCAATCGCAGATCGTCCATAATAGCTCTTTAAGGCTATTTATGTACTTCTGTTAGAGCAGAATCCAACCTGAGAATTGTCACAGATGGTACTGGCTTCTAGAAAAAAAAAAGTCAATAGTTTGACAACCCATTATTCCATTATTTTGGCAACTGCTGGAAGCAAAGATACTGGATGATAATTGGACAGACAGAAGATCCAAATTGTTTTTTTTTTTTTAATCAAAGGTACAACTAGACCTATTTTTTATTCAGGAACTAATCCATCAAGTAAAGAAGAGTTTATTAGAAAGTCACTGAGCTCTTCATCGGAAGGAGGAGTGGCCTTTAATAATTGTAAATAATTATTGCTGTAAGTCGGGAGCATTAAGAATCAAATTATAGGAATAGTGAACTTTTGAAACTTTGATCAAGTTCTTGTATTGCCTAAGGGTTCTTTTTGTATGGCTGTTAACTTTATCATACGAGTATCGCCAAGCTCTTTCAGAATCTTTCAAGACTTTCTTAAAAGTTAGGAGCTCATCGTTACACCATGTTGAAGAATCATTCTTAATATTACAGTGTGAAGATTTAAGGGGGCACTGAATTAAGACCCCTAGTTATAAAGGAACAATTGAGACTGTGCTTAGCAGTCCCTAAACTCATCATTGTAGACGAAAGAAGAGGGGGAAAACAGTATCTGCTTCTTTTCATGCGTGACCAATTCTTTAAAGATCCAGCAACAAATTGCAAAAATGTTCATAAGGAACCACAATTTGGCGAGTGATTAGGAAATGGTCAGATCAAATTATGGGAAATAGTTGTAGATTAGAGAGAACTGGGTAGGACAATGATCAAAACAAGTGTAAGGCAAGTATTGTGGGAAGCTCCTGTGATGAACTGCAGTAAGGCACAAAAGGTAAAGACTGAAGTAAGATGCGAGGTGAAAAGAGCATCAGAATTACCATTGTGAAAATTAGCAGAAAAGTAATAACCCATTGAACATTCTGTAATGGCTTTAGAAAAGACATTAAGAGAAGGGGCATACTGGGAAGCAGAATGATACATTAACTGACTAGTTACAAGCAAACAGTTTTTAGAGTGGAGCGGACTTGTAAAAAAAAAAACTTGGAATCTGGCAACGGTAAAGAACAGATAAGGAAATGGAGCTGGCAAGAATATCAATTGCTTTTTATGTACATATCGGTTTGTAAGTACTCATACTGTGTGCACAAGTAAATGTGTTTGGTCTACATGGGAATAACTGGAATTAAAACATTTGACTTCACATTTATATTTTATGATCATGACAACACTGAGCTTAAGCAAGCTACTTTATAGTCATAATAATTTACTTACTAAGATTGTTCAAATTTGTAAACAGAGTAAGTGCGGGTACATCACTTTAGGACTCCTTCATTAGGGACGAGTCAAGGACTTTTATGAAAGAAGGTGGTTATCTATTACACTCCGTTCATTTGTGATAAAGTAAGGTCGCATGTTTTTCACTTTTTCATCTAAGTATGAAAATCAGAACCTCTCAAGTTTAGAGGAGGGTTTAACAACGTGCTCATACATTTCTACTCCCCATAGCAAAACTGCGTATTGGCTATCAAGAACTTTCTAGACCAGCCGTGTTCTTGGAGTACAGAAAAACTGTTATACCAACCCATACTACTAATCACACTATGGCTGAACTGGTTGCTTAGAACTAGCCTTTGCAATAATGCTTCAAAACCTCTGGGTTTCTTATTTTCTGTGGCCACCTCTTTAATTATTCCCCACAATTTGACTTTTAAGTCCCTATATTTTGTTAAATAAGAGCTTTACATTCCTATCTAAATCTTTTTTTTATATTTGACACTTGAATGACCCTGTTGCTGCCTATGTTTTTATCCTTTTTTTATTATTTCACATAGCTGGCCAGTGCAAACCATTATGCAGAGAAAGCTATAAATGTTCCCAGGTAAGTCTCCTCAAGCCAGTCGTTAACAATTGATTACAATGGTCACATGAGGAACAGGACCCGTTCGGATGTTCTTCTTGAATTAAGTATGGTTTTCTGCTATTAGGACAATATTCATTGACAAGCTTCATCTCAGGACAGAACTATGTTATGCTTTGTATCCAGAGTTGGTGCTTGTCGAACGATCCAAAGGGTAAAATACTATTTATATTGTTCCACAGCTGGAGCTCGTTGGAGGTGCTTTCCACTGAATGTCAGTTAGAGTGCGTCTGAACGAGACAACAGCGGTGGCTTCTTTGGGCTATACAAATCTTCTAAAATAAACTTCAGTTGAATATATAACTTCCCTGCTTGAAGACATTTTCGCCATACAAACTAACCAAACTTATCTGCACCCACAAGTGCCCTTAAATACTAATTTGACATGTGACAGGTTTGAAAAATATACTTTACCACATTATCACAAAATCAAGACTCTAATAAGCAGCTTGAATGTTCCTCTTGAAAACTGATAAGCATCTTAAACTGCTCAATGACAGGGAGCTTATAGAACGGTGCATTTTATATTCACCAAATGGCTATCTTGATAAAGTCCTTGTTTAAAGGACAAAACATGAGCAGTGATTGTTCCTATATTATCGAGAAATCCCGACACACGAGTACGGAAAAGAAAACATGGACTAATGAAAAGGCTGAGGAACACTGAACCTTGTGTGTGCTGCTAGCTTTGTTGAAGAAAAAAATATAAAAATCAGTGAGTTGGATTTTATAAGCAGTTGCAAACCTATGATGGCTAATTACTTAACAACAAATCTTGAGAAATGTTAAACTTTTCCTAAGAACACAATGAACTTAAAAGCCAGGCCCTGCATGTACAATATGAAAATGCCGATATTAAGAATTGTCAAAGCAAAGTTACAGATCTTCATTTAAAACACTTTTCAAAAATACACATCTTTCTCAATATTAAAAGTATTTGACAGACTGAGTTCTGAAATAGCAAGCAATGTGCTAGGAACAGCCCAAAAGAACAAATTACTTACCTTCGGTAACAATATATCTGTAAGAAACATTAGTTAGTGAAAGATTTCTTACCTTAGAATTACCCCCAGGCGTCAGACTGGATACGGAAAGTTTTCGTCAGCAGGACGCCTGCGCGTCGGTAGACATTGTCGTGCGGCTCCACATACGTCGTTGGCGTCCTAGTCGCCAAGATGACATCGTTGGAGCTACATGGACACGCCCACATGCGCGGACGTCAGTTCTGTACATGACTATCCGCGCTAGGAACGCAGAGCCATGCAAAATACTGATCACTGGTGCATTGAAACTAGGGCCCTGAAAGGGATGACCTAAACTCTAGAAATCAGTTCGCATAACGGGGAAGATGGGTGGGGCGGTAAAGAATCTACCACTAACTAATGTTTCTTACAGATATATCGTTACCGAAGGTAAGTAACTTGTTCATCTGAAAGAAACACGTTAGTGATAGATTCCTACCTTAGAATAGATACCCCAGCAATACCAACCCCGGTGGAGGGTCTGCGAACCAAGATCACACCAGAAAGTCACGGAGAACAGAACGGCCAAAGAAGCAAACTCTCCGGACTTGACTGTGAAGGAAATAATGCTTAGTAAAAGTGTGGAGCGAGGCCCACATGGCTGCCTGACAGATGTCTTGCAGGGGGACATCACGTCCCAATGCAGTAGTAGCTGCTGTCGCACTGGTAGAATGAACGTGCAACCCTACCAGGGGTTCCTTTATAGGCAGAGAATAACAGGCCTTGATACACAAGACGACCTAGAGGGAGATCGTCCTCTTGTGTACAGCCCGGCCTTTCTTGGAACCTACGTAGCCAACAAAGAGCTGGTCCTCCACCCGGAACTGTTGTGTGCAATTCAGGTAGAATGAGAGCGCACGTTTTGGGTCCAGACTCTGGTGGAGCTTCTCTTCTTCTCTAGAAGAGTGCGGAGGTGGAAAGAAAGTGGGCAAGATCATAGTTTGCCTGATGTGGAAGGCAGTGACAACCTTTGTCAAGAAGGAAGGACGAGGGCGAAGCACAACCTTATGCGGATGAACCGGCAGAAAGGGAGGCTTACAGGAAAGAGCCTGAGCTCACTCATGCGCCTAGCTCAAAAGGAATACACATCAAATAAGTAATAACTAGATTCAAGTCCCACTGCGGCATAACAAATGGAATAGGAGGGAAAAGGTGTGTAATGCCTTTGAGAAATCTATTTACAACAGGGGACTTGAAAAGAGAGGGCTGATCAGGGAGCCTGAGAAAAGCAAAAATCGCAGAAAGGTAGCCCTTAATAGTGTCCAGAGCAGAGCCCTTCTGGGCCAGAGAAAGAAGGAACAAAAGGACTTGTGAAAGAGGGGCAGAAAGGGGATACACAGCCTTTGCTGTGCACCATGCCATACATTTGTTCCACCTGCAGGTGTATACCGATTTAGTGAAGGGACGCCTGGCTGTCAGAATGATATCACAGACTTCAGGAGGCAAGTCAAAAGGAATCAACTGTCCCTGCTGAACCTTCACGCATGTAGGTGTAGGCTGGACAGGTTCGGGTGGAGGACCATCCCCTGCTGCTGCGACAGAAAATCCTCCTGAAGAAGCAGTCGGATCGGGGTAGCTCGGGATACCAAACTGTTCGAGCCCAGTCCGGAGTCACAAGAATAACTTGAGCCCGGTCGTGCCTGATCTTCTTCAGCACTCTGGGTAGAAGTGGTTTAGGCGGAAAGGCGTACAATAGACCGCAGCTCCACTTTTGACGAAAAGCGTCGCCGAACGAGTGCCGCCTTGGAAATTCCAACGCGCAGAAGGGATGACATTGCGCGATCTCTTCGGTGGCGAATAGATCTTACCAAGGCTCTCCCCACTGTTAAAAGAGACCTTGGGCCACCGCCGAATGCAGACGCCATTCATGATCCATCATGCAGCTGCGGCTGAGTTTGTCGCCCTGGCGTTCAAGGAACCTGCCAAGTGTTGAACCGTCAAGGAAATGCCTTGACCTTCCAGCCATGTCCAGAGACGCAGAGCCTCCGGACATAGGGTCCACGACCCCACCCGCCTTGCTTGTTGCAATACCACATGACGGTGGTGTTGTCCGTGAACACCTGCACTACCCTCCCCTTGACAGAGGGAAGGAATGCCTTCAGTGCAAGTAGGATCACCCGGGGCTACAGAAAGTGGATATGGAGCCTGAACTCCGCCAGAGACCAGAGGCCCACTGATCTCCGCCTCTCCCATATGGCCTCCCAGTCCCCAGAGGGACGCTTTCGTCACCACTGTGTGCTCCGGTTGGGGGAAGGGAGAGGGATCGGCTGCTGTCCCAATGTTGGTTTGTGGGCCACCACTACAACTGCTGAGCAGTGCCCTCCAAGATCTGGACGTGCTCGGACAGGTCCCCTTGATGCTGTGCCCACTTGCTCTTCAGGTCTCCCACTGCAGAGCACGCATATGCCATCTGACATGATTGGTCAGCAGGATGCAAGAGGCCACGAGGCCCAGCAGCCTCAAGGTCATCCTGACCGAAACCCAGGACAAGGGCCGAAAGATAGGAATCAAAGCCCGAATTTCCCGGACTTGCTGTTCGGGAGGATAAACCCGAAACTGCGCTGTGTCCAGAACCACTCAGATAAAGAGGAGCTTTTGAAAGGGAACCATGTGCGACTTTGGGCACGTTGATAGAGAACCCCAGCAAATGCAGGAGTTCGGCCGTAGTCTGGAGGTGGGAGACGACTGCCTGGGGCGAGCCCGCCTTCAACAGCCAGTCGTCGAGATAGGGGAAGACTGAAACCCCTGATCTGTACAGATGAGCTGGGACCACCGCCATCACTTTCGTGAACATCCGAGGGGCGCTTGTAATGCTGAAAGGGAGCACAGTGAACTGATAGTGCTTATGGCCTACCGTGAACCGCAGGTAACGCCGGTGGGCCTGCAGGACTGGGATATGAAAATAGGCATCCTGCGAGTTCAACATTACCATCCAGTCATGCGGGTCTAGGGCAGACAAGACCTGAGCAAGTGTGAGCACCCTGAAACTCTTCTTCCGGAGGAAGCGATTGATGTTGCGAAGGTCTAAGATAGGACGCAGGTCCTTGTCCTTCTTTGGAACCAGGAAGTAGTGGGAGTAACAACCACAACCTACTTCTGGCATCGGAACGCGCCCAATGGCCCACTTGGCCAAGAGGGCTGCAACTTCCTGTTGGAGAAGTACCAAGTGATCCCCCGACATGCGGTGGTACTGAGATGTCGTGACTGGAGGGGTAGTCTCGAAGGGGAGGGAGTACCCCCTTTAGACTATTTGCAAAACCCACTTGTCCGAAGTGATGGTGCGCCAGTAGGGGAGGTGATGGCGAATCCTGCCGCCCACTGGCATTTAGTTGGCCTGAAACACCGGATTAGGAAGGTTCAGAGGCAGTGGCGGCAGGGGAGGTGCTGGACTGACCCGCCTGCTGGCCCCATGACCCACCTCGGCGGGTCCCACGCCCGCGGCTGCGCTGAGACTGCTGCTGCGCAGGCCTGTGGCTCTGAAACTAACAAGTTTGGGCGCCCCTTCCTTGGCCAGGGAAGGAGGCAGAAGCGGAAGGAGTGTGCGTGGCCGAAAGGCCTAAGGACTTGGCCGTAGCCCGTGAGTCTTTAAAACGCTCCAACGCACTGTCTGCCTTTTAGACAAAAAGGCGAGTGCCATCAAAGGGCATGTCCATCAGAGTGTTCTGGACATCCCCGGAAAAGCCAGTTGTCCTCAGCCAGGCGGCTTAGCACCACTGTCGTGAAAATCGCCCTGCCTAGCGAGTCAGCGGTGTCAGGGCCACAACGAATTGTGAACTTGGCTGCATCTCTCCCCTCAGCAATAGCTTGGGAGAGCACCGTCCGGCCCTCCTCCGGACACTGAGGCAACATCTGCGCAACCGTGTCCCACACAGAATGGGAATAACGACCCAAGAGGCAAGCGGTGTTAACAGACCGCAGCCCTGAATTGCCGAAAGTAAACATTTTCTTGCCAAACTGTTCCAGTTTCTTGGATTCCCTATCTGGAGGAGCAGAAGGGAATGCGCTTGGGGACGCAGAGGCTTGGACGACCAAGCTCTCACGGGTTGGGTGTTGGGAGAGGAAAATGGGGTAGCCTGGGGCCGGGCGATGGTGTCGACCACGTTCTTATCCACAGGAGCCCCTGTGTTGGGCCTGGACCAGGTGCCCAAAAGAACGTCCGGAAGTGAGTCATTAAAGGGCAGCAGCGGCTCCGTAGAGGAAGACGCTGGCCGGAGCACTTCGGTCAGGAGGTTAATCCTGACGGCCACCATAGGGAACTTGAGGTGGAGAACCTCGGCTGCTCTACGCAACATCACAGACCGTAGCCACGGTAGAAGGAGACATGGTGCCAGGTTCTGGAGTAAAATACATGTCACTTGCATCCTCAAAATCCACTTCCCAGTCCGGGTCTAACTTGCACTGGGCTGCGAGTGGGTCCTCAGACCCCTCCCAGTCCTCCTCTTCCTTCCCAACCTGCGGGGCAGGTGGAAAAAAGGGAGGCGGATGGAGAAAGGGATAGAAAATCCCCATCTGCGTCTGTATCGGCGTCGATCGACACCGGTGTGGTGCCGTCTCCACGTCGGGGTGGAAGCCGGGGATGGTGCCGTAGACGTCAATGTAGGTCGTACAAGGCCACCCGACATCAGTTGGGATCCATGCATCGATCCATAGGGATCTCGCGGCATTGAGACCAAAGTCGTCCACGATGTCGGGGCCGGCGACGAAGAGGAGCGAGGACCCCCAGTCGGACCCGCGGGGCCCAAAGGCATGCCTCGGGGCCCTTTGGGCTAAAAAGGCGGCCCATGGCGGACAGGAAGTACTGTAGCTGGGTTGGAGTCGCCGACTAACCTGGGAAGGGTGGGCAGGCCGTCGGCAACTGTGCAGGCTCCTCCGGCACCACCTGCACCCTTAGCCATGTTGCGCGACAGGCTAGGGGAAGGCGAAGAGCGACAACGCTTCTTCGACTTCTTGTGCTTCACCTTACCTGACTCCGAGTGCGAAGACTTCGTTGAACAATGGTGGTGGAGGCTCCGCGACCGGTCCCTCGACCTCCCAGGGGACCGGGACCTTGAACGGCGCAGAGCTGACTCCTGGGCCTCCAGTAACTTTCAGGACCGCTCCAGTCAAGTTTTTGGAGCCATGGTCCGGCATTCGGGGCACGACTCGGAGTCGTGGTCGTGCCCCAGGTAGTAGAGACACTCTCGGTGCGGGTCCATCACCGACATCGTGCGGGGACAAGCCGCACAAGACGTAAAACCGGGCATTCCTATACACCAGGAGTCGGACAAAAAAAAAAAAAAAAAAAGAGACAAAAGTCCCAAAAATAACCCAGTCAAAAATTGACTGGGGGTAACAGTTCTGCGCTTGATTGTGCAGAAAAAGAAAGAATTGACGTCAGCGCGCGTCTAAATAGATCTGGCGTAGTCATGTTGGCGACTACGACACCAATGACGTACGCGGTGCCGCATGTCGACACCTACCGACGCGCAGGGGTACTGCTGACGAAAACCTTCCGGATACTGTTGTGCGCCTGGGGGTAATTCTAAGGTAAGGAATCTATCACTAGCGTGTTTCTTTCAGATAATATTTGTCCTGGCATAGCAATCAACTGCCCTATGAGCAAACCACGAACTGTCACGTCACACATTTGCTCAAGATGTAACCATTAACTATGCTTGAAGTTTACAATATGAAGTACATTTGTGCTATTTTACCATGTTGCCTATACTCTACAATAGCAGGTTCCTGCCAACATCAGAGAAAACAGAGAGCGAACATTGATTATTGTACTTACTCTGGATCGGGATCATACTTCAAAACAATGCTACCCATAGCTGGAAATAAAAAGGATAAATGCGTATTAACAGTGGTTTACAAACAACGGATTATGAACCTAATATGAAGTTTGTACATTAACAAAAGTGGATGCATTAATTCAAATCACATGCCAAGCAATTACAAAAACAGACGTACAACTGCCAGACCAAATTACTGCACTCAATTATGTGTTCATATTTGATACTTTCTCAACTCTCAAAAAGTGGAAACAGAGCCACCTTATGTGCAATATTAACAAAAAGGCCAATAGAGATCATATACAATGACAAATAAAGCAGGTTTGTGTAAACAAAGTGGAATTTGGCAATTTTCTTTAAGCAACCTGGAAATACCAACGCATTCAAGGCTTCAGGAAAGACATTGCCAGCATATTCTCTGGTACTGGATCTCTGAGGATGTTCATGAAATGTTAGAAGCCAGGGAACGCGAACTCCAAGCTGACGGATATAGTAAGCTCCAGCAATAAATGTATACATGAAAGGAAGGCCCAACCACTGTAGATGCATAACTATGGTTGTTATTAATAAACAATATATAAATAAATGCATTATAAGTGAAGAGTTAAGTAAAATAACGGACCAACGTTCTACCCTTATGTCCTTGGGCCCCCCATTTGCAAGGTTTTAAAAGCTTACAACACACAAAACAAATTTAAAGATGTGCGGGATACAACACCTAAGATGGCTGCATTAAACAGGTTTCACAGGACCATCTGTCCTTGGAGATGGTGTCTATAAAGTAAAGCAGGCAGATGGTATGATGTTGGGACAGGAATGTCCCCTGCATGGCATACAAGGTTGCCGCCTGACCCAGGCGCCAAACTGCTTGTGTATCTGGTAGTCTGACTTTTTTTCATTGATGCGGTCACTCTGAACTAAGCGTGTGCACAAAAGGCCTAGGCCTGTCCTGGGCTATGAGATGTCCTTGAATTGTCCTGTGACCTGGAGGATCAATCAAAGCATGCCATCATTGCTGACAGCATACTATTGTCCCTATCATTGGTTTAGAACACACACTGACGGTGGCAGCTTAACATGACTGAGAAAACCAATAGTGTACCAAAAACTTTTTATGTGGTTCACTTGGGTTGAGACCTACTGTCTCTCCATGAAAACGTCTGCTTTTATGCTCTTACCCAAACCGTTCCACTAATGTCTTGAGTGTGTGTTTCTGTATGTAGCCAGTGTAGCACATGTATGGAGTCTGAATGAGCCAGAGTAATAAAGTTCAGAGGGAACCATTTTGGAGATCCCAAGCCTGGCCTAGCAAAAGATGGACGTTGAGGACTATACTCCCAGACAATGGAAGTGTCTTCCTTACATTTCTGCAGCTGGAGGAGGGAGACCAGACACGGAAGTGAGGACAGAGATTCCTTTAGAATTTTGAGGGCTTTTTGTTAGCAAAAAGCTGTTGCTGATTAGTCTTCCTGAGAATTGGCATTTGGTGAATGGTAGGAATGAAAAGTGAGTTTGCAGACTATTGTAAAAGATGAGCAAGTCTTTAGGTGTGACCTGGCTTTTTGTCTTTCCCCAATGACAGCCCGGTACAGAAAACGTTCACCCCTCTGAGCCTTTGATGTGGGTGCTCCAGTATAAATACAGCCCCAGTGCTACCTGCTGTCTCCATCTACAAAAAGGCTGTCTGGAGGATAGCCTGGGAAGGAAACTTGAAAGTAGACCCACCCAGACCGGTTCAATAGTTTGAGACAGTGGAATCATTTCCCCTGTCTGAAAGTTTTGTATAAAAATGGGATCCAAACCACCTCACTTGGTTCCACTTCTAAGTCCACAATATCCATGAAAATGAGCACTCCGCAGAGTACTTCCAGGACTGCTGTGCAACTATAACTAGTATCTGCTTGAGAGCCAGTCTGGCAAAGGTGAGGGGACATCACCTAGTCTGGATCTCTTTCTGAAGGAGTTGTGTACCTGTACTGAAGTACCTTGAAGCTTGCTGGGAAAGGGAAAGCTCATGCCTGGCCAGCAGGGGGAAATATTGTAAAAGGGAAAGAGGAAGGTCCAGCACATCCCTGGTGGTTGTGGCACAGCCAGGATTAAGCAGACTGCCAAGAGCGATCCAGGGCGGCCATGGTGCTCCGACTCCAATTCCTGGCATGAACTTCAAAACTCAGACTGCGTGATTGCCAAAGGGCCAGTGGGCTGCAATCACAATAACACAGAGGACCCAGACTGGGCTGCATCTGCCATGTTGCTGAAGGATGAGGCAGGAATATATCTGCCTACATTTCTGAAAGCCCAATCAGAGCTATGTCTGCTGAACAGTCGACTCAGACATGAGCTGCAACTACAGATGGCAGATAATCACTTCCAAGCAAGTGGGGATGGCATCTCTTCAGGACTACCGATCTACAGACCGCATGCGTTGTAGCTGAGGAGGCCCCATCCAGGCAAGCGGACCAGGCCCTCAACCACAAGAAGGATGTTTGGTGGATGTGTTGCTGCATGCGACCTGTGACTAGCCTGATGAACTGCAACAAACACCTGCCAGTGTTCCACAGCCTTTTACAACTGAGCAGGAGAACATCATCAAAAAAGACCTGTGAGATCCTTAGGAGAACATCATCCAAAAAGACCTGTGGGATCCTTAGGACAAGCGAAGAGGTAAGAAAGAGTGAGTGAACTGCATCTGAGCCTGAATCCCACTACTCCTGATCGCCCTACCAGCAAGGGTAAACCCATTACCCAAATAGAGAGTGCATGCGAGGGAACAGCATGGGTGTAGTGTCCAGAGACAATGATGGATAGGATCAATAATGTGTGTAATAATTAGGTGTTTTGTTGGATTTCTGAGGTCGGACCTCGAATACCCCCGCCCTACCACCATGAGAAGCCTGTGACTCCTCACCCTCGCTTCCCTGAGGTACAAGTGCAGTCAGGGTTGTACTTGGCCAAGTTTGCATAGCCATAGTAAGACAGACAAAATGCACCAGTGGCAAACTACCTTAACCCTCACAGTTGAGTTACAGTTGCTCCTGTCTGCTGCGTGGACCCCCAAATAGTGACATGGTATTTACGGCAAATGCCAGCCAACTACTTCACAATACTGGTCAGGAAGCCTGGAGAAAGCACAGTAAGACCAATGCCTCCCACAATTCTAACTGAATTCTGTAATGGATCAATGGATATACATTTGGAAATACAGAATACCATTAAGTTAGTGGGAGCATAACCCCAATAGGTTGCAGATCCCAGAGATTCCGGGTATCAAAGTTACAAAGCATCTACCCTCCTGGAAGAAGGCTGATCAACCTTTGAGAAAGGCCTCGCGCTGGGAGGAAACATGTCTTCGCATTTTCATTAACTTTTGATCTGTTTTAGCTAGAAACAGATGTTTTCAAAACATGCAGATTAGGCTGCAGTTGATACAATATGTGGCAAATACAAATCCACACTGATGTGGTAAAAAATCACAGTCACAGAATTGGATGCTCGCAGCAGCCCTACCTAAAGTAAGGAATTTGGAAGACATGCCAGGAGATCCACGCCCCTGAAAGGCGGAGTCAACTCTACTCCAGCTCCGATGACCTTCTAGAGGAAAAGTCCTTCCTGATCTAGGCTCGTTGACTTCTCAAAAACCATAGACCAAGATTGTCCCTGTGCTTGTGGCCAACCATGCCCCCCACCCGTACGTACTACAGAACTGAACTCCAGCCGTTCCCACCCAGCAGCCTGCCCTAAATGTCCCCACGCCGCTGCCATGGCAGTTTTCGGTTCAGCATATTTTATCCATAATTGCTGTGTTTGGTTCTCGAGTTAGACCCGCGCTTCCTTGGGGTACATTTAACTCCATTATAATGGGGCGACATTTCACCCCAAACCACTGGCACAGCCGATACTGCCTCTGCATCAATTCATTTATCAATTATTTTCCATTTTGCTAATTTGTCTCCAAAAACCATCCATACATTATTCAATTCGAAGCTGTTCAAATCTGCATGCAAGGAAATGCATTTTCCAAAGATTCTCATGTTCTAGTTGTGCCATCCGAACCTCTTTACAAGAACACGTACGAGCGCAAGTTTATCATAGCAGTTTATTAAAACCCCAATGCATTTCAGGACACTCGGGCCCTTCGTCAGGGGCCACTGAAAAGGAAAATAAAACATGTATTATTGTTCTATTCCTCCATGTTTGTACAAAAAAGATATTGATGTTAATTATATTTCTCTTCTCAGTCACTAGCTTTCATTAAATTCAGTACTCTAATTCGCAACATTTCCATGAACAACCTTTTAATATTTCTGGCAGAACTCGATCCCTTCCCTTTACTTAACTTCATATAACTCGGTGTCAATCCATTTCTGTCTCCCATCTCGTAAACGCTTTCACTCCCCCTCCCATCATTCTACTCTGTTCATACACTATCCATTCAGATCCCTCATTTAACAACAACAGCAAACTAGTTCAGTTTCACCCCTTCTCAATCTCCTTTGTACTAGCTCCCCACTCCCTACACCAAACTCACCCCTGTACTTCCTCCCACTCCACTCTCCTCAATCCTCAATCCGCACTTGTGTGTTGTACATTTTACTCTAGTAATATCAAGAAAGGACTAGCTTAGTTGTGTTGGCGAGACTCAGAGGGTACGTCTGTGGGCAAACCATTTGGTTTGATCATGAAGCCCTCACCCACCAACCTAGTTGGTGGCATGCTTCATCATCGGGCCCACCACAGTGACACCGAATGTGTCCCGGGTGTGCTGCGACTCCAGATTACTGAGGGGCTGGTATACTTACTGAGTGTGCTGTGATAAGTGGGTGTGAACGTGATGTTTAAAAGCTATGCAGGTAGTCCCAGTTCCCGAGTGTATAAGGATAATTTTAATGTCTGGGCCCCTGCTAGCAGATAAAAAGGCAAGTAGACGTTGTGGAGTGAATTATGAGCTCCTACGTCCTATGTGGTCTACATGTTTCAGCCAGGCCTTTTGTTTACATCTGGCTTTCCTCAGGACCAATGAGTATGTGTGGGTGATAAAGTAAATAAACTATATTAAGTGGTTGGTGTGTGTTAAGAAAGTGTCGCACTCGCTAAGGTGCTATACGTGTTAGAGCGGGATTCCCTCTGCTTTACTGTACATATAACATAAAGACACAAACAGACATACAAGGTAGAGTCAATGAGAATTGTATTCTTATAACACAACATGTTGCCGGCTTCTAAGGTGCGTGAACGACCTAGAGCGGCAGGTAGAACGTGGCCATGAGGATTTACATGGCAGATGTGATTATAGCGTTATTTTACAACTTAGTGGCGGTGGTGGGCTAAACAGCGATGCGAGCGTAGCGTGAGGTGCAGGTAAGTATAATACATATTTCCTCACACTTGCTATTTGCTGTTAAAGCCTCCTGGGTCACCTGGCAGGGAGAGAAGACCCTAGGCATTGTAAAAAGGCATAGGTTAGGGCTGAACCTGTGGAAGAAAGATACTGCTGCTTACCCTGATCGTAGAGGTGAATCAGCATGGTTACTCACGGAATTGCCAATCTGCGTGCTCCTGCGACCTATCGTCCTGCTCCGGTGTCCCGAGTGAGAGTTAGGAGCTTCTAGGGCGGGTTTAAATAGCCTGTTTCATTCGAGGGGCCTGGGGCAGGAATGAAAATAGTGAGTGTGGTCGCGCAGAGAGCGTAGAGTCATCTCCCGTACTGCGCATGTGTGCGCGATCAGTGCTGGTAGCGATCAGTGCTGGTTGCGCGCATGCGTGGAGTAGAGACTCTGTACTGGAGCGCTTGCGCAATAAGTGCTAATGAGGTTTCAATGGTGGTGGCAGCGCTAGGGGGTAACCAACCATGTTGCGGTCAAGTTAAAAGATGGGACTATTTGCCAATCGTGTTGGGGACTGGAGGGTGAATTAAAAATAAGAAGAGATTAGAAGGGTTTAAAAGTAGTACAGACTGGGGACAGACCACGCGTCAGAACAAATCTAGGAATAGAACAAGGGGCTGGTTAGTTTGACAGCGCATTCCACGGAATGGAATCATTGAGCCCCTCTATATGTGTAGAGAGGCGGTATATCCAGCGCTGTTCTTTGGTAAGGAGAGTTTTCTCATTGCAGTCAGATACTGCGAATTGTTCAATCACTGTCCATGTAAAGTCATTTGGGGTGTGATTTTGGGTGAGGAAGTGTTGTGTCAGTTTACTGATGTTTTTGCCACAGCGCATGGTGCTTCTGTGCTCTGTCATCCTGGTCCTGACTTTTCGGGTGGTCATGCCAATTTATCTGAGACCACACCGGCATGTGATGAGGTACACAAGATTGGATGAATTACAATTGGTAAACTGGCGTTGTATCCAGGTTTTGCCGTGTTCCAGGGAAAGTGTCTTGGAAGGGGTGGTCAAATGACAGACACTACAGTTGTTACAAGGTTGGTGGCCTGTTATTTTAGGTAGGCCCCATGCGTTTAAGATCGTGTTGCCTGTCGTCCGGGGATTTTTCTTAGGTCTTGTGGACACCAATTGATCTTTAAGGTTCTTTGCTCTTTTGTAAGCGAACCGTGGTGGCTCCCACTCTCTAGTGCCAGAATTAATGATTTTCCAGTTTTTGCGGATTATGTTGGATACCTGGTTTGAGGCTGTGTTGTAGGTGGTGACGCACGTCAAGGTGGGCGTTTCCGGTGGTTTGACGAGGGTTTCCAAGAGTGCTTCTCTATTCTGGTTGCGTGCTCTTTTGCAGGTTTTCGAGATGATTCTGGTGGGATAGCCTCGATCCTCAAGTTTGTGGACTAGTGCCTTGGACTGTGATTTAAAATCCTGAATATTGCTGCAATTACGTTGTATGCGCAGAAATTGACCGAATGGTAAATTCTCCCTGAGCGGTCTGGGGTGGAAACTGTCAAATCTCAGTAATGAGTTCCGCGATGTTGGTTTATAGTGTGTGGTGGTTGTCAGGCCATTCTGTTCAGCTCTGATATTGAGGTCTAGGAAGGCGAGTTTAGTGGGACTGCTAGTGCAGGTGAACCGAAGGTAGGAGTCGCGGTTGTTAATCCATGTTAGGAAGTCATTCAATGTGTCCTCATTGCCTTCCCAGATAATGAAAATGTCGTCGATGTAGCGACGCCAGGTTACGATGTTTGCTGAGTAAGGGTTGGTGGGGGCATTAATATGCGTCCGTTCAAATTGATGAACGTACAGCCCCGCCACGCTGGGGGCAAAAACACTCCCCATAGAGGTTCCGTTGGTCTGGAGAAGGAAATTACCCTCATATTCGAAATAGTTCTTTCAACGCGAGGGCAGCGCAGTCCAGGATGAAATGACGCGGAGTTCGGTGTTGCCAAGCGTTCTCCATCAGGACATCATGGAGTACTTTTAGGGTGGCATCCTGTGGTAGACTTGTGTACAAGCTCTCTATGTCTAATCCGACAAGGAGTTGCGTGTCTGGGTTGAAGCTGATGTCTTTAATGATGTTTAGAAGATGTTTTGTGTCCTGGATGTAGGATGGTGTCTTTTGAACAAGCGGATTGAGATAGACGTCACAGAAGCGTGATAGTGGTTCTAGAAGGGAATGGATGCCCGACACGATGGGTCTGCCTGGGGGCGGAGTGACCCCTTTGTGCACCTTGGGCACTGTATAAAAGTAGGGTACTCTGGCATTTTGTGTACAGAGGTAGTCCGCCTCCTGTTTGGATATGTAGTCTGCATCACTGGCCTCTTTTATGAGCTCGTTGATTTTCTTCTGTAGTTCTTCGGTGGGATCTTTTTGTAGACATTTGTAATTACGTGTGTCGCTTAGGAGTCTGCGACATTCAGTGTCATAGTCGCTCTTGTTCATGACCACAATCCCTCCCCCTTTATCCGCTGGTTTTCTAATGCGGGTGGGATCATTTTGTAGACGCTTGACAATCTCCCTGTCCTGGTGGGAGAGATTATTAAATGTATTTTTGGGTTGTAGTTTCTCTATCTCAGAGTATACTGCAATTTCGAATGTGGTAATTTCCACTGGTATGCTGGCTGGTGGGGGGGTGAAATTGGACTTTAGTCTTAGGCCAGTTTCATTGGTGTTCTCTGTGTCATCACTTGGTTTCTCCTTGTTTTCGAAAAAGGCTTTCAGTTTAAGTTTTCTAAAAAACTCGGCTAGCTCAACATGGAGTTTGAAGGTGTCCAGTCTGGTGGTGGGGACAAAAGAAAGTCCTTTGTTGAGGACGGCAGTTTCTTCATTCGTCAGAGGTACATCAGAGATGTTGAATACCAAGGGGCTGCTGGTCTGTGGTGTTATCTGCTGGGTCCTGCTTGTTCCCGGGATTTGTTCCGTGTGTTGGAACTCACTGGGTCTTCTTCTGTTGCCCACTGCACCGGTTGGGGGGCCACTGTACTTGTTGGGGGGGGATTCCTTCTCTTGCCGCGAGGTCTGCGGCCTTGGCCTAAAAAAGGGTATCTCTGGTTTTGGTTGTTTTGGTAGTACGGCATCTGTCCCGGGGCATACAGTGGTGGGTATCCAAAGTATGGGGGTGGCATTGGTCCAAAGGGTGGTGGCCCAAAGTTTTGGTGTTGTGGGGGTCCTTGCCAGGGTTGTTGCCAGTGTTGGCCTCTGCGTCCTCTCCCTCTGGTTTTGTAGGATCCTGTGCTGGAGCCGCTCGATATAGAGCTGTTGTCTCCTGAGCTATCTGTGCCTTTTGTAAATGCAGTGTACTCATCATCAGCATTGGGGTAGGTCTTTAAGTAGCTGAAGTTTTTGAGATCTTTTTCAAATTTCTTGATCTTAGTTTGGGTAAGGTATTCACTGTATTCATTCATTTCACGATTTTGGTCATCCAGCTTTTTCTTGTAACCTGTGAGTGTGGTTCTGAAATGAGTTTCTGTTGCCTGAATCTCTATAATGACAGCATCTGACAGGCGTTTAGCAGTTTTAATAATGAGTATGAGCCAGTCCCTGGTGCAGTGCCAGGCTATCTGTGCCCAATCCTTTCTGAAGGTGGCGTCATCAAGGAAAATTCTGGGTGCGTTGGTAACCAGAAGGCCTCTAGGTGCTGTGTTGGTGCGGAGATATTGTGCAAGGATAACACCATGTAAGATTGTTCGTATTCTATTCCGTTTTTTCTCAGTGAGTGTCCCAGTCTGTAGTCTGTGCTATGGTAGTAGCTGTGTTAAAATCTGCCAGGAGGGAGGGGTCGGCGAGGATTTCGCTGACATCATCCTCAGTGAAGGTTAGGCCTGTGTTTTCTGCCATGTTGTATAGGTTGAGTATCTCTCGCAGCTGTGCGCTGCCTAGTATCAGCAAATCAAAATGGAGAGAGAGGACTAGATAGGCTAGTCCGGATCCCCTGTTTTATATGTAGTAATATCAAGAAAGGACTAGCTTAGTTGTGTTGGCGAGACTCAGAGGGTACGTCTGTGGGCAAACCATTTGGTTTGATCATGAAGCCCTCACCCACCAACCTAGTTGGTGGCATGCTTCATCATCGGGCCCACCACAGTGACACCGAATGTGTCCCGGGTGTGCTGCGACTCCAGATTACTGAGGAGCTGGTATACTTACTGAGTGTGCTGTGATAGTGGGTGTGAACGTGATGTTTAAAAGCTATGCATTTTACTCTGCCTTATTGTAATAGATGACAGCAGACGTGTCTAGTGCAGAATAAATGGGAGCCTGGATTTATGGCCCGGCACTTCCGTTTATGGGACGCCGGGCCCATTGTGCGGGGGATGGATGGCCAGCTGCTGCCTGTGCGCAAAGCACCGCGTAAGGCGGAGGGAAATGGATGGACTGCGCACTTCATAACGCCCCGGCCCGTCAGCGGCGAGGGCTAATAGTAATGCGTGTCATTACACTTGAAAACGTATGTTCGGCGCATCCATCACCCGCCGCAGCGACATTTATCCTCCCAGGCCCTCATTAATGCAGCACCCTCATTGAATACTATGATGGATTCTGGGCTGCGCATAGTCTTCTTTTCTGTCGCCTTAGGATTGACCACTTGCGCAGAGGACAAACTGCAATGTCTGAAGTAGCTGAATAGCTAGCTTGGTGGGTTAATGAGGGTGCATCCTGCGTGCCTTCTGAACATCACAGGTGCAATTCCCAAGTGCTTACAATGCTTTTGCCTGAAACCATGGTCGCTAAAACAAGTTACGTAGAATTGGGTCATATTAAAGGTTTACATTTGTAGCGCTACGAATCTATGATGTTCTGGTTGTAAGCGCTATGAAAGAAACTAAACTTTGTAGCGCTATGAAGTTAGGAGGTTGCAAGCGCTATGTAACAAACTCATCACTATGTTCCTGTGTAGCTGAGTTTGTGCTATATATGTTACGTGCATGCGTTCTTATCTGAAAAGTACTGTGGCACAGAAGCCAAATGTAACTATAACAAGCACAAACGTGAACACAGAGTGTCTCCAGAAAAGACATCACAGCGCGACGGAGCCAGAGTTGAAGAATTGAATTCATGAAATGCAGAATATCTACTTGCGAGTCCGAAATCCTGGACCATATTTCAACATATATGTTGTCCAAACTCAATAAATAGAAGACACGCCCAACTAAGCAACAATTCTTTAATATTGAAACAGTCAACTCGGGAAAAAAAACAGAACATCTGGCTGCGAGTACCATTGCAACAATCTAAGGACAAGTAAAAGCAAGAAATGCTTGCTTAGCACTAAACTACGCAAGGCATATAAGCCTACTCCTGACATTTTGAATTACAGAAAGCTGCATTATCCCATCATGCCCAGCACAGAACCGTGTGGTATGTTTTTAGCTCACATAAGAATGTAATTAACCCAAGTTCAAAGCTGCTGTCACAAGTTTCGGTAAGGCAGATAAGGTTTTTAATTAATTTGGAGAGAAGTTAGAAATGTTCCCTTTTTCAACGGATTCACTAGCATAGTCATAAAAGGAAGAAAGAATAGCAAGCTAACTCACTTATGGCCACGGTACTGAGGTTTATAAAGTGAAGCCTGGCACACTAATGTGTACGTTCAAACAACACTGGTTGGCAAAGGTATGAACTGCCCTACATGTAACAACCCCACAAATGGCAGCATTTGACATCAAAACATCCCTTGTAGAGTTGATCCTTGACTTAAACAACAACCTACTAGATTTCCCATAAGCAACTATACAAGAATCTATTCCTCTAGCTGCAGTCTACATCTGGGAATGCAGATGGGAAGCACAGCTATCTGAAGAAGGTCCAGTACCACGAATGGACAGTCAAACCAGAGCAATTAAGATAAACCTGGTGTTCTGTGTCTAAATTAACCAATTACTTACTTTGGTAATGCTCTTTATGGTAAAGATTCTATATAACCAAAGATCCTTCACCTTTTGAATATTCCCCAAGCGTCAGATGGAATCTGGAATCCTTTTTCTACAGTACCTGTGTGTGCAGGAAGGTGGCTCTGTGCAGATCCACTCGAATGCCATTTCAGTGACGACATGCAGAGTCACATCAGAGAGCTGACCAGACACCAAGCCCCTACAGCAAAATGATGGACCAGTGTGCAGAATCCTAGACTTGGGATCTTATAAATGGTTTGAGTCCAATTCACGGAATGGGGAGATGGGAGGGTCAGTGAGGAATCTCAGTTTGATCCAGTATTTACCAGAGAGAGAGTTACCGAAG
Organism: Lissotriton helveticus; assembly: GCF_964261635.1. Lineage (NCBI taxonomy): Eukaryota > Metazoa > Chordata > Amphibia > Caudata > Salamandridae > Lissotriton > Lissotriton helveticus. The sequence continues at coordinate 1,038,060,183 of NC_136063.1, forward strand.
GTAAGTAACTTGTTCTTCTGATAAAGATTTCTAACTGCAGATTCCTCACCTTCTGAATAGATACGAGGGCAGCACCTGTTCGGAGGTGGGTATGTGAATTGGCTCAAACCAATAAGTCCTGTAGAGCTGAGCAGGCAAAATGCCCGTCCTGGAAAACCAGGCTGTCCGTACAGTAGTCCTCCATGAATGTATGGTGTGACACCCACATTACAACCTGGCAAATGCCCAGGACAGAATCGCCACATCCCAGTGCATTGCCGGTTTTTGTGTCAATTAGGCCTACAAAAAGCAGATCATGCCCCTCACGTTCTTTGGTACAATCAAGGAAAAAGCTCAGCGATCTTTTGGGTTCTCACCATTGAAGTCTCTACCGTCTCCTTTGAGGGGTGAGGCGGGGCATAGAATGTCAGCTGGATGATGGTTTGGATGAAGTGGAACGGCATCAGAGCTTTCAGCAAGTTAGATACTCACGTCCGTAGAACCAGCCTGTCTGGGTGGTGGTGGTGGTGGTGTTGTATGGCGGGTTAATACAATGATCTTGAAGCTCACTCACTTGCCACACCGAGGTGATGGCAAGAAGGATCGCCATCTTATTTATTTATTTATTTGCGAGTTTTTATAGCGCTATGAATAGACTCCCGAAGGAGTATCTCCGCGCTGTTGGCAACCAGTAACGCAACTGACAAAGAGCATTTTAATTAAGAGAGTGCTGTGGGGTTCAGAGTCCAGCAAATGAACAACTAAACTGAGCTAAACAGAAAGGTTTTCAGACATTTTCTGAATTGAAGGTGGTTATGACACTGTCTTAGTGAGAGTGGGAGGGAGTTCCAAAGATTGGGACCTACTACAGACAAGGCCCTACCACCTAGTCTGGATTTGGTTATCCTAGGAACATTCAGTAACAACTGGTCACTGGATCTAAGGGATCGAATAGGGGCATAAGGAACAAACTTGCTGGCTAGGTACTCTGGTCCCAATTGATTAAGTCCCTTATGGATAACGCAGCAGGTCTTAAACTTCACACGTTGGCGTATTGGTAGCCAGTGTAATTTTTGAAGTAATGGTTTTGAGGGGGATCTAGGGGGTACATTTAACACCAGCCTAGCTGCGGTATTTTGCACCACCTGCAAACGGTCTAGAACCTCCTCATTTGCACCTGCCAGAAGACCGTTGCAATAATCAAGTCTGCTTATGACCAGAGCTTGAACTAAGGTTTTCCTATGAGAGTCAGGGAGAAAAGGAAAAATCCTACGGAGCAGACCAATCGCATGGAAACAAGATCCCACAGTGATATTAACATTATGCTTCATGGTCAGCTCCGGCTCCAATCTGACTCCCAGATTCTTGATTACTGTTTTGGGCTCAGGAACTGGGCCCAAGTCTGAAGGCCACCAATCGGGGGACCATTGAATCCTGGCTTCCCCGAAGAGCATCACCTCCGTCTTTCCAACGTTACATTGAAGGAGGTTGGAGGACATCCATCTAGCAACTGCCTTCATCCCATCGGAAAAAGATTGTATTATTTCCGGGGAAAGATGTTTAAAAGGGAAGAGCAGCTGCGTGTCGTCAGCGTAGGACACTGGATAGAATCCAAAAGCTCTAGTAACATCTGCCAAGGGAGCCACGTAGGTATTAAATAAAGTCGGGCTCAAGCAAGAGCCCTGTGGTACTCCCTTGGTGATGTTGACCTCTTCCGACCTAAACTCACCCATGCTGACAGATTGGGTGCGGTTGGAGAGGAAGCTCTTGATCCAGTCCAGTGCCCTGCCGCCGATTCCACTCCTGGACAGTCGTTCGATCAGAATGGTGTGGGAAATCGTATCGAACGCTGCCGATAAGTCTAGCAGCACCAGGACAACAGAGTAGCCCCTGTCCTGGTACAGCCGCAGATCGTCCGTTATCGACAGCAAGGCCGTTTCCGTGCTGAATTTTGGCCTAAAGCCTGACTGAGATCGATCAAGGCTACCAGACTGTTCCAGGTAGGTGGATAGGTGCTTATTGGTGTGCTTTTCAATAATTTTCCCTAAGAATGGTAGGAGGGAAATAGGCCTCAGGTTAGACATGTTGGTCCAAGGAACAGATGAATTCTTCCTAATAGGTCTAACTAGGGCTTTTTTCCAGCACTGTGGGACAACTCCAGATGTAAGTGAGAGGTTTACCAGTTTCTGAACATCAGGGCCTAGTGTACTCCCTAGTGGGCCCATAAGCCTGGCTGGAAGCAAGTTCGCAGGACTTCCACTTTTAATATCCGTAAACAGTCTCTGAACCTCTGCTAACGATATCTCAGGGAAATTATTGAAAGAATAGATGTTAGTGGATGCAGTCTGTACCAAAGTAGGGTTATCCTGGCTACTTATGCCAGAACTATATGCCTCTATTTTTTGTAGATGGCATCGATTTTTTCCGTGAAGAAGCAGGAGATACTGTCACAAAGATGTTGTGAGGCCATGTCTGCACTTTCACATGCTTTAGGTTTCAGAAATGTTGTAACAATCTGATAAAGAGTTTTTGAGTCGTTGCCGGCTGCTTCTAACTGGGCAGTGACATGGTTTTTCCGTGCAGATCTTATGGCTTTATGATAGGTACTAAGATTTGTTTTGTATTTGATTTTGTCTTCCTCCAAGGAGGTTTTTCTCCAAATTTTCTCCGCCTTTCTAGCTAAGCGTTTGAAATTACGCAGTTCCTCTGAGTACCAGACCTCTTGCTTCCTGGCTAGACTAATTTTGAAAGTCTTCATCGGGGCAATTTGTTGTACCACGGCAGTGACTGCAGAATCCCAAGTAGAGAGAGCAGTATTAATATCATCTGTACAGAGAATAGGGGGAGAGAGATATTTCTGCGCAAAATCAGTGTTGGTTATTTTGTGCCACTGTCTGCGTTTAGAAGGAATTTGTGTGTGGGAAATAGATCGATAGTCATTTATCGGCATGGAGAACTCAAGTACATAGTGGTCTGTCCAAGGATATTGTTTGGGTGCACAACATTTAATACCAGGGAAGTTAGATATTATCAGGTCCAGGGTGTGTCCCGCCTGATGTGTAGGTCCATGGTTACATTGCTTTAATCCTAGAAGAGACATGTCAGTTAGAAAAGATTGTGCATCACTGTTGGCCTCTTCTTCACTATGAATATTAAAATCCCCAAGCAACAGGAAATCTCTATCTTGACACACATGGGGGGCTAATGCTTCCATTAGCTGTCTAGACACATTTTTTAAGGGGCCCGGTGGGCGATAAACCAAGGCTCCTTTCCTGCTATGTTTAGTGGAAGAGCCAATCTTAAAAATCATCATTTCTAAGTCTGAGTTACAACACTGATCAATGACCGAAACAGAAATCTCATTTTTAAAAACAATTGCTATTCCCCCACCGATTTTTTTAGGTCGATCTAATCTAATAATCTTGTAACCCTCGGGTATTCCAAGGGTAATGGCGGGGGTAGTATGGGGTTTCAGCCATGTTTCTGTTAAAAAGCAGAGATCTGCTTGTTGGGAAGAAATTAGGTCCCAAACCTCAAAGGAATGTTTAACCAAGGATCTAACATTACACAACAGAATCCTTCCCTCCTGTATCGATACTTTAGGAGTATTACAGGGACGATATTTGAAGGAATGTTTAACTGTCTGAAATTGTGTATAGCACGATCTGCATGAGAAAGGTCCCTCGGGAAAACAGAAAGATGGTAACTTACAGTCAGGAGTTAACACAGTAGGGCGTAGGCGCAGTAAGGCCTGCGAAGAGTAAGACCGTCTAAATACCTTAGTAGACTTATATGGAACATCCATAGCCCCTAGCCACGTCCTGTCGCGGACGGGCGCAGACGGGCTTCTCTCAGGCGCTTCGCTGCGCGCAACCGCTGCGCGCCTGCTGTGACGAGGGGGCTAAGTACCCCTCAAGGTGCAGCAACTAGAGCGCTGACCGCTCAGCAAAAGCGGAAGTGACCTGGCTCTTCAGATTGAGAAGCCTCAAGTGACAGCTATGAAGGGGGTCAAAGGGTGTGTATGTCAAATATGCGGGGACCAAGTTAAGGTGCCAATGTGACATGAGAAAAAAAGAGAAAAGAAGTGTTGCAGGCTTTTTAAAACCAGCATTGCCATAGCCAGTAGGTCTCGCCTTTGGACCTTATAAGTGTTTAGCCCTGCAGCTCACTTACAGCAGAAAGCTGCCCTTAAGTGAAACAAACAGCTCCCTGAAGCAAGGAAGGGTACATGTCGCAGGCACCCAGACCAGGTCATATATTTGTGGGTTCAAAGGTCAATGAAGCTGTTGGAAAATTAAACTGGTCTTCAGAAACTGTACTTAAAGCAAATGATGGCTGGTGCGTTACTTTTTTACGGTGTATACAGTTTGACAGCCACATACAGGCTGTCCATTTACCCCACTGTACCGGGTAGAGGCGCAGGGCCCGATCTAGAAAGACTTTGCTGTTAGGAAGTGTGACTTAATTTTGTCCAGGAATAAACTGAACACGTAAATTATAGCAACACCCTTGTATATCGGGCCCATTGTCCCAGGCTTTGCTGACTATGTTGTTTATAGGCAATCTTTAAATATGGATTTTTGTGAAATAAGCAGGAACCTTTCTACCACAAACTTTTGTTGTTACTGAAACGGAATGTGAAGTTTATAAACACACAGATTCGTAGCAGGACATACCCTGGTAGTGTGTAAAAAATTATATGTATTAATAAAACAACAAACACGTGCTCGGACTATGGCGTTTCCCTGGCACAATAGCTGCGACTGGTGCTCCTCATGATGTTAGCCAACATTGACACCAGGACTTCAGCAGAAGGCTTTAAGTGGGATAAAAAAAAACAGGGGTGGGGGTAGTTCCTCTCAAATGGGCGTGACAGACATAATTAAGGGCATGGCTTAAACACTTGAAGCTAAAAATCTGTGCTTAGCAGTGTGCCACCCGATTGGTATTTTGCTGCTTCTGTCATTGCATGCAGATATATTGGACAACAAGTAACATTACACCTACAACAAACCGGACTATTGCCTTTGTGACTGGTTGTTGATTGCAAAAGATAAATAAGCAAAAACTATGGCTTTGTGGTATATACCATTGAAAATTGTTTAGTTCTTGTTGGCAAAGTTGTGGCGTACGGCTAGAGTTGCCGACCTTGGAGCTGGCGTGAAAAGCATGCTTGAGTCTCGGTACTGGCTAACAATTCTGTGATTCTGGACAATCCCAGTGCCTACTAAAAAGAACATGATTGTTGTCTTTTTGTAATTTAACTGGTGTCAATGTAAAACGCTCCAATATATTCGGGTAAAGTTCGCGCAGTATAGAATTTAAAAAAACAAGTTACATTTAAAACCGTCAACTCCTGAAGAGTTAAGATTTTTATTTCCACCCAAAGGGTGTGGGCATAAACGGAGAGCTCGATATGACCTTAGCACCTGCTTTAGAACTGAAGGTGCTGAGCACCAGCAGGAGCCGGCCCACTCAAAGCCCCCTGTAACAGTGGTATACGAGCATTAGCAGTGAAGGCACATGTACGACAGCCTAAACCTACTAGACAGGGCGCTCTAAATGCGAGGGGTGTCAACTACCCCTTGTGCAGTTTACAATGTACACAGAGGGATTAAAATCATATTTCTTTCGATACTCTACTAGGCATGTGTCTGAAAATACTCGTGACGTTCAGTGTAAAGATGCCTCGTTTTATGCTCTGTGCAAACTCTTTGCTGTTGATCTGGCATTATTTTGCCATTACTGTTGGTTAGTTGGCTCTGTATCTGGTTGTGTGTAACTGCATGATTACTTATCATTGTGTGTGTTCCTGTCCTCTATAGGGTTTTGAGATATTAGTGGTGTAAAGTGTGCATAATTGGGTTTATTTATGTTGCCACTTGAGTGTCATAAAAAGAAGGTGATAGGATGGTCATTACCTTTTTCGGTTTTCTCTGTCCCTCACCAGCCTCTGGTAATGGGGTGTGTAATAAAGAGTGAGCTGCGGGGGCCTTTTTGTGGAGTAGGGGTGTAGGAAGGGGGTGTGGGAGTGGGGCGTGAAGGGGCAGATGAGGTCTGACGGGAGGGGTGCAGTAAAGAAACAAATCAGGTGACCAGCCATGGGAGCTGCTGCAGTATAAAATTTTTTTAAAAACATGCGATTTTACCTGGTTGAATTACCACCTGGCTAAATGGTGTCTGGAGTTCCAACATCAGCTGCAGGAACAAGGCTTATTTATGATAAGACGGAGCAGAACTGCGCGTGGTAATCCTGCTTTGCTTGAGTCATACTCAGGGACGTAGGAGGAGAGCTGAATTTTATGGCCAAGCAAGACCTATGATGTAGGGGTCGCTGAAGTTGGGATTGACATTACTACAATAGTTTTTTTAAGGGTAGCGTTATGGTACTCTAAGCGTTGTGCGTAAGGCAAAACTAAAGTATTTACTAAGGAAGAGGCGCAAAACAATTCCTGCACGCCCAGTCAATTAACCCGGCTCTACAATCCAAGCACAATCCGCACACTCAGAATAAGTGCACTGGGCGTGCTATGAATGTGAACGCATGAAAAAGGCTTCCGTGTATGACTGAAACAGTTACGAAAATCTGATAATTTTTCTCTTGCTTTAGCACTCAGTGGCGCAAACTTGCGTCGGACACCGACATCAAAAGCTGCATTTTCCACGGTCCATGAAAGGAAACAAGATAATTAATTAAGGGAAGAGAACAAAACTAATAGAGGTATAAAACGGAAGCAATACGACTGAGGAAAATGCGCATGACAAAGGATGGCTGCTGCTGCTCCTGTCAGAGCGAGAAAAGTGCCTGAGCGATGCTTTTTCATAAACATTATATCCTCACAGATACTTCAAATGGAAACAAACGGTCCTGGCAGGCAGCAATCAGACCCCATTGTGGTGAAAGCGACTGCAAGACAGGCAAATGTAAACAAGCGAAGGCCATGCTAATTAGAAACAGATGCCGTCACATGCACGAGTGTTAGGAAAGTGCAGACCGTTTCCAAAAGGTCATCTCCTAGAGCAGCTTATGCGCGCTGTGCTAGGCTCGACCTAAAAATGCATCACAACCAGTGATTTAAACTATGCAGCTGGCACAGTACCTACAAAAAGGCTGAAAGAGCCAAAAGGCAACCTTTAACTGTGTTCAAAGCAAAGCCTTGCTGGGCGAGAGACAAAAAAACTGGACAACGGATAACTTTACGTGAAGGGGTCAATCTGGCAAGCTCCGCGCCAAGCCGCAATATGTCCCAACGACAGACGTTTACAGTCTTTGTAATGTAATGCTTGGCTTTCAGTATCATATCAATGACCTCCAGAGGAAAGTCAAAGGTGATTAGCTGTCGCAGATCAATCTCCACTTTACAAAGGCCTGGGTGCAGAACCCTGCCCCTTTGCTGCGACAACAGGGAGTCCTGGAGGGGCAGTCTCGGAAACAGATGCTAAAGATCAGGAGCTCTGGATACTAAACTCTTCGTGCCCAATGCAGTGCTGCTAGTAAAACTTGGGCTCGGTCGGTCCGGATCTTTAGAACTTGGGGCAGAAGAGGTACCGCAGGAAGGTATACAGGAGTCCCAAGGTACACTCTAGGCAAAACGCGTCTCCTGGCGAGAGAGCCTTGGAAACTCCAGCACGCAGAACTGCTGACACTGCATGTTCTTGGCAGTAGCGAAGAGATCAAGCCAATGTTATACCCATTAGCGGAAGAGACCATGCACTATTTAAAGGATCACTGCTACTTGTGATCTGGTAGGCGTAGAAGGCTGAGCTCCTCCGACGTGGCTTTCAAAGACCCAGCTAGGTAGTTCACTCAACAGAAAAATTCCTTGATGGTCCAGCCATTCCAGAAGCATAGTGCCTCCTAGTACAGGCCCCAGGACCCCACTTCCACCTCTGTTTGTTGCAATACATCTTGGTGGTAGTAATGTTCGTGAGCACCTGTACCAGCCTCCACTTGATAAAAGGAAGGAAGGTCTTCAGAGCCAAGCGGATGGATGGAGTTCCAGATGGTTGATATGGAGTTCCAGGTGGTTGATATGGAGCCGGGGCTCCGCCTGAGACCTCTCATCTCCACTTCTCCCAGGTGGAAGCCCCGACCCAAGAGTGAAGCATCGGTCACTACTGTCATCTCTGGGAGGAATAGGGACACAAAGCCCACCAAACAAGAGAGGAAATGGAGTGAATCAGTTCTCCCTGCCTAAGGGTGACATATGAAAAGCAGAATTTTGCTATCTTAAATCGCACTTCTCTTTGCTATATGTTGTAACCCAGTCTCTGTCCCTCAGTATTCTGTAAGACATCTCCCTAAAAATGCTGAACTTCTGTTAAAAAGTGCTGACATAGTGGCTAACAAGAAAAGTAGGTAGACAAACTTCAGGGGGGGGGGGGGGGGGGGAAGACAGCAAAATATGCTTAATTTCCAGATTAAGAAATAAATAAAAAGGATGGAAAGCAGCAAAATACATGAAGACATTATAAAAAATGATCCAAGGTAAGTGTTTTCAAACTAAAAAAGCCTTGTACATAGGAAGCAAGTGCTAAGGCAGAAAATAGTTACTGGCCCAACTGTATTGTTGCTTGACATGATCGGCTGCAGCAGCCTTCTGGAATTCTTAAAGTCGCAGGGTCAGATTTTCACAGCTTTGCACAGATAAATATTAGGCCACTATTTTATGATTTCATTTTTCCTTTAGATTATATTACAATGGTGTATGCATTTAAATGTGCCATTTATTACAAAGGGTTGCCTAAATGCGCATGTTGTCCCATTATTTCAATGATCTTGGGGGAAAAATGCATTTGTTGAAATGCGTTACAGAAATTTGTACCTGTATGGAGATGTACTTATAATGAATATTGGAGAGACTCCCATGGTGAAAAAACAAACCAAGACACATGCTATTAGAGACCTTGAAACTTGTGAGAAACTTTTAGTCCACGGAGTGTCACACCCAACTCTACAACACACTCAACACATGAAAGACTGATGGGAGGAAGTGTGGGAGAGTAAACCCGACATTTATGTCAAGGTCAACAACAAAATCAATGGAGGAGACAGCCTCTTTAACTCCCCAGCAGGGGGAAAAGAAACGCTATGTAATACCAAATATTGTGCTATGGGTGGGTGGATGATACCTTCACTCACTTCATATGGTTCTGCCCACTGAGAGTTACAGCGCATTGAGGAGGCCACCAGCTCAGATTTAGCAGACTGCCCAGAGATGACCCTATTAGGTTGTCCCTCCAAGACAGAACATCCTTTATACACCAGGGAAGGAAAGATTATCTCAAACCCAACTGGCATCAGAGCAAGAAATTATGGCTGGGATGAATCAACAGGCCTGACATCATAGAGGGAGGGGCTTGAATACGAGTTGGGGGGGGGGAGGGAGTCAACGATGTGGTGGATTCTGAGGATGGCAAAGGCTACTGATCTCGCACAAGGAGGGAAAGGCTTTAGAAAACAATGGCACATTCTTTTCTCATTTATCTAAACTCTATTTAATACCCTGGAAGACACTGAACTATGCAAAATTCACAAAAATACAGAGATGGGAGAAGGGGGTACATGCGCCTAGAGTATATATTGTGTAGGGAATTAATTACCCTGAAACCATCTGTTAGTAGCATCTGTCTCACCCTGTACCTGCCTGTAGAGTCACGTTTTGCATACTTCTACCATCTAGTCTTGGACTTAGATGTTGCAAGTTGTTTTTGTTTGCAGAAAAGTTTGAGTCACGAGGCACTCTGGGACTTCTCCCTTAGTTGGCAATGTACATGAGCACGGACTCCCATTGTTGGATTGTTTATAGCACAGTTGTTAAGTGTAAAAATGGAGTGGTGAATAGCGAGAATATGGTGACCATGTGAATGTATACAAGGGTAATAGATTTCAATATAAAAGAATTGTGCAGAAAGACACTGACTCGGAGAAGGAAAGTGGGCACACATGAAGATACAGCACTACAAGCTATGAACAGTCACTTACAGGGGAAGGAAAATACTACTTACCCAGTATGCATCTGTTCTTGGCATATGGTGCTGTAGTCGCATGCTGTGCATAGCCTGCCATCTAGTGTTGGGTCTGGTTGTTTGCACTTTGTATTTGTTCGAAGAAGTCTCTTCCAGTCACAAGGTAGGTGACTCCTCCTATCAGTGGTACTGCGCATGGGCATCAACTGCATTGTTAGATTGTTTGCGGCAGAGGGTGATAATTAGTAAGAGTAGTAAGAGATGTCCATGTATATATGTATCTAAGAAAGATGTAACTGCAACAGGTATAGGTACCCGGGGAGGCAGGTGGGCCCATGTAGACTATAAGGCAGTTATCTCCCACAGCGGTGGCTAACCTGTAGCTGTTGCAGTTGTCTGAAATATTGTACGTAATACTGCTTGGCCCACACTAGCTTGCTGTCTTGCTAACACATCTACATAATAATGTTCTGTGTAGGTGTGCGGTGTAGACCATGTTGCAGCTTTGCAGATATGATCTATGGGTATGTTTCCTAAGAAAGAAAATGAAATGAATGAAAAGAGTCTTGTAAACGCGCAACTTAGCCCGAAGGCATCAAGGCGCCTAACAAAAGAAATCAGAAGCAGTAAAACAGTAACTACAAGTACGCCTTTGCAAACAGACAGGTTTCTAAAGCTTTACGGAAGCATGGGACGGAAGGCTGAACTTTAATTTCGCATGGGAGAGTATTCCATAGCTTAGGGGTGAATGAGGAAAAGGCCCTACCGCCCCATCTGCTCTTCCCAGAGCGCGGTACCACCAGCAAGTTCTTTGAAGAAGAGCGTAAGAGTCTGCCCAAAACATAGGGGGCCAGCAGTTTCTTGACCCCGCCTGCACCATTGCCAGACAGTGCACTATGAGTCAGGCAGAGCACCTTAAAGGTGATCCTCGTTTCAATAGGAAGCCAATGTAAGGCCTTCCTAGCTGCTGTTGATGATGCTAATCTGGGAGCGTCAAGGCCAAATTTGGCGGCCGCATTTTGCGCGGTCTGAAGACGCTGTATTAGGCCCTTGTTCATGCCGATGTATAGGGTGTTACAATAATCGAGTCAGGAAGCGACAAGTGCTACCACCACTTGCTTCCGCGCCTGGGGGGGCAGGTAATGTTTTATTTTCCTGAGTATTTTGATAATCCCCCAGCAGGTAGCGACCGTTCTGTTTACCTGCAGAGTCATGGACAGTGCAGGTTCGATCAGAACTCCCAGATTCCGCGCTGACTCCGTGGGGGTAGGGCAAGCTCCCAGCGAGGGCGGCCACCATTCAGGTGACCAGATGTTATTATTAGGGCCAAACACCAGAATGTCAGTTTTTTCCCCGTTCAACTTTAATGAATTGTAAATCATCCATTGTGACACTGCTTCCATGCAGTTCCTAAAGTTGAGCGGGGATGAGCAATCAAGGTGAGAAAGGGACACCAGAATCTGCGTGTCGTCTGCATAGGAGACTACCTCCATCCCAAAAGATCTAACCAACTTGGCAAGTGGGGTCACGTAGAAGTTAAACAGGGTCGGACTTAATGCCGACCCCTGAGGGACCCCACATTGCACGGGTAGGGATGGAGATAGAAAGTCTCCCAGCTTAACCCTCTGAACCCTCTGGTCGAGAAAGGAGGCCAGCAAACTCAAGGCCGCCCCTTCCACCCCTATCTCCCTCAGGCGAGATGTTAGCACCGAGGGGGACAGGGTATCAAAGGCGGCCGTGAGGTCTAGAAGGACCAGGATGGTGGAATGACGCCGGTCTACCTCCAGACGGATGTTATTCAATACGACCAAGAGGGCAGACTCGGTGCTATGGTGCTTCCTAAAGCCATGCTGGGATTGGTCCAGGAGATCTGAGGAGTCAAGAAAAACCGCCAGATGTTGATTAAGATACGTCTCCAGCATCTTTGCGGGTGCTGGAAGCAAAGAGATGGGGTGGTAATTCTTGAGCACCTCAGGATCAAGTGTGGACTTTTTTAGAAGGGGCTTGACCACTGCGTTCTTCCATTCAGATGGAAAGATGCCCTCTCTCATAGCCCTATTCATGATGGCAAGGAGAGAGGGGAGCAAGGAGTCTCTGCAATCCTTCAGTACTCTAAGGGGACATGGGTCCAAAGGGGATCCCGACCTTGTCTTGCTTAAAAGCAGATCAAGCACCTGATAGGATAAAGGCGGACACTCTACCAAGCTCTTGGGAGCAGTTAGAGAGATCTCCTTCGAGAGCGGAGAAAGGGGAACAGGCGGGGGAGGTGTAACAGATCTTTGTACTTCCAGATCCAGGTATATAACCGCAATCTTCGAGTGGAAGAATCCTGCGATTTTATCACAGAATTCCTGGGTACCTGCAACAGGGTCCGGTATCTGTAATGCACAGAGCGAGTCCACTATTTTAAAAAGATCTCTGGGAGAGGAAAGAGTCATCGTCAGGTTAGCAAAGTACTCTTGCTTAACTCTGATGATCTCCAACTTATACTCCCTAAGGAGCGACTTGTGTTTATCTCTCTCCTTTAGATTCCAGCTTGAACGCCAGAGCCTTTCTTGTTTCCTACACCCTTGTCTCAAGAGCCTAAGAGGCTCCGAAAACCAGGGTGCAGAAGGTTTCTTTCTGGCAGAGTAGCAAGAGGCGAGAGGAGCAAGCACATCAACTGCTGCGCTAATGGCTTTGGATAGTTCAGAAGTCGCTAGGTTGATGTCCTCATAGAGGTCTGGTTTATAGTTTTGCATGAATGGGGCCAGCGAGGTGCTTGTGATGTTCCTAATTTTCCTCTTAAGCTTGAGGTGACTTGAAACACCTGACTTAGCAGGCGTAGAGGCGACCAAAAGCTCCAAGGGGACAGCACAGTGGTCAGACCAGGACAGTGGAATAGGGACTTTGGTTTTAAGCCTATCATCATTAGAAAAAACTGCATCCAGTATATGGCCAGCCTGATGCGTGGGTTGTTTGACCAGTTGCACCAAGTCACATGCGGATAGTGAGTCGAGGAGATCCAAAGAGTCTTTAGAATCGGAGTTATCTAAATGAAAGTTTAGGTCACCCAAGACTGTTAGGTTGGCAGCTCCAAAATAGGGCTCCAGGATATTAAGGAGAGACTGGCAGAAGTCTGTTCTAGACCCAGGAGGTCTATATACCAAGATACCCGCAAAAGGCATAGCTTCCGGAGATTTGATAAAAAAGTGCAGGGCTTGAAAGAGATCGGAAGGCTTGGAAAGTTGAGTAGTGTGACAAGTGTAAGAGGTCTTATAAAGAATTCCAAGGCCACCTCCCCTACGCCCTACTCTGTCAAATCTAGCCAATGAGTATCCATCCGGCACAGCCTCAACCAGATCTGGTCCCGAAGACTCAGTTGCCCAGGTTTCGGTCAGAAAAACCCATGTGGGCTTTTGAACTAAATCAAAATCGCGAAAAGCTATTTTATTTTTCACTAAGGATCTCGTATTGATAAGAAAACCCGATTCTTTCGAGCTAGCCGACATAGGAGTCGAGGCAGAGGGGGGCCTAATATGACAAATTGCCGATGATTTGGCAAAGGTATTAAAACAGGAGCAATAAAATGCATCCTGTTGAGTATCAGGCAAACAAGTATAATGGCAAGGAAGTGATACAGGTCTCAGGCGGACCAGGTCCTGATATAGGGGACCTATTTGAGGAGGCATGTCAGGAGCACCCAAAGACCCAAGTCTCCTGCCCTTTAGCCCGTCCTTAGCGCGGACGGGCGCAGACGGGCTGGACTCTGGCGTGACTCCGGCGTCACTACGGCGCAAAAGCTGCGCGTAAACGCTGCGCGAAGAAAGGGCAGCTTTAAATGCAGGCCAGCGTGTCCACTCGGCGTACAGGGAGATACAAGCAAACAAGAGAGCCCGCCTACAATGCCCACCTTAAATGCAGGTCAGCGTGTCCTTGTGACAGCTGGTCTGCAAACCCAGATGGCGCCGTCAGGAGTCCAAGTCTCCCCCCAAGATGGTGGCCAAAAATCGTAGATGACTCACGGGACCCGCCGAAAGCGCGGTGTTAATCCAATTAAAGTGCAAGTATAGGGGCAGCGCCTAGCACCTAAAAACAGGGTAGATCCAAATTAAATTAAAACAAATGGAAAACGGGATATTTAAAGATCGCTATCGAACTGCAGCAACTCCACCCTGCAGCGGGCTATCTGATGTCCACTCGGCGTACAGGGAGATACAAGCAAAAAAAAAAACAAGCCATAGAAGCTCCTAGTTTGTGTGTGTAGTATGCTCTAGGGGGGAATTGTTAGAATCTTTTTCCTTTTGCATAGAATATTTGAATGCACTCGACTATCCACCTTGCAATGCCTGATTTTGATATAGGATTGCCTTTATGTGGTGGAGCAAAAGCAACAAATAGTTGTTTTGTTTTGTGGAAAGGTGTTGTCATTTCTATGTAGTAAAAAATTGCTCTTTTCACATCTAAACTGTGTAACTCACGTTCTGCCACAGAATCTGGTTGAGGGAAGAAAACAGGCAACTCAATAGATTGGTTGATATGAAAGGCAGAAATGACCTTTGGTAGAAATTTAGGGTTGTTTCGAAGAACCACTTTGATTTGGTGTATGTGTAAGAATGGTTCTTCTATGGTTAGCGCCTGAAGCTCACACTCTCTCCTCAGAGATGTGATAGCTATGAGTAAAGCTACCTTCCAAGTGAGAAATTGTATTTCACATGTATGCAATGGATCAAAGGGTGGATCTATTAGCCTGGTGAGGACAATGTTGAAATTCGACACTGGATCAGGTGGAATTCTTGGAGGAATGATTATTATAAGTCCTTTCATAAATGCTTTAATGATTAGCATTCTAAAAAGTTTTTGGTGAGGAACTACTGAGAGCTTCAACAGGGTTGTGAACCAAGGTTGTCGGGCCCATGTGGGAGCAACTAGGATTAATGTCAGGGGCGCCTGTCTCAGCTTCCGAACCACTGATGGAATGAGTGGGAGAGGCGGAAAAGCAAAGGCAAATATCCCTGACCAATTCAATCATAGCAGAAAAAAGAGAGAGGAGGCTCAACTGTCCGAGGGGAACGAGCACTAAATACCAGTGAAAACAAAATATTCCCCTAGGGTCTTATTTACCACTGCACATTACTTCCATGCACCCAACAGTAGCCATACACTCCCTCATGTACACAATCTGTGGGATATAATCCAACTGCAAACGACACCCCCTCTAAGTCTACAATGGTTGGACCATTCTTGTAGAATTAGAGGGGGTGTCATTTGAAGTTGGATTATATCCCAAAGATTGTGAGCATTAGGGAGTGTATGCCTGCTTTTGGGTGCACGGAAGTAATGTGCAGTGGTAAATAAGACCCAAAGGGCATATTTTGTTTTCACCAATTCATACATAGTACATTGCCCTTGGACAATGGGTGTGGATGTCTTGATGCGAAGCTTGGGCATTTTGCTTTTAGGTTTGTGGCGAACAGATCTATGTCCGGAAAAAACCCACATTTGGAAGAATGGGAGGAGAACTTGAGAGTGGAGTTCCCATTCGTGGGTCTGTTCTCTTTGACTACTGAGCAGTTCTGCAATCTGATTGTTTACTCCTGGAACGTGTTCTGCAAGGAGAAACATTTTGTGACGTATGGCCTGTCTCCAGATGGTCTGTGCTAGTATTGACAGCTGGAGAGTGTGTGCCCCCCGCCGCCTGTTTTTGTATCTAGTACATTGCTGTCATGCTGTCTGTACGGATAAGGACAGCTTTGCCTACTAGATGAACTTGAAACGCTTTGAGCGCTATAAAAGTTGCTAGCAGCTCTAGATTATTTATGTGAAGCTGCTTTTGCTGCCGGCTTAACATGCCTTGAATTGTACGTGCCTGGAGATAAGCTCCCCCAACCAGTGAGCGTTGAGTCTGCTGTTGACACTATCTGTGGAACCAGGTCTATGAAGGGCCTCCCTTTTGAAAAGTTGTGTGTACTCCACCACTGCAGAGCGATCGGTGTGGACGTCCACCAACACTAGATCTGATTACAGACCCTGAGCCTGGTTTTAATGACGCGCTAAGCACTCCTGATGGGGATGCATATGAAGTTTCGCATAAGGTCTATTAGTATGCAAGACGCCATCATCCCTAGTAACTGCATGAACACTCGAGCTGGCAATGAGTGTTGGATCTGAAAATGGTAGAGTAGAGTTTGCATGTTGTGGATTCTGGTAGGATTGGGGTAGGCCAATGTTTTTTGTGTATCTATTGTGGCTCCCAGATATGCCTGTGTGTTGGATGGCTGTAGATAGGACTTGGATAGGTTTACTGTGAATCCAAGATCGTGGAGCAACTGCACTGTTTTGTGAGTGTGACGGAGACAGTTTTCTTGCGAGCTTGCTTCTATGAGCCAGTGATGTAGATATGGGAACACGTGAATGTGTTGTCTTTGAGAATGAGCTGCGACTACAGCCAAGCACTTGGTGAAAACTCTGGGGGCGGTAGTTACTCCGAATGGGAGCACCTTGAACTGATAGTGCTGGCCTGCAACTAGAAACCAGAGGTATTTGCGGTGAGATGGAGGGTTTGGGATATGAAAGTAGGCATCTTTTAAGTCCAGGATGGACAGAAAGCTGTCTTGTTGAAGGAGCGGGAGGACTTGCTGGAGAGTGACCCTGTGAAAGTGGTCTGATGCACAAGTTACTACTTGTGTAACAATATATCTGTAAGCGACATTAGTTAGTGATAGATTCCTTACCATAGAATATCCCCAGGCGTCAGACTGGATCCGGAAACTTTTGCGTAGCAGTACCCTTGCGCGTCGGTAGGCGTCGTCTGCGGCTCCGCATCCGTCGTCGGCGCCGTGATGACGTCGTCGGAGTACTTAGACGCCGCCTCCGCGTGCTGACGTCAGTTCTTAGATACAGCTTTTCCGTGCCAGAAACGCAGAGCTATGCTAAAAACCAACACTGGTGCCTTGAAACTAGGGCCCTGAAGGGGATGACCTTAACCCTAGATATCGGTTCGCAGAACGGGGAGGATGGGTGGGTCGGTAAGGAATCTATCACTAACTAATGTCTCTTACAGATATATAGTTACACAAGTAGTAACTTGTGCATCTGAAAGAGACACGTTAGTGATAGATTCCTTACCTTAGAATAGATACCCCAGCAATACCATCCCCGGTGGTGGGTCTGCGAACCAATAATCACACCAGAAAGTCCTGGAGGACAGAACGGCCAAAGAAGCCATCCCTGCGGACTTGGCTGTCCAGGCAATAGAGTCTTGCAAAAGTGTGCAGCGAGGCCCACGTAGCTGCCTGGCAAATGTCCTGCAAGGCCACACCTCGGCCCAAGGCAGTTGTAGTCGCTGTGGCTCGAGTAGAGTGAGCCCTCAGCCCAACAGGGGGTTCCTTCTTTGCCAAGGAGTAACACGCCTGGATACACAAGATGATCCACCGCGAGATGGTCCGCTTGTGTTCCGCTTTCCCCTTCTTAGCGCCCACGTAACCAACAAAGAGTTGGTCATCCACCCGGAACTGGCGTGTGCGATCCAGATAGAATGAGAGCGCACGTTTTGGGTCCAGACGGTGGAGCCGCTCTTCCTCTCTCGAGGGATGCGGAGGCGGAAAGAAGGTGGGCAAGGTAATGGACTGCCCAATGTGGAAGGCCGTGACAACCTTGGGTAGGAAAGAGGGCCTAGTCCGCAGCACAAACTTGTCCGGATGGACTGAAAGGAAAGGAGGTTTACAGGATAGAGCCTGGAGGTCACTCACTCTCCTGGCAGAGGTGATGGCTACCAGGAAGGCAGTCTTCAAAGTAAGAAGGCGAAGAGGACAGTTGTGGAGTGGCTCAAAGGGAGCGCACATTAGAAATGTAAGAACCAAGTTCAAGTCCCACTGAGGCATCACAAAGGGAACAGGTGGAAACGTGTGCATGATGCCTTTCAGAAATCGATTTACAATAGGGGACTTGAATAAAGAAGGTTGATCAGGCAGCCTTAGAAAGGCTGAAAGGGCAGAAAGGTAGCCCTTGATAGTGCCCAGAGCAGAGCCTTGCTGGGCAAGAGAAAGAAGAAAAAGAAGAACCTCAGAAAGAGCGGCAGAAAGAGGATCCACAGCCTTTGCTGTGCACCATGCCATAAATCTGTTCCACCTGCAGGCGTATACCGACTTTGTGGAGGGACGCCTGGCTGCCAGAATGATGTTACAGACTTCAGGAGGCAAGTCAAATGGCCTCAACTGTCGCCGCTCAATCTCCAAGCATGGAGGTGGAGACTGGACAGGTTCGGGTGGAGGACCGTCCCCTGCTGCTGCGACAGAAGGTCCTCCTGAAGAGGCAGACGAACCGGGGGATCGACTGACATACTGAGTAGCTCGGGATACCAGTATCTTCGTGCCCAGTCCGGAGCCACAAGGACAACTTGTGCCCGGTCGCGCCTGATCTTCTTCAGCACTCTGGGCAGAAGTGGTATAGGCGGAAAGGCGTACAACAGACCGCAACTCCACTCACGACGAAAAGCGTCTCCGAGCGAGTGCCGCCTTGGAAATTCCAACGCGCAGAATTAATGACATTGCGCGTTCTCTTCGGTGGCAAATAGATCTAACCAAGGCTCTCCCCACTGCAGAGGGTCCACGACCCCACCCCGCCCTGTTTGTTGCAGTACCACATGGCGGTGGTGTTGTCCGTGAACACCTGCACTACACTCCCTCGGACAGATGGGAGGAATGCCTTCAGTGCTAGACGAATCGCCCGCAACTCCAAAAGGTTGATATGGAGCTGGGCCTCCGCCGGAGACCAGAGGCCTCTGATCTCCGCCTCTCCCATGTGGCCTCCCCAGCCCTGGAGGGACGCGTCCGTCACAACCACGTGCTCCGGTCGGGGAAGGGAGAGGGATCTGCCGCTGACCCAATTGCGGTCCGTGAGCTACCACTGCAGCTGTCTCGCACTGCCCTCCGAGACAAGGACATGGTCGGACAGGTTGCCCTGATGCTGGGCCCACTGAAACTTCAGGTCCCACTGCAGAGCCCGCATCCACCACCTGGCGTGATGCACCAGAAGGATGCAGGAGGCCATCAGCCCCAAAAGCCGCAGCGTCAACCTGACCGAAACTCGGGATAAAGGCCGGAATACTGGAATCAGAGCCTGTATATCCCGAACCCGCTGTTCGGGTGGGTGAACCCGAAACTGCGCCGAGTCGAGAACCGCTCCGATGAAGAGGAGTTTCTGAGAGGGACACAGGTGTGACTTCGGTACATTGATGGAGAACCCCAGCTGGTGCAAGAGGTCTGCCGTCATCTGGAGGTGGCTGACGACTGTCTGGGGCGAGCCCGCCTTCAACAACCAGTCGTCGAGGTAGGGGAAGACTGAAACCCCTAACCTGCGCAGATGAGCTGCGACCACCGCCATCACCTTCGTGAACACCCGTGGGGCGCTGGTAAGGCCGAAGGGGAGCACGGTAAACTGAAAGTGCTTGTGGCCTACCGTGAACCGCAGGTAACGCCGGGGGGGCGGCAGGACGGGGATGTGGAAAAAAGCGTCCTGCAAGTCAAACGCTACCATCCAGTCTCCAGGGTCCAGGGCAGCTAAGACCTGAGCTAGAGTCAGCATCTTGAACTTCTCCTTCCGGAGGAAGCCGTTGACGTTCCGTAGGTCCAAGATAGGGCATAGGCCCCCTTTGCCCTTCTTGGGTACCAGAAAGTAGTGGGAGTAGCCACCACGTCCTACTTCTGGCCCAGGAACGCGCTCGATGGCCCCCTTGGCCAAGAGGGCCAAAACTTCCTCCTGCAGAAGCCGCAAGTGATCCCCCGATACGCTGTGGTGTCGCGGTGGCATGGCTTGTGGGGTCGTCTCGAAGGGGAGGGAGTAGCCCCTTCGGACGATCTGCAGCACCCACCTGTCCGAAGTTATAGTGCGCCAGTGAGAGAGGTGATGGCGTACCCTGCCCCCCACTGGCATCACATGGGCCGAAAAGCTAGGACTAGGAGGACTTTGAGGCGGATGCTGAGGGGGAGGTTGTGGGCTGGCCTCGCCGTTGAACCCGACCGCCTCCAAGGCGATTTCCACGGCCGCCACCGCGCTGGATGTTAGTTTGCGGCGTGTGGCTGGCAGCACGTGTGGGGACGCCCCTTCCATGGCCACGAAAAGGAGCGAAAGGCACACGATTGCTGGTGCGGGGCCGAGAGGCCCAAGGACTTGGCAGTAGCCCTGGAGTCCTTAAAGCGCTCAAGCGCATGGTCTGCCTTGTCGCCAGAAAGGCGACGGCCATCAAACGGCATGTCCATCAGAGTGTTCTGGACATCTGCCGAAAAGTTGGCGGACCTCAACCAGGTGTGGCGCCTAACCGCCACCGTCGTTGCCATCGCTCTGCCTAGTGAGTCGGTGGTATCCAGCCCACACCGGATAGATATTTGGCTGCGTCCCGACCCTCCACAAGGGCTTGGCAGAGTTTGGCCCGTACCTCCAAAGGACACTCTGGCAGCACTTCCGCAACCGTCTCCCACAGAGAGTGGGTGTAGCGGCCCAAGAGGCATGCGGTGTTGGAAGACCGCAGTCCCAGACTAAGGGAGAAGATCTTTTTCCCGTACTGCTCGTACCTCTTGGATTCCCTGTCCGGCGGAGCAGACGGGAATGCGGTCTGGGAATTAGAGGCCTGGATGACCAGACTCTCGGGGTGGGGTGGGTGGACAGGAAACATGGGTCGCCCGGGGCTGGGCGGTGGCGTCTGGCCACGTTCCTATCTACGGGCGAACCCGTAGCGGGCTTGGACCAAGTGCCCAGAAGAACGTCGGTCAAGGCCTCATTAAAGGGCAGCAGAGGCTCGGCTGAGCTTGACTGCGGTTTAAGGACCTCAGTGAGGAGATTAGTCCTCACGGCCACGACGGGGAGCTCAAGGCCCAAGGCCTTGGCAGCCCTCATCAACACCACACTGTAGGTTGCCCCCTCCTCCGAAGCCACGGTAGGAGGGGAGACAAAACCAGTGTCTGGAGAGGTGTCCAGGCCACTGGCCTCCCCAAGGTCTCCTGCCCAGTCCTCATGAGACTGACACTCTCGGGTCAGAGGGTCCTCAGACCCCTCCCAATCCTCCTCATCACCCATCTCCTGATACTCAGGGTTCTCAATCAATGGGGCCTGTTCATAGAAGTGAAACTCCCCAAGCGCCGTCTGGAGTGGCGCCCATCGGGGGCCGTCCCGACGTCGGAACAGGAACGAAGGAGGAATCGGGGACGGCGCCGCCCGAGGACGGTGCCGGAGGCGACACCTGATGGTCCGACGCCGGGGAGGTCGTAAGGTCCACCGGCGACAACCCAGATCCCGAAGAAGGTCTAGAGGGGTCCCGCGGCGCCGGGACCCCTGGACCCTGCGGCGCCGGGCCCGAAGGCACCGGCGGTGTCGGGGTGTGGGGCCCGAAGGCGCCGGGCCCGAAGGCGTCGGGCCGAAGGCCCCGACCCGCTAGAGGCCCCAGACGGGTCCGCTGGGCCCGAAGGCGCCGCGGAGCCCGTCGGACGAGAGAGTTTCCTCATGGCCATGAGGAAGCGCTCGATCTCCTCTGGCGTCACGTCTTGCCCAGGGACCGGAGGGTGTGGAGCTGGACGCGGCGCCCGCGACTCTGACGGAGCCGCGTGGGTGGTGTCACCCGAACCCCCGGCTGCATCGCGCGAGCGTCGGGGGGGGGGGGGGGGGGGGGAGTCCGAAGAGCGATGACGCCTCTTTGACTTCTTGTGCTTCTTACCTGACGACGACTTCGACCCGGAGGAGTGCGGCCTACTCTCGGAACTGTGGTGGCTCCGAGCCCGCGACCTGTCCCTCGACCTCCCGTGGGACCGAGACCTCTCGCGGCGCGGGGCCGACTGCCGGAGTTCGAGTAGCCTGCGGGACCGCTCCCGCCTGGCTTTCGAAGAGAGGGCCCGGCAGTCGGAGCAGGCCTTGTCGTCGTGGTCAACGCCTAGACAAGTTAAGCACAGGTGGTGAGGATCCGTGACCGACATCGTGCGGTCGCAATCCTCGCAGTGGGCGCCGTGATGACGTCGTCGGAGTACTTAGACGCCGCCTCCGCGTGCTGACGTCAGTTCTTAGACACAGCTTTTCTGGGCCCTACGGCACCGATCGGAGTCGTAAGACTTCGAGAAATGATCAAAAATGACCCAAAAAGTTAGTCAAAAATTGACTAAGGGTTACTGCTTTTTCCAGATCTGTGCTTGCTGGCTTGGAAAAAAGAATAACTGACGTCAGCACGCGGAGGCGGCGTCTAAGTACTCCGACGACGTCATCACGGCGCCCACGACGCCAACGACGGACACGGAGCCGCAGCCGACGCCTACCGACGCGCAAGGGTACTGCTACGCAAAAGTTTCCGAATCCACTCTGACGCCTGGGGATATTCTAAGGTAAGGAATCTATCACTAACGTGTCTCTTTCAGATTGAATGTATAGATTTAGTTCTTTGAGGTCTAGTATAGGTCTGAGAGAGCCGTCCTTTTTGGGAATTAATTAGTACAGGGAGTATACCCCGGTCCCTTAATGTTTTAATGGGACTAGTTCTATCGCTCCTTTGTCCAACAGAGAGCGAACCTCTTTTTTTTTTTTTTAGAAGGGTAAGATGTTCCTGTGACATTGCGTGTGATCTTGGAAGAATGTTTGGGGGAGTGTCTAAGTTCCAGGCAGTAACCAAATTGGATAATTTGTAAAACCCATTTGACTGAGGTGATGGTGATCTAGACAGGGAGAAATTGACAGAGATGTCCCCCTACAGGAGTGGAATGATCGGGGTAGCGGAAGGAAGTCACTGTTAGTAATTTGCAAGGGAAGTGTGTGTGGAGTTGCCGCTGCGTCTTCCCTTACCATTATTTCCTCTAAAAGCTCCTCTAAAATAGCCTTTTGATGAGGGCGATTGGTTGTTGCCATAGTAAGAGGAGGAGGGCTTTCTGTGGAAATATTTTTGGAGCCACCCCTTTAAGAGGAGCACCGAAAGGAACCCCGTCTCGCAGGTAACTAAAGCCCCCATGGACTTTGTAACCTCAGTGTCCTTTTTCATTTTTTCCACTGAGGTGTCCACTGCTGGACCAGTTCCTTATCAAAAGCTTGATTGAGAAACTGAGGCCTGTACCTCAGGTTTGAAACCTGAAATTCAGGGTCAGTATCTGTGTGTGGATCAGTATCATAATCCTCCCATGGGTCAACATCTTGTGGCCTATCCTCATCTGCATCCCCTTCATCCTGTGGGTTAGGCGATAGTGGTGGTAGTGAATTAGTGGGCGCTCACCAAAATGGCGTCCACCGCCCCACGAGAAGCGAAGATCCTCAATTGTTGGTGAAAGGTCCAAGGAGCTGACGCTGCAGCGACATACCACTTGCCGTGGCTGGTTGGAGCGGACTACTGATTCTAAGAGCACCGAGGATCTCGTGAGAGGAGAGACACTCCACGGGGGAAATTGCAGCAGCAGGCCCCAAAGTGCCATGCTGCGACTCGGGAACCCCAAGGTGCGTGGGAAATGAGAGAGGGGACCGGAGAGTACTGGGAAACCTGTTGGATGGGACAGAACCCAGCAAAACAATTACCTGGTGGGTGAGGGCTGAAAAACACTGTTGTGGCGAGAGACGCACGCCATGCCTGACCCTAAGGTGGTGGTCTGGCTTTGAACACAGACGAATAAGAGAGACTCCCTTATCTCCTGACTCGCTGCCTCGTTCACAGCGGTAGAGAATCGATATAGCGGGACCGGCGCCCTGCCTGATCACCAAGCAACCTCAAGAGCACCCCACAAACCTGATTCCATCGACCCCTTGCACACCCTGCCGTGGAGCCCTGACGCTCATTCAAAATGGCGCCCATCGGTCGGCGATTGACGGAGATTCATAATGGTAAGTAAAATACACAGAGCTGACGCTGCATATCATCTGCCGTGGCTGGTGGGGAAGGCTTCCACTTACAAAATCGCTAAGTAACCTATAGGGAACGACTCTTCACTGGAGGAATCACCGGAGCAGGCCCCAAAGTGTCATGCTGCAACTCGGGACTCTCCAGGTGCATTAAAATTGAGGGGGGAAGAGACCAGAGAATGTCGTTTCGACAGCAGTGGTGATGGGATGCGAAGGCTGAGCGATTGTGCATTCAGGGTGGATGCTGTGCGTGCAGTCCGGGAGAAACGCTGCATGGAGGGACCGCTTTGGCAACCCTTGATGACTTATGGTAGAATGCCTGACCCTAAAATGGTGTTCTCATAACGATGTGGGTCATAATGCTACACTGGCGCTGTCTCTGAGTCCAGGGATCTGATGTTTTCTCCAGGATTTTTAGCACTGTGCTTTTCATCCAACTTTAGAACTGGTGGCAACTAGAACTAGCCACTGAGCCATGGAGACCAACCGACTCGACCTGCCTGACTCTAAGATGGCTGCCACAACCACACCACTCCTACCTTGCCATCCTCGCAAGCTCCTACCACCCGTCTTCGGTTTCTAGCCTTCTGATCCCCTCCTGAGCCTCACTCCTCTCTGGCCATGCCCTCTTTTTCCATCCCTCTGCAAACGGACCTCCTGATGCACTACAAGTAGGGAAATGAAGTCCCCTTGGCTACTGAGTGTCCTTTTCCAGCGAATCCCACACAGTGGGTTTGCTGAGAGGTTTTCGATGGCCGCACCCTCTTTCTCCTCCACTCTGCAAACGTTGCCTCATGGGCACCACTATTTGGGAAACCACAGCACCCACAACTGACACCAGGCCTGAGGGATGGGGTTCCCGGGGCCTAAAACGGTCCGCACAGCTTTTTGGGGTATGAAGTCCAGTTAGGTACAGAGGGTCCTTGTGGGCCAATGAGCCCTCTAGTTACCTCCAGTAAGTCCCTCACAGTGGGATTGCTGAGAGTTCTTCTGAGACCACCCCATTTATCCACCACTCTCCAAACGCGCCTCCTAGCGCACTCTTGGTTGGAGGATGAAGTCCCCTCGGATGCGGAGGGTCCTTGGGGGCCAACTACCCCTCCAGTAAGTCGCACACAGCAGGATTGCTGAGAGGTTGTCTGAGCCCACAAGCCATGTCTCAACCACAGTGCAAACACGCCTCCTGGCGCAATACTGGTTTGGGAATGAAGTCCACTTTGATACTGAGGAACCTTGGAGGCCGAGAAGCCCTCCTGTTACCTCCAGTAAGTCACTTACAGCGGGATTCCTGAGAGCTGGTCGGAGGCCCAGCCCCCTTTCTCCACCACTCTGCAAACTACCAGTTAAAAAAACCATAAAATTCACTTAAAAAACCAAATGTTATAGGGATGGTTTAGTTAGGAAAAATAATTTTTTTAAACTTCGACGTTCACTGAAAATCGAAAGGTTACCGGGCTGTTACAGTTGGCTCAGATTTCCCTCACACAAGACCAGTGAAATTCAGCAGTTATAGTTACTGGAGCTAACTAAAACTTAGGCCCTGCAGTGCACTGCTTATGACCTCTCATTACATCACTCATGACATGGTTAGTGACATCACTGATGACATCTCAAATGACATCACTGAAGACACCATCCACAGAACCACTTACACCCCTATACAATCACTCACATACCCATTCACAGACCCATACCAGTACTCACATACCCACTCACTCCTACACACAGGCATTCACACAGCAACTCACTCACTCATATAGCCACTCACTCAACTTTTCACTCACCCAAACAGCCACTTATATAACCAGTCACTCACCCGCACAACCAGTCACAGAGCCACACACTCATTCATACAGCTACTCACACACCCACTTATCTACCTACAGTCACTCATATACCCACTCACTCAACCATACTGCCTTTTAACACAGCCACTCACTCACCCATACAAGCAATTGCACACCCACACAAACACAAATACTTCCATACACATTCACACATTCATACACGCGCTCAAACATCCGCTCACTCACCCATACAGCCATTCACAGACACTTACTCTCCATTACAGTCACTCACACACCAAATCACTTAACCAAACACCCAAACAGCGACTCACTCACCCATACTGGCACTTACACACCGAGTCACTCACTCATACAGACACCCAATCCCTAATACAGCCTCTGACGCACCGTCACTAACTGATACAGCTACTCACACAGTATCTCTCACCCACACAGCTACTCACACATCCACTTATACAGCCACATACATACCTATACACAGGATACAGACCTATACACAGCCACTCACATAATATATGTTAGTAGTATCACTCTAGTAGTGCACCTAAAATACTAATTTAACTTTTGTAGTGGGTTACTATAGATGTGTAGCACCCATAAACTCTTAAAAACACTTATACTCACTTGATGATGTCACCAGTGATGTCAATGACCATGTCATGAGTGATGTAATATGCAAGGTCATACGCAGTGCCTTGCGGGGCGTAAGTTATAGTGAGGTAAGGTAACTAGAACTGCTGAATTTCACTGGTTTTGTATGAGGGAAATCTGAGCCCAACAATAACATCCATGTATCCTTTATTTTTTTAATATATATACATAAATACAAATTTCACTTGCATGACATATACTTACATTTTCATTATAAAGGCAGTGCATGGTAAAGGCATTGCAAGGTAATGATAATGTGTGATAATGACTGTGGTAAAGGTGGTTTCCCCAGACTGGGGCTACCAGTGTAAGCGAAGGGCTGGGGTGATTCTGCTGGCAGTACTTGAGGAGGCAATGTGTTATCCCTGTGCACTCAGTGAATCAAAATTTAAACTTTTTAAAATAAATTAGGGGCGCTCCAGTCGTTGCACGTGGTCAATACGTGCCTTAAACAAATAGCAAGTGTTGAGGGTAGGTACACCTCTCCTCCAGGCTGAGCGCAAATCAACAACGAAACACTAGGGTTTCTTAATCAAAGTTCATGAATTTTAATTCCACGATGTGCAAAGTTCTACTTGGTATTTAGAGCATAATTCAAATGAGTCATCATAGCGAGCATAATCACATTCTTATGTCATATTATTCACAGTTGAAGCTCAATTATCGTCCACCCAATGCATTTCGGGTCATGCAGTGGTGACCCTTCGTCAGGGGTCTGTAAAAAGGGATATACAGGACCAAATTAGTCACTCCATATGTCAAGCAAATCATACATGCTTAAACATGCTGCTGAACCACCTTATATCCATCAATATCCACGTGAAACAAAGCCAGAAAACATGCAATGTGCAAGATAAAGAAACGGAGCACCGAAATTGAGAACCCGAATATCAGAAATAAAGCGCTAAAGGTGCAGCCAATCTAATCAACATGCGTTGCGTCTGCCAAATCTATATCAGTGCGCAGACAAACTCAGACCCAAGTGCCTGGAAAAACGATCAAGTAAAAGAGTGAGAGTGCACTTACGAAAAAACGGACGCTGCCGCGTCTCGAAGAAATCTGTCGTGTGAACACCGTGCAACAAGGCTGTGAGTAATAGGCTGTGTCCCGGTCATGTGATCGGAACCGGTTGACCAATGGTGAAAGGTGTGTTAATGGAAACCCTACCACGTGATATGAGTACCAAGGCTTCAGTGTCAGGAAGTGAAACGAAAGACGAGCGTGCTGTGGTATATATCAATCACGAACACAATGACTAATGTAATGTGGCAAAGCATAAAGTGAAAATACAATGCAAAATGAAAAGACGAATCAATATCGGCACAAAACAGAAATGACAATAAACAGGTTAGGATGAGACAACACAGTAATGAACGTTATATACATATATCATGGATGGGGAACAGTGTTGATCAAAGGCCAATGCAATATGTATATTGGATCAAAGAAAGCAAGAATGTTCAATACGATCATTTAAACCCACTGGATGTGTGGAGTTCAATTTTTTTATCCAGTAAAGTTATGCTCTGAGTCTCTGTTTTACAGGATCCATGTCTGGGCGTTGTGTGATAATCTCGAGAATCAAAAATCTTAATTGGGAAATCTGATGCCCAGCTTCTTTCCAATGACAAGCAAGTGTGGATTTAACATTTGCCAATCTAATGTTACTTTTGTGCTCCGTGATGTGCACTTTTATTTTCCGTTCGGTTTGTCCAACGTAGATTTTCCCACATGGGCATTTAATTGCATAAATGCAATTCGCCGTGTCGCAAGTGCTAGAATGATTCAAATCAATGGAGTACCCTTTAGTCGGATGTGTGAAGATGTTGCCAGTGATCACATTATTACAATGTACGCAATTTAAGCATTTTAACATTCCTTTCCATTTCTGGTTGACTTTTGTGGGTGCATTGAGTAACTCTGTAAGATTTTTTGATCTTTGAAATGCGAATGTTATTTTGTCGCTATATAGATCTTTTAAATCCGGTTCAGTTTGGATGAGATGCCAATGTTTGTTGACTATCCGTTTGATTTTATTAGATTCCGTGGAATATTTCATCACACAAACTGTTTTCTTATCCGGAATGGTTTCTTTGGGTAAGAGTAAGGTATCTCTGTTCAATTTTTGGATTTTGTCCAACGAGGTTTGTAGAACATTCTGCGGATATCCCCTGCGTTCATACTTGGCGGTTTGAACCATTAACGCGGTTTTCAGATCTTGTTCACTAGACGTGATTCTTTTCAATCTGATATATTGGGATGTGGGAAGATGTTTTTTAAGTGCATCCGGGTGGAAGCTTTGGAAAAGTAGGCTACCGTTTCTATCTGTAGGTTTGGTAAACACTCTGGTTGTAAAAGTGTTGTTGGTTTTTGTGACTTGTACATCCAAGAAAGATATGGAATCATTGTCAATGGTGTGTGTGAACTTGATTCTTTCATTGTGAGTGTTTAATGTCTTATTGTTCATTACCAGTTGTTCTTTGGAACCTCGCCAGATTAAAAAAATGTCATCAATATAACGCTTAAACATGATTAATCCTTCAGTCCATGTTTG
Source organism: Lissotriton helveticus (assembly GCF_964261635.1). Taxonomy (NCBI): domain Eukaryota; kingdom Metazoa; phylum Chordata; class Amphibia; order Caudata; family Salamandridae; genus Lissotriton; species Lissotriton helveticus. Next base: position 1,038,088,977 of record NC_136063.1, read on the forward strand.
ATTGTTGAGGATATAATCGGTCTCAAATTTGTGCATAAAGATGTTGGAGTATGAGGGTGCCCCCCCAAAACCCATCGAGGTTCCATTACATTGGTTAAAGAATTGTCCATTCCATTCAAAATAACTGTGGTATAATGTGAATTGCATTAATTCCAATATCAACAATTGTTGGAATTCCTCAAGCTCACTGTTCAATAAACACCACTCCAATGCTTCAATACCCTCATTATGAGGGATGGATGTGTACAATGCTGTAAAATCTATCGTGCAGAGCCAATACGTGCATTCTGCTTGTAAAGACACAGTTTTCAATAAATTGAGAAATGCCGTGGTATCCTTGATATATGTTCCGCAGCTTTGAACAATTGGTTGCAGAAATTTATCAATAAATTTTCCAATTGGTTCCGAGATAGATCCACAGGCGGAGACGATGGGTCTGAAAGGAGGATTGGTGAGGTCCTTATGGATTTTAGGCAACATATACAGTTGCGGTCTCCTAGGATACTTCAAAGTGAAAAATGCATATGTTTTTTGACTGATCCATTTCATAGCTAATGCGTGATCCAATATTTGTTGCAAAATTTGTTGGTACTCTCTCGTGGGATCTCCTTCCAAAGGTAAATAAATGTCCTGGTTACGAACATGAGAGTTGACACTGTTCATGTAAAAATCAGTATCCATCACTATGAGTGCACCACCTTTGTCAGCTTTTTGAAAGGTGAGGTTCTTGTCTTGACTCAAATTTTTCAAAGTATTCCATTCTTTAGAAGATAAATTGCTTTTGTTCGGTTTATTGAAAGGAATTTTTTAGACTTCCGACATGACAGTTCTTTCAAATGCTTCAATCATTTTATGTGTCGTTGGTGCACAAAATGTACTTGGCGGTTTGAAATCTTTATCCCATGTGTCTGTTGCAGGTGTTTCTTGGCTATCTTTGAAAAAGAATCTTAATTTCAAATTTCTGAAAAATTTAAACAATGCGATTTCTGTCTCACCAGGATTCGATCGATAGGTAGGTACAAAAGTAGTTCCTTTATTGAGAAGATTGATATGCGCCTTGGTTAGCTGTTGCGCAGAGATGTTAATGACTAAGTTGTTTTCTACATCTGGCTCCTTGTCCTTTTGGCTACTTCCTCCTCTGTTTCTTTTCGCCCTTCTTGTTCTGTACCTGTTGTTGGAGGGGCATTTGCTGCCGGGCTGATGTCTAAAAAAGCCGGTTGTGATGTTGTGGTTTGGCTGGTGGAGGGTTTGGTGAGTTGTTTCATAATGGTACTGGTGGTCTAGATTGTGCAATCTCAGAGTCGGAGACAACGCTTTCCTGCGAAGAACTCGTGCCTGGTTTTGTAGATTGTTGCTGTGGTTGCCATTTTTTCTGATTATATATTTCCGCCCAAGTATACACTTCTTCGAGCTTGTAGTCCAAAGTGTCACGTCGGTATTTGCGTACCTTTCTTTCATTTACCTCCTTTGCGTAGCGATCTAGCTTAAGATTGATATCTTCCAATGTTTTATCAAGATCCGGAATTTTGTTCATTTCCACCTTCAAATTGTTGATCTCTTCTTCGATCTCAGATAGTACCTTAGACAGTTATTCAACGATCAGAAGGATCAAATCAAGGGAACATTTATTTAATATCTGGTACCATTTTTCAAGGAATTTTTTGCTATTTTTACAAAGCATTGGCTTAAGAGCTATCCTGAGGCCCCGGGGTATTCTCTGATTTTTATGATAATTTATCAGTGTGGTTGCGTGCAACCTTTGCTCAATTTCTTTTTTGCTCATGTATTCGAATTGTCTCAATAATTGTGCCGTGGTGGTTTTCTGTGGAGTGAATCGTCTGGTCTCCTGTATGAGCCAATAGATTTGTTTTGCGGCCTCAGTGGTTTATCCGAGAGTTTCGGCTTTATTCGTAGTCAAGAGAGCAATATCGTCTAGTTGCATCTTCAAAATTGGTGCACCAGTGATGGGGTTGACAGAAAGTACAATGAAGCAATGTGTTATCCCTGTGCACTCAGGGAATCAAAATTTAAACTTTTTAAAATAAATCAGGAGCGCTCCAGTCGTCGCACGTGGTCAATACGTGCCTTAAACAAATAGCAAGTGTTGAGGGTAGGTACACCTCTCCTCCAGGCTGAGCGCAAATCAACAACGAAACACAAGGGTTTCTTAATCAAAGTTCATGAATTTTAATTCCACGATGTGCAAAGTTCTACTTGGTATTTAGAGCATAATTCAAATGCATCATCATAGCGTGCATATCACATTCTTATGTCACATTATTCACAGTTGAGGCTCAATTATCGTCCACCCAAAGAAACCATTCCGGATAAGAAAACAGTTTGTGTGATGAAATATTCCACGGAATCTAATAAAATCAAACGGATAGTCAACAAACATTGGCATCTCATCCAAACTGAACCGGATTTAAAAGATCTATATAGCGACAAAATAACATTCGCATTTCAAAGATCAAAAAATCTTACAGAGTTACTCAATGCACCCACAAAAGTCAACCAGAAATGGAAAGGAATGTTAAAATGCTTAAATTGCGTACATTGTAATAATGTGATCACTGGCAACATCTTCACACATCCGACTAAAGGGTACTCCATTGATTTGAATCATTCTAGCACTTGCGACACGGCGAATTGCATTTATGCAATTAAATGCCCATGTGGGAAAATCTACGTTGGACAAACCGAACGGAAAATAAAAGTGCACATCACGGAGCACAAAAGTAACATTAGATTGGCAAATGTTAAATCCACACTTGCTTGTCATTGGAAAGAAGCTGGGCATCAGATTTCCCAATTAAGATTTTTGATTCTCGAGATTATCACACAACGCCCAGACATGGATCCTGTAAAACAGAGACTCAGATCATAACTTTACTGGATAAAAAAATTGAACTCCACACATCCAGTGGGTTTAAATGATCGTATTGAACATTCTTGCTTTCTTTGATCCAATATACATATTGCATTGGCCTTTGATCAACACTGTTCCCCATCCATGATATATGTATATAACGTTCATTACTGTGTTGTCTCATCCTAACCTGTTTATTGTCATTTCTGTTTTGTGCCGATATTGATTCGTCTTTTCATTTTGCATTGTATTTTCACTTTATGCTTTGCCACATTACATTAGTCATTGTGTTCGTGATTGATATATACCACAGCACGCTCGTCTTTCGTTTCACTTCCTGACACTGAAGCCTTTGTACTCATATCACGTGGTAGGGTTTCCATTAACACACCTTTCACCATTGGTCAACCGGTTCCGATCACATGACCGGGACACAGCCTATTACTCACAGCCTTGTTGCACGGTGTTCACACAACAGATTTCTTAGGAGACCCGGCAGCGTCCGTTTTTTCGTAAGTGCACTCTCACTCTTTTACTTGATCGTTTTTCCAGGCACTTGGGTCTGAGTTTGTCTACGCACTGATATAGATTTGGCAGACGCAACGCATGTTGATTAGATTGGCTGCACCTTTAGCGCTTTATTTCTGATATTCGGGTTCTCAATTTCGGTGCTCCGTTTCTTTATCTTGCACATTGCATGTTTTCAGGCTTTGTTTCACGTGGATATTGATGGATATAAGGTGGTTTAGCAGCATGTTTAAGCATGTATGATTTCCTTGACATATGGAGTGACTAATTTGGTCCTGTATATCCCTTTTTACAGACCCCTGACGAAGGGTCACCAATGCATGACCCGAAATGCATTGGGTGGACGATAATTGAGCCTCAACTGTGAATAATGTGACATAAGAATGTGATTATGCACGCTATGATGACGCATTTGAATTATGCTCTAAATACCAAGTAGAACTTTGCACATTGTAGAATTAAAATTCATGAACTTTGATTAAGAAACCCTTGTGTTTCGTTGTTGATTCGCGCTCAGCCTGGAGGAGAGGTGTACCTACCCTCAACACTTGCTAGTACTTGAGGAGGCGGCAGGTCGAGTGGAGGTGGTTGAGGAGGAAGAATTTATTTGAGAAGTTTTATATAGCACAAACTTGACCATTCAGGGTATCAGAGCACTGCACAAAGAAGCAGAGAGGGCAAACAAGAGATGCACATAGTAAGTACTGTACATATAACATGCATGGCATACAAAATGAGAAAAGGAACAACTAGAAAATAGTAGATAAAAAGTAACAAAATTGCATAGTAGAATGGGAATCCAGGGCACCAAATAATAGTTAAATTGGGTGGAATGTGCAGAGAGGGTACGTGGCGTCCTTAAGCATTTTGGATTTTTTTATTTTTTTTATTTTCAAATTGCAAAAATTCGTGCATATATTACTGAGCAAAAAAACTATTTTAAAGGGGACCCCCCCCATATTACATGAATTACATTAAGGGATTGGGGAAAAAAAGGGCACAGGTATCCAATAATAGAAAACAAATAGGGAAGTCAGAAGAGAGAAAAAAAAAAGAGAGAAAAAGGATAAGCATGAACAATAACACAAAGTGAATATATATTCCTGTATGTGACAATTTCTGTAGAGAGAGAGAAAAAAAAGAAAAAAAAAAAGAAAAGAGTTTCTTTTCTTTCTTTTTTTCCCTCCCTTCCGTAATTAAAAAAAAAAACAGAAGCAGTAGCAGCGATACACTTTTACTCCGCCGGAGTAAGCCAGTCAGTGAGTTTGCCCCAAACCTCTACAGCCTTCTTCCGGCCCCTACGTCCCTTCCTAGCGTAGACTGCTCTTTCAAGATGGTATGTAGCTACAAATCGTGCGAGCCATTGTGAATAGGAGGGAGACTCTGAATCTAGCCAGGCTGTAGCAACGCAGATTCTCCAGACGGCCATGGCTAGAAAAATGATTCCCTCCCTTTGAATGTGTGGTGTTTCTGCTTGCGTTCCTAGCATGATAATGGTAGGATTTAGGGTGATTGGTTGAGAAGAGATTTGTCTTAAACACCCCTGTATTCGGGTCAGGATGGGTATGAGCTTTGGACAGGAAGCAAAAATATGTACAGAGTCAGCTCCAAATACAGCGCATCTAGGGCAAAGAGTGCCTTGGCCTGTCCCCATTTCGCAATTTTGTTTGGAGTGAAGTACAAAAAGAAAAATGTTTTGAAGTGCTGTGCTTGTAGTTTTGCAGAGAGCAGGATGTTTTGAGACAGGGTAAGAGTTAAAAAAAACGTTTTGAGGGACTCCAAGTTTGCCGTGCCACTTGTCTGCAACGTTTTGGAGGTCGTCCGGCATCTGATTATTTAGAATATTGTAGAGAAAACCAATTCGAGGAGTCAGTGGTTTCCGCAGCCCATTAAGAAATTCCACCTCCGTGAATCCTGAGGCGCCCTCAACCTTTCGAGAGAGAAAGTTGTGGATAGACAGGTATTTAAAAGCATCTTCTCTCTTAAGGTTGTGCTTAATTAGGAGATCAGAGAAGGGAATAACTCCCTCGTTAGTGATTAAGTCCCCCAATTTAGTGATGCTTGCTCTGTACCAATCAGAGAAGTAGGCTTTCCCAAAAATATCTGGAAGGTAGGTGTAGTTTAAGATGGGAGAATAAAAGTTAAACCTGCCTAAACCCAGGCTTCTGCGAATATTTCGGAAAACCTTAAATGAGTTAAGCAGGGTTTTGAATCTGGCCCTTTTAAAGTATCCAAAGGTGGTTTCTCGTAATAGACATCCCCAGGTGTTTTCCCCCACCAGCAGTTGGAATGGAGAAGGCAGTGCTATCGATTGGGAGTTGGGTTGGTCTTTAAATAGTTCGGAGCTATATTGCATGACAGAGGCCCAAAAGTACAAAGTAATATTAGGAAAGGCCCAGCCGCCCCGATCTTTTGGTAGACATAATTGTCTGAGAGCCCTCCTGGGTTGTGAATACGACCAAATAAATTGTGTGTAGATTTGCTGGAATTTCATGAGGCTGGCTTTATTAAACTCTATGGGGATTGTGCGGAAAAAGTATAGTTATTTAGGAAAAAAAAGTCATTTTGATGACATTGCACCTGCCAACTAAGGTGAGATGAAGGTTGTTAATTTGTTTCAGTGTTTTTTTAGTTTGCGTAGCGAGCGGTAGTAGGTTGTTGGTGACAACTTCGTCCAGGTTAGAGGCTACATAGACTCCTAGGTATTTGGCTTTAGGGACTATTCTGTAATCGGCCAAGGTGATTTTACTGTTAACTATTATCGGAGTCTTATTTTTATTAAGGGCGTAGCCAGATATTATGCCAAATTAACTTGCTTCTAATTCCAGGTACGTTATGGCATTTAGAGGATCTGGTGAAGTTATGGCCAGATCGTCTGCATAGGCTAAGATTTTAGTGGAACATCCTTGGAAGTCGACTGGTAAGATATATTGATTGTTTTAAATATGTTTGATAAAAGGGTCCTGGTATAGAGCAAAAAGCAGAGGGGAACAGGGGCACCCCTGCCTTGTGCCACGGGAGATCTGAAATGGTCCAGTTAATTGACCATTTATTGTGACGCAAGCGGAGCGTTTTAAATATAGCACAAACTTGACCATTCAGGGTATCAGAGCTCTGTACAAAGAAGCAGAGATGGCAAACAAGAGATGCACATAGTAAGTACTGTACATATAACATGCATGGCATACAAAAATGAGAAAAGGAACAACTAGAAAATAGTAGATAAAAAGTAACAAAATTGCATAGTAGAATTGGAATCCAGGGCACCAAATAATAGTCAAATTGGGTGGAATGTGCAGAGAGGGCTGTACGTGGCGTCCTTAAGCATTTTGGATTGAGGCACAGGCTCTGAGGGAGTGCCTGACGAGGTCTTCTCGACAAAAGCCAACATCGTACAGGGTAGAGGCTCCCAAATCTTCAGATCTTTGGAGGACATCTTCCCAGCATGAGGGTGGATGAAAATACATTTGCATCTTTCATCAATTTCCTCCTGAAGTCTTTACAGGCTCAACCTTTGTGAGTCACTGGGGCCGGCAGTGGAGGGCGGCCTCACTGCTGAACGGTGTGCAGGCACGCATACATCCTTGGAGTTCAAATGGTGCTTTGGATCATATGTTCGAGGGTTGATGGGAATCGAGGCTCTTGGTCAAGTCCCTTTTCAGCTCCAATGCCATGCCTCGGTATCAACCGGAACTCGGAGGTGGCAGAGGGCCTATAGGCAGCAGTGCCCTGTATCCAGGGCTGGATGTCTGACCCAGAGTGGCAGATGTCCAACTCAGTGTGCAGCTTTTTGAGAGATATATGGTGTTCTCAGGGTTCACCCATACTCATGACCCTTGGAGTCCACTTGGTTCGAGGCCAAGTGGCGGTGTAGGTCGAAAGAACGTGGTCCTCTTCTTGCTTTTCTGGCTTGAGGGCACTGAAGTCTATTGCCTCTGGGCTGGTGTATCGGAAGGCCTTGAGATTATACATCCTCCTCTTCCTCTGAGAGTCCACTTCTCCCAATATTTCAACGTGGCATCTTCCGACTCCCGCTGCATGCTGATGTGTGCCCGGCATTCATCTCTGTGCTGTTGAAAGTTCTTTTTGCACTGAAGGGCTGGGTAGAAGATGCACCTTGTGTCAGTTGTCTGGCGAGAGGCAGAGATTAAAAACCCTATGGAGGTCTCACAAGAGTATTCGGAGAAGGGCATCCACTCCATCGCTCTCTATGCCTCTTCATTCACCAGCGTCGATGGAGTTAAAGAACACGGGCTCAGAAGGGGCGAGGGCACCCAGAGAATAAGGCATCTGTGATTATCTCTGAAGCGCCGAAAAGAGAGAGGAAACTGAACAGGTGCAGAAGAAGTCTTTCTCGATGACCAGAATGAAGATCTTTCACATGGGCTCCAATTAACGAATGAGGAACATGTCCGGGAGTTCCAACAGTATGCGTACGAGCCAGATGGTGGAAAAATCTAACAATGGAGTCGGTGACCATGTGCATTGCCAAATTAAAATCAACTCCTGCCTCTCTGCACCATCACGTGTCAAACTTGGAGTCCCTCAAGGATCGATTCTCTCACCATCCCTCTTCAATATCTTCATGGAACCCCTTGCAATTATTCTGAAGCAAGCAGGGGTTCAATACCATCACTATGCCGATGACACCCAAATATACCACAAAATCAAATCACCTAAGGATATCCTACACCTCAATACCACGCTTACCAAGATCCAATCCTAGTTTAAAGCAAACCATTTAAAGCTGAACCCGGACAAAACGGAATTAATACTGTTCTCTCCGAAAAGTAACGACCGACCTATCCAAGCCTGGCTCAAAAATCTGAATGCTCTAAATTGCTCCTTTGTCCTATCGGATTCAGTAAAATCTCTAGGAATTACCCTGGATAAGAACCTGTCAATGAAAAACCACATCAAGAACTCTGCAAAAGGTGCGCTTTACTCCCTAAAACACCTCAAGAAAATTAAACCTTTCATTCCCCAGGATGATCTTAAGACAGTTGTACAATCCCTAGTCCTTTCTAAACTAGACTACAGGAACGCAATCCTAACAGGTGCACCAAAAGCTCACCATGCCCCACTAAGGTCAGTTCTTAATATGGCAGTTCTGGTGGAAAAAGATTTGAACACATCACACCTTCCCTCAAATCTCTCAACTGGCTCCCCATGGAAGGCAGATGTATTTACAAACTTTCCTGCAACACTCACAACAAGTCCCTTCACACCCAATCCCCAATTACCTGAACAACAAACTGGTTAAAGCAGGAAAATCAAGAACTCTGAGAAGCACCAACTCACTTCTTCTCATCCCCGAAACTCAAAAGAAAACCTACCCAGTGCCGATCCTTCTCTGGTAATGTTCCCAGGATATGGAACACACTCCCTGCGGACCTCAGATGCAACCCCTCTTTCCCTGCTTCAAAAAGGACCTGAAACTCCTGCTCCTCAACCAATACTTCCCTGACCAAGTCAACCAACCTAGATCAATAGACCAATGGTCTCCCCTCTCACTCTGACTTTTTCTAGGAGGGGGGTCATCTGACTGATTCAACCACCTGCGTTCTTCACTCCCCCAATGTATATTTAAGTGTGATGTATTTGCTCATATATTTTATGATTCCTCGTGTTCTACGATGTTGTGCAACTTCTTTTCTTGTGTGTGTAAAGCGCTGTTACCCCCGGGTCTAGCTGGAGCTATATAAAACTTTATAAATAAAAAAATTAAATAAAAAAAAAAATAGAGTACAGAATGCTTTTCACATCACCATGTTGGTTTGAAATGCAAATGCTCCTTCATTCACGGATGGCACACACCCACTCCCACCCCTGTCCCGGCCTGAAGGAAGCAGATTAAGAGCTCTCCGTGGCGAGAAGAATGCGGCCATTCTCACGCTGATGTGAGGCAATCAATCAAAGTGAAAGTAAAGCCACACACTGCCTAAAAAAGAGTAAATATGCTCTTTATTCATGACAACAACAACGATTATTCTAAGGCGTACAAACACCAAATCGAGCTCCATTTTTGGGGGTAATATTAGCTATTAATTGAGAGGAAATAAGAGGTGGCCTGCACTGTACAGAAACGGTAATGTTATTACAGGAAGATCAAAGGATTCAAAGCAAAGTAGCAGGCATCGCGTCTGCCTGCTGGCTGCCTCAATAAAAGCGTGCACACACAGTGTGTGACTAGTTTGGGGGAAGCACCGGCCGGGCCTCTCACTGGCTGCTGGCAGTCTGTCTGTCTACCTGTGAAAGGCCCGGCCCGTGTTCCTTCTAAATTGGTCAAGCATGCTTTCACTTTCATTCAAGCTGCAGGCTGCTGTTAGCCGTCAGGTCACTCGGCGGTGTTGGTTTATTTATTTATTTATAAAGTTTTATATAGCGCAAACTTGATCCCGAAGGATATCAGAGCGCTTTACAATTTGAGGTCACTTCTATTAATTGTGCTGTAAAGCAGAGGGCTACAGTTCTTATATGATGTTTAATGAATCCTAAGTGTTTTTTATTAATTTATTTGAATTTATGATAGTTTGCAGTGTTAATCGTAGTATTGACTTTCCTTAATATGGTTGATTTTCTAATGTACATATTGCGCTGCACTGTGCACTTTTAGGTTTCAAACAAGCCAAAATAAAGTTGTTTTGGGGTCTCACATCCTGCTTAACTATGTAATTCTGTGTCAGGGATTAAATTACACAACAATGCTTACTTATTTAGTCAGTGGCACAGCTTCTGACTCCTCCCTGGGCTAAACAAAATTCGCCCAAATGAAAAGCTGTATTCTGGCAGTGATACACAGATCCTGCTCACCTGTGTGTCGTCACTGCTCTGCTTTCTGGCTTCAGGTCGAAGAAATCTTCGCCCAGCCAAAAGCATGCACACACAGCAGAGAGCCAAGAGCCAATGCCATCATCCGCCACCCCCTCAAAGAAAAACCTGGATTTACCCAAGTTTGTTCACCGAGCAGCCAGCACAATTTATTGCTAGCTGCTCGGTGTTCCAGCTAATATTTTTTTAATCCCCCAAGGTTGGCAGGGCGGCACCCATCTCGCCTACGAACACCTGGTTTTACCGGGTACGGACACACACATGCTATATCTACAGGTGACGAGGGGCAGTGGCTGCAGGGTACAGGTGCAATCTAGCCCTAGCTGTCTCCGCCAGCGCCACCTGATTCAGAAGACAACTCCGCCCAAGTGTGGCCCTAGCCTCCTCTCACCCCGGACACTCAGACTGCCTCTACCCACACAATACACCATAACGCATGGACCCATCACTGGTATTTGCAGTCTGCTTAGTGCAGATGGTAAATATCAGAGGAATAGTCCCCAGGAGCCAGGAAAACAATCAGATCTCCACCTGGTATATTTAGGCCCACAGAGTTATTTGGCATTCTTCGAACTAACATTTTTTATAACCAGCAATAGATGCAAAGATGCTGTTCAGAATGGAAGATTTCAGTCCCTGAAATATACAAATCCCAAATCTGGAAAAACTCATAATGAGTACTTTATTTATCCAAGCCTTTACAGCACTGACATAGTTCACTTGCCCACTCCAAATAAAGCTACTTTAGTATTTATTGTGATATATATATATGAAGAATGCCAGAACCTCAAAGTGTTTTTGGCTCTAGAGAAGCATGTGACAGAAGAAGAGAGTGGAAAGAATTAAGAGGCTCATACATAGTTTGATGGGTATCCCCCAGACCATAAGACGATATTGCCTTCACTACTTTAATGTAGAACCATCACCATGTTTAGAGATCCTCACAATGAAGGTGGGATCTCTGTGCCTTGAGGTCTGATACATCTGATGATGTGCTTCTGTGTAATATCTATCCTTCAATGCCCTATTTTCTGGAAAGTCATCCCCTCTTCTCCAGAAGTGAAGATGTCTTTCTGAGATTTCAGAGCACTCTGAGAACTTAACTTTCCTGGAACTGTCTAACGAAGACCATCTTGGGTGCATAGCCAGTTGCACTGGACCTGCCTTTCTGCAGCCCATGACCCATTGGCATCAAGGCGATAGCGTTCATTTTACATTCCTCCATTTTCCATGATGTGCTTTGAAATAACTGCAAAGCCGTTTAGATGGCGTTCAAAGACTTGAATGAATAAAATAGGATCAGTGTGAGTGAACTCCGGGCCCATTCGCCCAGTCTGCGCTAAGGCACTTCAGCAGAGTCTTCTCCCTCGAGACTTATTGCGCATTTTCCATTGAGCGCCAGGATCAGATGGATGCGGTCTCTATGCCAAGTATAATGAAATGCCCCTCTATGCTGCGGGGTAAATACTGAAACACATATTTATGATATTAGTGCAGTTCAGAGAGGAACCAGCAAAAACTCTCCTCACGGACACGGATCCTTTGAAGCAGAGCCCTTTGTACTATAATTATTCATGTTTATTACGCTTTTTATGTCCATATTCCATCCTTTTGTAAAGCGGTCTGATATCCTTCAGGATCTTGTTCGCGCTATATAAAACTTTATAAATAAAAAAATAAAATAAGGGAGGAGTAACAGAGTACCTGTTGACTTGAAAAGACTTCTTTGAGCAAGAATAACGTGCAATGATCAAGCCCAACACTAGATGGCAGGAGTATGCAGTGCATGTGTATCTTCAGCCACACATGCTATGAACTATTACTTACCAGGGCTAAACTCAACAATCCAGCACTTATAGGGAACCAGGGTAGATGCAGTTGGGTGGGGGGAAGTAAAGTTAGTACATTGTGTTCTAATGTTCGTGTAATTTTGCAGATAGTAATGCCCACCTCTATGCTGTAAATTCAAATACGATATATTGAACGTAATAAACTCACTTAATGTGGACCATGAGAAATCACCCTCAGGGCTTTCTATTAAAGTAACGTAAGTTTTAAAAAAAATCACCTTCAGGGCCTAAGCCTGCCAAGCAAAGAGTGTGATTACAAACAGCAGTAAACAGGTCCACCATTAGCTCTAGCTCAGCAATAAATTCAGCAATTCTGCTTTTACTTCTGACATATTAAAATTCAGTCAGCCTCCAATTATACAGGAGTCATTTTTAACAAATTCTGACCCTACTAAAAGAATTCCAAACTTCATCTCAACCTGTTAATTACTCAAGTGAACGTAAGCCTGCTAACAAAATCTGTGATAAACACTGTACCCTTCAGTGAGTTCACTGAGACACCAAACCCATTCTCAACAATAAGTCATCTGTCACCTATTAGTTGTTCACTAGAAACCTAGCTGGGCAAACAACACTTCCACTTTCTAAGAAGGTGATAAGAGCAGAGATTTGATCAAAGCATAGGATTGCCAGCAATTCCCTCCGTCTATAAAATAACACCTCACTGTGCACAGCTTGTTCCGTTTCCACAGCCATTTGCTTTTAAATCACATTCCCCATCACTGTCATCTGCATCAATGTACTTTCAGGTCCTGTGGGGTATGGAGACCAGGTGGGGGTTTGGATCCAACTCTACACCTGTGCAGAGTAGATCTTTGCTACCTCCTTCAATATGAATTTCTCGGAGCATGTACTTTCTTTTTACACCAATTCTACTCTGTGTGTGTTCAAGGATGTGGGTTGGGCCTTTGTACAATATCTTAGTCACGCGGGGTGAAACAAAAGGTATTAGACACTAAGTGCACATATTTACTTAACTGTTTCTTAGGATCCGCTTGCCTTCCGGACTATTTCAGTATAGTCGGCAAATGTGGACTTGACTATTCTGGAACTGTGTTGGGCCAATCCCTAAGTTTTCCAGGAGCATAACCAAGCACCGAGTTGCTCCTTTATCATTCTTTCAGACTGTCTGCTCTCTGTTCCAGAAGGCATGCTTGCCATATTTGTTCTATTACAAGAGTTTAGATTGTAGAGGTATCATTGTAAGTGCCAGATCCCCTCCCTTCATATTATGTGACTCAAGAAGAGACCTTAAGTACAAGCCTGATGCTAGGGGGCGCTAGAGGGCGCACATGCAGAATGGCCGCACTTGAGTGAGGCTCCTGCACGCCTGGAATCATAATCCTTAATTTATCCTGGATAACCAGCATGGGAGCCTGATCGGAGCACATACGAAGGTTCGGTACACTGTGCCCTACACTCGGTGAAGATTTGGTACGAATCCGACGCGGAACTCCGCAGAAAACAGCGCAAACGCTTCCGGCCGGCAGCAACACAACAGAGGGAGAGTGCGACTGGACGGCAGCTGAGAGCTACGATACCTCGCGGCTTGCCGCCGGAAGTACAGGCCTGGCAAATGGCGCCACTGCAATGAATTAGATGAACGCTGACTTTTGTGTTGTGGCGGTTTGGGGAGCACCGGGGTAGCGCGACCAGGGGAGAACTGCCATCAACTATCTCGAGGAGAAGGTTTATCGCCGGCAACAGACGACAGGTACAACGGAGGGACAGATACGCGTAACGTAGCTGGAAGCTGTGCGGTTGCTGGGTGAGCCGCCATTGAGAGTGGAGCAGATTGTGCTTGCGGCGGGGGACAATAGACGACTGCGACCTCGCACAGGCTTTGGGGGGCTCCACACAACAGGGGAGCTGCTGAACTGCTCTGTGTCTGTGCTGCCGTGCAGTTCGCCCCGGTGGGACCTTCGCTGCCTTACTTGCGACCCCCCCCTCGTTAGAGGCACCGCGCTGGAAGAACTGCCCCCTGGTCGCGAGTACGGTCGGTGTATAGGACTTGGCAGCCTATGGTGGAGGCGGAAGGGCCGCATCGTGGCTCGGGCAGTATAACGCTTCGAGACTGCCCAGACTACACAGTAAGGCTTTTATGGCGCCGCACGCAGAAGCAGTAGGATACATGGCCTGGCAGTGAGAATTGCGGATATGCTGCCTATGCAGACACAAGAGGAGCGTTGATACCTTTGAGGGGAGGCCACGCGCAACGTGGGGCTCCGTTGACCCAGATCGGGGATAAGCGCTACTCACATTCGCCAGCCGATACAACTCGCTGGAGCCCGGTTCACAAATACCCTGCATCCCATATAGGACATTGTCTCTGGGGCGCTGCGAGGTGGGCACTGATATAGCGTTAGCGGCTCATACATCTCTGCGGGGGCGTTCACGACACACTGTTGCTGATAACCGATTTGAAGCCATGTGGAGTAGTGTGGCTCACTGGTTAGAGGCGGCAGACCCGAGAGCAGAGGACGGCCCGGGACCAGGGTTCGATTCCCGACGCGGCAGGTTTCTGGACCAGGGTCAGCGGACTCGATAATTCTCTCGCCTCGGTGCCCACTCTGATCAGCGATCACACTCGGCAACTCTGGGCACTAGCTTGCCTCATCTTCACTAACGGCCCCACCAGACCGCCGGGGATGCCTGGTCTCACCCTGGAGATACCCATTAAGGGACCATCTCTCAGGGAAGCCAGGAAGGGTTTCGCAGCGGTCGAAGCGCGGAGGTACCCCTTCGGGAGTGATTCCAGCGCTATATAAGCACATAATTAATTAATTAATTAAGCCACAGGCTCCTTCCCATATAAGACTCCTGGACAAGCTACTTGGTGTATAGGACTATAAACTCCGGCCTTCACCGGGAAACACGTATACTGCAAAATCTATTTACTACCAATAGTCCTGGAAATGGACATACCATGGGCAAACCGGATAATCGTCAGACTAAGTTGGCCTTCGAGAACACGGCTCCCAAAAAAACCGACAAGGAACACGACGGATTTAGGTGGATCACAAAGCCCATCGACAGCGGGAGCAGGCGCCAGCTCTTCCACAACGGATATGCAACAGCTTATGCAGGAAATGAGGCAAGGCTTTGCCACTGTTGTAGACAAGATGGATCGCATGACATCTCGGATGGACGCTATGGCACACAAGCTGGATGTCCACGAAGAACGACTCACGGAAACTGAAAGGCGCATTTCAACTAACGATGACACCACAGCCTCACATGCCACGCAGCTTACAAGAATGGACAATATCCTCAGAGTAATTGCCACCAAGAACGAGGAATTGGAAGCGCGCAGTAGGCGAAACATCCGCATTATAGGTGTGCCGGAATCCACCAACACGGGGCGTATGGAGGATTATGTGGAGAAGATCCTCCTTGCTGCGGTCGGACCTGAGGCGTTTTCCAAGCAGTTTATAGTCGAGAGAGGACATCGTTCGCTTGGTCCGCGACCTAAGCCCGGTGCACCACCCAGACCCATCATTGCACGACTCCTCTGCGCAAGCTAATTAAAACCTATCGTGTGAAGGAGTCAATTTCTCCATTTATCCTGATTTCACACCAATTGTACAGGAGCAGAGACGTAAGTTTTTGGAGGTCAAAAAGAAATTTCGTACTCTGTAAATAGACTATGCTCTTTTGTACCCGGCGAAATTAAGAGTGACTCACCAGGGGAAGCAGCATTTTTTCATGAACCCGCAACAAGTCGAAGATTTCCTACAAACTTTGCAACGAGCTCGTGCGAACAATGGAAATCGCGATGAAGACAGGCAGGAGGATGACGATCTGTTGGCAGGTGACCTCTAACACGAAGTACCGGCACACGAGATACTGCGCTATCCCGGTGGCACTCACTAGGAGGACTATATGTGAGCTGCTATTGTATATGACGGATGCGGGAGAACCAAAATAGCGTTGACTGATGTTGAACTGCTGGTAGTAATGTATTCCAGGCACCACCCACCTTCCCTAGAATGAGCCCACACAGAGCTACACGAGGGAAAGGGTAATGGTGTAGGGGTGGATATGTGCATACCTCGGATGCCTCCGATAGGGTAAACCCCAATGTTGATGCTTGTTGCAATACTGTTATTGGGGTGTTTTTCCGATGTTATGGGTGGGGGTTGGGTTAGGAACTCTGGCAAGTTGGGGATGCTTCAGTGGGAGGGTGATGAGGAAGGTCTTTTCGAAATTTGCATTGGAATACTTATGGACATGAGAAGGTATACAGTTTTTGTGCAGGACAAACAGGGTTGAAACAGACTGGAATACAAGGTGCACAGGTTACTACATGATGGGCAGATGCTGCCAGGTGAAACAGGGCACAGTACCAACCTGCCTGTACAAGTTTCCCTGGATGTTACTTTGACTGAATTGCACCAGTCCGTAGGTGGAGGAGGGGGTGAAAACAGGTACTATGATGTAGAGGGCATGGCACACGTCAATATTATCAAACTATCGGTGGGCTGTGTGGGTGAGTCACAGGGAGAAATCAATGCTATAGTGCTTATCATGATATTACTCGATTATGGCTGTTAATAATGGAATGTATTAGCTAACTGTTATGTCTTGGAATGTCAGGGGGTTTAACGATGCGATAAGGGCAGAAATGTTATAGCTTACCTGGAACGCCAGCAAGTGCACAAAGCATTATTACAGGAATCTCATTTAGCACCTCGGTTGACTCATGCTTTTGCGAACAAATGGGCAGCGGTCAGGGTATTCTCTTCCTACTCCTCGTATTCCAGAGGCACTGTTATTCTGGTCAAGAAGGCGGTACAGTTTACAAAGCTTGGTAAACTCAGTGATACGGAGGGCAGATATGCCATGTTGTGGGGGAGACTGGGCACCAACACAATCACCATTGTTAACTGCTATGCTCCTAATGTGGACAACCAGAGTTTTTTTACTATATTGTGGGTGAAAATTGTTGATATTGGTTCCAAGCACATACTTTGGGGCGGGGATTTTAATGTTGCACTGATACCTGCATTGGACAGAGCAGATGGCTATGCGCAATATAATAAGAAGTCAAGAGACGTACTAAGTGGTATTATAGAAGAGGGAGGCTTACTTGACAGCTGGCGGTTTTTACATCCTGGTAAGAAAGAAGGTACACATTTCACATCCCATACCAACACATGGGCTAGGCTTGATTACTGTCTCCTCTCCAAAGGTCTAAGCATAGACATGGGCAAGGCCCTTCACTTAGCCAGGACTTACTCGGATCACTGCCCGTAAAAACGGTGCTGGTTCAGCTGAAATTACCAGGATATGATGTAGTTAGACCCGCATGGAAATTACAACCCACAGCCTTGCTGGATACTGTCTTCAGCACAGAACTGGGAGAGGAAATTGCTAGTTTCTTCCCCCAAAACAAAGGTTCAGTGAATAGTGTCGAAACAATATGGGAGGCGTTCAAAGTCACTGTGAGAGGGTTCTGTATCTCTAAAAGTTTTGGGATATTGAGAGACATTAGGAACACTATACGTACACTGGAACGTGAGCTGCGGGCATTGGAGGTGCAGATGGTGAGAACTAATGATGGGAGACTTCACAAAGATTTTAGGAGGAAATTGTCGGCTTTTGAAGCGGAAGCGAATAGAGAGGTGAAGTTTAGAGGGAAACATTGGGTTGCTCGCAACTACTGTGAGGGTGAAAGACCAGGACGTGCACTTGCAGAAATTGTTAGGCATCCTAGGCTTGGAAATAATGTACAAGAAGTAGTCACAAAGGATGGCGAATACTGCAGAGATACGGAGGGCGTACCTTTCACACGCATTATAAAACGCTGTACACGACTCAAGGGCATACGACGGATGGTGTCGAACGATATTTTGAGGAAATAGCGCTGTGTTGGCTTGAAGATTGGCACAGGCAGTTCCTAGCGGCTCCACAGGAACTAAATGAGATTAGGGACGCAATAATGTCCCTTAAAAACGGCAAAGCATCGGGAAGCGATGGTCTGCCGGCTGAATTTTACAAACATTACATAGACATAATGGCACCAGTTCTCAAAGAGGTTTACGAAGAATCTCTAGAAGTTGGCATCTTACCTCGCTCGATGCGAGAGGTGATTATTACCTCCCTCCTAAAACCAGGGAAAGATCCCTCAGATTGCGACTCTTACCGTCCATTGTCTCTCATCAATTGCAACGCCAAAATACTGGCTAAGGTACTCGTCACGCGTCTCTCCTTGCTAATGACCAAAATAGTGCTCCCAGACCATGCCGGATTTGTCCCGGGGAGTTCCTCAAGCCACAATCTGCGCACCCTTTTTTCTCGCTGATCCAAACCATCGCACCTGACTTGCCTGTAGCAGCTGTGTTCCTAGATGCTACAAAAGCCTTTGATTCGGTTGAATGGCATTACCTATTCCCCGTATTAAACAGAATGGGGTTCCCCAACATGTTCATATCTTGGATCCGACTGTTATACACACAACCCACAGCTAGAGTTCTGATTAATGGCCGGCTGTCACCACACTTCTTGATCACGAGAGGCACTCGACAGGGCTGCCCTCTCTCCCCTCTATTGTTTGCTATGGCAATAGAACCCCTAGCATGTCGGAAAAGACAATTACATAAGGCGAGTGCGTTTAGATGTTTCCAGAGGCAAATAGGGTTATCGCTATATGCGGATGAATTGACACTATACGTTAAGGACCCCCAAAGGAACCTCAATCCATTGCTGAGAGAGATTCTCGTATTCGGAGGGTTGTCAGGCATACAGATAAATTGGAAAAAGTCACATTTTTTTCCACTCACCACAGCTGTCACACGGTTTCAGCTGGATTACCCACTTGAGTGGTGCGACTGACCTCCGCTACCTGGGTATACAGATATCTACAAATAGGGAAGAGACGCTACGTTTGAATTATGGGACGGCGATCACCAACCTGACGGACACAGTAACGCGCTGGATCTCACTACTGATCTCGTTAGCAGGCAGAGCATCTCTCATAAAAATGATAGTTTTACCATGCTTCCTATATCTGTTCTCAAATATACCCTATTAAACAGGCAGGTTTTCTTCAAAACACTACGCTCCGAATTAATACGCCTGTTTTGGGGAGGTAAACAGCCACGCCTTAAATGGGCTACGATCACACTGCCATATGATAGAGGAGGGTTTGACGTGCCGGATTTTGAAGTGTACTATTTGAATGCACAAGCACAATACGCATTTCACTGGATGGTCCCGACACCCTTCATGCCGCAGTTAGCAGCAGAGGATTGGGTGGCACATCCGCTCCCATTATCCGGCATTATACACAGTCCAGTTTCAGCGCTCGACACTAATCCCACCACGGTCTCATGCACGATAGATGCCTGGCAACGAATAGCACGTAAATTACAGGTGGAGCTGATATATTCCCCGCACATGTCACTCACTTATCATCCACTGATGCCTCTCTTACAGGAATCGGGGTTTAAAGCGATGTGCAGACGCCTAGGGATTACTACATGGGGAGAGCTATTTCACGAGGGACGCCTAAAAAAGAGGGAACAACTATTCCAGGGACTCCAGCCTACCCCGCTAGAAGTGTTCTATTATATATGTCACTCACAGGGATTGAGAAAGGTATTACCGGATTACCCAGCTGAACCTACGATAACCGTCCCATTGGCTAAGATGTAAAGCTCGGGTGCAGATGGGCACTTAGTATCAAATATGTATAGGAATATAAGAATACACGGCCCAGAGATTGACAGCCAGGCCCGTATGAAATGGGAAGAGGATATTGGAGGTACAATCACTGACGAACAATGGCACTACTGTTGTGCAATGACCGCTCACATATTGGCGAGCTGCCGTATCAAAGTGATACACTATAAGGTATTACAATGGCATTACTATACGCCAGTACTGAAGCTTAGATTTAGATTATCAGAAGACGATAGGTGCCTAAGATGCAGGGCGGAGGGGGCAGGATTCATACATCTAGCATGGGAATGCCCTGAAGTATGGGCCTACTGGACGGAAGTCCATACGGCACTTCAAGAAATTACTGGAAGCACCTTCGAAAAAAATCCACTGATTATGCTACTGAGATACACAATGCAGATGCCCAAGCAACATAGGACATTTATTGCCTTGGCACTGCTACTAGCCAAACGTAGAGTAGCATGCCAATGGGGGCGAGGAAGGGCGCCTAAATTTAAGGATTGGTTATTAGACCTCACATATAATCAGGAACAAAATGCGATATATGCAGACACATTACCAATGAAATGCAGACCTAAGGATATTTGGGGACCCTTCCAAGTATATTTATTGAGCACTACAGGCACATCTAGCAATGAGGAGTAACTGATGAGGATACTGACACACCCTCCGTACAATAATAAAGGACTCTTAGACACGATTCAATGTATAGTCTTTACACTTGCTATGATAAACACATATGACATGGGCATTACACAACCCTACTAGTAGGAGGCAAATGACAGTACTGAGAGTAAGCTTACGAGATCAATGCCCATAGAAAAATTGCACTTCATGGCTCATGTTACCAGGTTTTCATGACATGCAGCTAAGTTGTAGGATATAAATTTAAAGGATGATTACCCCAGGCTTCCCCCCTGCTTCTATTTTTCCCGTTTACTCCTAGACTCTTGTAGTTGTTTATTTTGTTGCATAATTGTTCAAAGACTATGTACTACACCTGTACCGAAATTGCGTTCATGCCCTGTGTCCGCCTACCATGGAATTCCGATGTTTTTTATGTAATATCGCAATGATGATGACTTTGCAATTGCCCTATTTCTGTACCTGTTTATGTTTTGAAATAAAATATAAATAAAGTTTAAAAAAATAAAAATAAAGTACAAGCTTGATGCTTATGGATAATCGAATAACTATGTTTTCAATCTGGCCTTCGATTGAGGTCCTAGTCATGATTGTAACCATAAGACCTGTAGCTTTAACTTCTATGCCCATTTCAGTTGCTCACCATTTGCACATTTTTAAAACACCTGCTGCAGGATTTCAATTTTTTTATGCAACTCATCAGTCCTATGCCTTAATGTTTAGTCCTTAGCCATGTACATTTGTACTCCTTGTACGATTTTACATCCAATCTTGTTTATGGAGTGCTTGGGTTTGAAGTGAAACTTCACTGGCCTCCCCAAATTTCAGCAGCACATGATGACATAGAAAATGTTTTATAAGCCTTCCTCAACCTAGTAAGGAAAACTCAAAATCTTTTAGGCCAAATTTCAATAGCCTTAGTGCCATCCAAACTGGAAATTAGTGTATGGCAGGGTAATCACATTTGCAGGTATATGTAAGCAGCTGCAGTATTTGAATGTTTTAATAATTCTGCAATGCTCATGCTTGGTTTAACAGCTATCCCCCAATCAGCAAGCCATATTACATATGTAACTTAATGATGCTTCGCTTGCTGAATAAAATAGCAAGTAAAAATTAGAGATTATTGTGACAATTTCACCTCATTTCAGCTAGGAGCGCCATTGTAATTTTTCTATATAAAAAAAGAAATACTTACGAAGATCTTTTGTCTGCATTTGTGTTGTTTTGCTAAATTTACTGAAGAAAGGATTTTCTTGAGTCAGCAACACCTTAATGTCTGCCATTGATACAGCAATAATCCTGGCATTAATGAAGGGATACAATGTGTATATGCCCTAGTGGGAAACAACACAAACATGTTTAAATACTGCATGATTGCTTTTAACAACTTTGATGACAGACTTGACAATACTACGCCATGTATTCTAACTAGGTAATACCAAAGCAGCTGCTCACTGTGACCCATAAATATTTTCACAATTGTCAGATAACATACGATTTAGCATCCCCAAAGACTATCAGCAAATTCCTTAGGTATCAACCAAATTACAGTGGTATTAAGGGATGGGTAGGTTTAATGTGGAAGTTTGGTTTCTGTGATCCGAGGACAGTCGTGTGACTCAACTCAAACTGTGACCATCTGAGTTATTTAACCACTGACGTCTTGGGATACAGTACTATTGGAACGCACACTGACCTTATGTCCCTCTTTAGCACTAGACTACATGGTTAACTAGAAAATGCAGTCCAAGGATTACTCAAGTAACTGAGGCTAAGTAGCACCTCAGAATAGTAAATTACAATACCACTCAATAAGGTTACCCTACAGTCAGTGCTTTTTTTTCTCCTCTTTTTTGTAAGTTCGCAAAACACTTCCTTCAAGTCTATGGAGATGCAGCTTAATCAAAGATTAAGTTGTGATGGCTAAATTCTCGAATTACGTATTCATACAAAATTAACTTCAGTTACATAAATTTCTCAAATTACATGAGATCCTGTAATGTTTACGATTGGGAGACTGGTTCGCATAGAAAATGTCTTGCAGACTTTTTCTGCTCCAGCTTCTCTCCTACTGGTACCTCGTGTGGCTTTTTTTAATGACCTTTAGCATGAAATGTCACATGAGATACCAGCGAACCGTATTTTGCATAAAACAACACTTTTCTTACATTTTCTAATGTTATTTCTGGAGGATAATATATCTAACAGCAGATTCCTCAACCTGTTGAATCCCCTAAGGCACCTGACTGGATATGTAAATGTCTCCATCAATTGCTCCTGAATGTAGATAGGTAGCACTGTCTGACACCATGGTTGCCTCCCCATATACATTTTGGGCATGGGGTCACATATAGGTGCAAAACTCTGAGCACAAGTCACTTAACTACATTGTGCACCCTTAGAAGCAGATTATCAGTATAAGACTGAGAACCATGACCGTGTTTAAAATCTAATGTAAAGCCTTATTAACACAAATGGGTCCATTCCAAAGAACAGGCTGAAGGAACTGCGATGAAGAATCTGCAGCTAGATTGAGTATCTATTTGAAAGAGTTACTGAAGATCAGTAATTTCTTCGGATGGATATTTTCCACCACAGATGCCTCACCTTGTAGTGTGTTTATCTAGGTACCTGAATCGATATTCCTATTATTTGCCCTTGTGTGGTTATAAATCAATAATATCCCTACAACGGCATAGAAACCCTTTTAATAATTCAGTCATAGCGCATGCTGTCACATTAAGCAAGCCTAATCCTCCAGCCCCCTAGAAAGCACACCGAGTTCTTAAACAAATCCAAGCCTCCAGCAACCTGGGAAATCCCTGCTGCTTTGTTTTGATTTCGTCCGAGAACTCCTGTAAAGCACTGTAAGAACGACCAGTTCTTAGTGACATCTTTATTGACGTCTTATGTCCAGCCTTACGTCAAACCCGGCACCTTTCAGGTATAAATATACCAACGTTGCCTTAAGCAAACACACAGTGGTAATCCTGGATCAGAGCAGCTATCTACTTCCGAAGAGCCCAGCTGATGCGAGAGCCCACGGACGCTGCCCCTACCTTTTGACGCGCTGAGAAAGACGCTGTCTTTTCTCCTGCCGAGAAATCCAGCCTCCGGCGTTTACAGCTTACCCTTGCAGGTGACTGGGATACAGAGTCCTGAGAGAGAGATACCAGCCCTCCTGCCTTCTAATACCCAGGTACTGAACTGACTAAACCCTTACAGAGAATTCTTGAGTCAGATTCTTGGCAAAACAAACTTAACTTAAACTGCTACTTACTTACTCCTTCCCACGTATTAGGCTTAGGTCAGGTACACCGGGGTAGGCGTAGTTAGAAGCACCAGTTGAGTACGATTAGTCAATGTATATATGTATGTATCTATTTTATCCATTTTAAAGTATCATATGGCTAAGAAACCATATCAATGCTTTTACAGTATTATTTTATAATCCTGCTTTTACTGTATGCACTTTACTTAACTATAAGTATTGCAATTAATTTCTCTTGTATGAGGAAAGAGACTGCTCAATAAATAAAAACTTTTATTGAAAACGCCCGTCTCTCTTTTTCTCTGCAATCTGGTGAAACTAAGTACGCACCTTTGACTGAGTGAAATAGCTGTCTTTTGTTTTCACACGACTCTAGAGATATACTCTTATTCAGGGAGAGCAAAGTTGTCATGTTTTATGGTTGTCAGAAACTAAATCCCTTCTTGTCTATCCAGGGAGGTTAAACTCCTCCTCGCTTATTCGAGAAAGTTTCTAGTGAACTCTGAGCTAGCTGGCAAAAAACTTAAGTCTAATATAGTCAGTAGAGACCTAGTTAACCTCAGTCCTACGTCTACACTACTGAAGATATGCCTACACCATGTACTGAAGCGAAAAACTTAGGGATATGGATGGATCCCGCACTCTCTTATGAGACACACATCAACCGGTTAGTAGGCAAGTGTTTCGGAGTCCTAAAGACCCTCAACAAAACCCTAGATCTTCTCCCTTTGGAGGCTAGGCGTACTATGACCCAGGCACTGATTACATCACGCCTCGACTAAGGGAATGTCCTTTTCCTGGGAGCTTTGAGTAAAAGCATAGGACGACTCCAGACATTGCAAAATGCTGCAGCCCGCCTAGTGCTTAGACTCCCACGAAGAGCCAACTCTAAAACCACCCGGGAGGCCCTCCACTGGCTCCCAGTGAAAAAAAGAATAAACTACAAAGCCCTCCTGATATGTCATCGGATCCTATGGCACAAAGCTCCCGGTTACCTGACGGGTCTGGTTACCAGGTATGAACCTCGCAGATCGCTGAGATCGGGCGGCATGGGCACGCTTGTGACACACCGCTACAGGAGAGAAAAAATGGGAGGTCGGTCCTTCAGAGTGGCGGTGGCCAGAGCATGGAACAAACTTCCCATTAACCTCCGCCTGGAGCCTTCGGAAACTATTTTCCGACGGCAACTTAAAACTCACCTGTTCACCTTATAACTCACTTAATGCCCTATGCCTCGCACGGATCTCTCCCCCAAAATGAGTTTCTCCTCTCTCTTAGCGCGGGGACACGCCGAGATGGCGTACTTTTCCATGCGCTCTATAAATGTCTTTATTATTATTATTATTGTGAAGATATTATTCCAATGCGCAGGGCCTATTGGGACTATAGGAACTACACTACATGGCGCCCAACGTTTGGTAAGGCGATAAATCTAACGCAAGACGTTAGAGTAACTCAGTCGTGCTTTTTCACACAGACCCTTTCTCCCGTAAATACTCCAAAGACATCTGGAGTGGGTCAAAGGTTAAAAATCCGCCGGAACTTAGTAGGAAGAGATTTCTATGTATAGTTTTTGGTTTATTCAACGTTGAAGGATACAGTGTTCCAAAATATTGTGCACCTAATCTTTGTTTCCTTGAAAAATTGACCTGCAAACAAAAAAAACCTTCCTGTCAGTAAAATGTCAGACGGTGAAGGAGATAGGGAGACAGCTAGAATAGCAGCTCGTCTCCTAGAGGAAGACAATAGTCTCCTGCAGTCCGACCCGGATGCAATACTCATTCCGGTCAACATAAGAAAAACTATAACACTTAAACTTATAGAAAATGGACTAACATCGAGAGGTGGTACAGGGATATTCGTAATTGAGGCACATGAATATCGGCAGACAGAGGTATTCTATTCATGGATAAACTTTCCAGCAGCAAACGCTGTCACACATGAGTTCCACTATTACAAAGTAGAGGAACCTCCGGAAGAGTACACCCCTTTCGAGGAGGTGGAAATCCCATTAAAATACCAAGAGCACCTGCTCTGGTTTAAAGGCGCCCTAAAACATAATAATCACATCACCAGGCTCGGTCCACTAGGTAGACCAGGAGCAACGTGGCCGGTTCTAGCCAGCTACACACCACATCCCGACATCGAAAAAATGTCAATACCAGAACTTTTAGTACAGTTAAAACAACTGATTAAAATACATAGACAATTAGTCCAATATGTAATGCGGACTTCAACAGTCCAACCAGCTATTAACATTCCACAGCTGACCCCTCATCAGGGGAATACTAACAAAATTACACCACAGAACATACAGTCATGTCGGGGTAAAGTACCCGCAAAACGGGAACAAATTACATTCTGGTTAGCACAAAAAATCACTCAAATAGAGGCAGTATTTCCGGATACTACCCCTACTGAGAAACACAGAATTCTGACTATCTGCCTTCCAATGGGGATCGCACTACATGTGGAGGACTGTGACACTTGGGGCACAGTCTTTGCTTCCATTTACACAAAAACACATGGTGTTCCGTCCATGGCGGTAATACCGGATGTGCTAAGACAGATTCAAAATGAATACGGTCCAGAACCTGCTTTAACTCTGGGTATGAAATTACTGAAAGACTTCAAGCAGGTCTCAGCTTAATTATTATCTAACATAAAAGGAGAAGCAGCATCTGTGGCGATCCGCCAGAAACTGAAAGAAACAGATATAGCAGAACAACCATTTGAACTTGCCAGAATCATAGAAAAATCCTATGAAGAGCTAGGAAGAGATAGTTTGGGTGGGAAACCAGTAAAACCCCAACTAACTGAAAATCCTGAAAGATATTTATTGAAAATAATCTAAACACTCCAAAAAAGAGCTGGGATGGAAATAAACAATCCACTCCCAAAGAAAAAAGATTCCAGTCCAGAGGAAGGTCTCCTCGGCGGAGAGAAAGATCTCCGGACCAAGGACATAAGTCTCCCCAGAGGGAGCCTTCTGAGAAAAGATACAACCTTAGAAATAGGGATAATTTGAAGAAACCTGATAAATATCAAGATATTTATACACGTCCCTTTAGATCTTTTCAGACTTCCTCGCAGAAATCGGAAAGAAGAGGACGGTCAGAACACAGGGAAGAGCACGTCAAATCCAAAGACAAAGAACCTGCTCATCAAAGTAAAAAACTACAATTTCCAAAAAAGAAGGTAGCCAGTATTAAAATAATCAAACATGCAGAGGATCCGGAGGACACAGCTGAAAAACGGAGAGTGGGCTCAGACAATGCTAGACAGCGCAGCAGAAGTGAGCATAGCTCGCAAGATCCTGATGAATCATCTGGAGACAGTGGACACGAATGAATACATTCAGGTGGAAACTGCAGACACCAGAGTTAGCAAACCTCATAAAATATACGAGATAACATTACGTATAGAGGGAGATAAGACTAGGAAAATAAGGGGTCTATTTTGGGATAACCTCTCAAAAGGCTATGACATCCTTTTAGCTGAAAAAGACTGGCCACCAGAGTTTGTCAGGGAGTGCCCTCATGGCGAAGAAATGATTATGCCTGCCTTCTCAAATCATATTCCAATTCATAAAAAGTATACACTTGCAAGAAAGTGGGCAGTAGCACAAGCTCCTGCATTATATAAAAACCATGTTGGATGGGATGAGGACTCTCCTCCTCACAAAATCCAGTTAAAATGTCAACCAACTGCACAGAGGCAGTACCCAATTAAGCAAGAAGCTAAAAAACAGGTCAGGGAGATCTTAGATCAACTTGAATACCAGGGGGTGATTGAAACTTGCACCTCACAAATGAACAATCCTTTGTTTCCTGTCTCCAAGCCAGACGATTCATATCGTCTAGTTTTGGACTACAGACACCTTAACTCATGTTGCAAAACTTTTGCAGTACAAAACTCACGTAGTGCAGCACTAATGAATAACATTGTGCGCAAAAAATACAAAACAACATTAGACATCTCTAATGGATTCTTTTGTCAAAATATATCACCTGAAAGCAGGTATTTGACCGCTTTCTCAATAATGGACTCGCAGAAAATTCTGTCGACTCCCACAGGGGTTCAAGAACAGCCCAGGATTATTCTCAGCAAGAGTAACAGAGTTACTACAACTGTATGATGATGAGGCATTATCTTATGTCGATGACATCTATCTAACAGATGATGACTTGGATACTCACTTGAAAAGAGTGAACACCATAATACTTGGGTTCGCAGCAGAGGGTTACAAATTCAACTTTAAAAAGTCACGAATTGCCCATCTAACTGTCCTGTTTTCAGGATATGAATTATCAAGTGAAGGCAAAAGCCTAGCAGACAACTTCTTAGAGAAGTGCGCTGTACTCCAAGCACCTAAAACGCTGAAGAACTTACAATCGATACTAGGTTTCCTGAATTTCGGAAGAACGTACATTCTAAATTATGCAGAGAGGGTTAAACCTCTCTATGAATTAATAAAAGCTGATTTCAAACCAATCAATTGGACTCAGAAACACACAGAAATTTTGAGATCATTGCAAACAGAAATGTTAGCTAAAACAAAATTGCAAACTCGTGAAAACATACGCAACCTTGTAATCCGAGTCATCCCAGGAAGATGCAGATTCACGTACCTGACCTCTAATGAGGGAGAAACGGTACCAATAGCTTACAAATCACACTTGTACACACAAGCTGAAAAAACATTCAGTATTAAGGAAAACATTGTTCATGCGGTTCAAACAGCTGTAGCAAAAGAAAGAGACCAAGCTGATGGCAGACAGATTACTGTTAGAATAGCAGAATCAGCCTTTGAGGCATTAACAAGCCCATGTAATTTACCTACTGTGGCATTAAATCCAAAATGGATACAATGGGAAAATTCTCTTACTACAGACAAAGTGAAATACTATTTTGACCCGGAAATGAAAAAATTAAAAAAATCTTGAATATGAAAGAGAATATCCTCTGCCAATCGACATTCTGCCATACAACAGTACGCCTGTGTAATATATACAGACGGACATGCACAACCCTCAGTTTGGGGAAAACAAGCCTATAACAAGCCTATAACGCCACATGCGAGATTGTTAAATACGTGTGGCGTGGAGGTAAATTGAGACCTCTGGTAACAAAATCACACTCTGTAGAAAATAATTCAGATAAACAAGATAATGCCGATCGCGAATTCCCGACACTAATAGTGTGCGATTCATATTACTGCGTCAAATCATACAATAACGACTTGCAGAACTGGGTTCAAAACGGTTACAAAGATGACAGGTGCCACAATAAAGCAAAAATCGCTTTGGGAACAGGTAGTTCTTTTACAGAAAGAACTACCAAAGACTCACGTGATACATTCATTGAGTCATGAACGTGATGGCGTTCACGTTTCAGGGAATTCATTGGCTAAGACAGCCACAGTGGTAGCAAGTAAGCCGGCTTCCGTAGCTACAAAAAAGCGTTCAGGAAAATACGTAGACGGGTAAACGATGCTGGCGGTAAAAACGTCATCAAAAGGCGACTGTGCAGCACTACCCGTCAACTATCCACTCAATTATACATACGGAATCGATGCAAACTACGTTCCTTTTGCTCAAATCCCTGGAGTGGGGGATAGAGTAATTCCAAACACGAACAGGAGAAACTTATTAATAGCAGACGCACATATGGATGAGGGGCTAAGACACCTTAAGATTAAGGAATCTCTGGAAGAATTACAATCAATATACTGGTGGCCGGGAATGAGCCTGCAAAACTACAAATTTGCATTTTACTGTCAAAACTGCAACAGAGACCGCAGTGGCGAAATGCCCGGAGTACTACCAATGCCCTTCTTTTAGATATCACAAGAATATCGATACAAAAACCCAGAAAAAATGTGTCCCATTAATATTATTAAAGAGGCTAGTTCCACTTAAAATGTAGACCCCAGCGCTCGGCTGACGCCAGAACGGTTATAAAAGATTTGCGAGTCTTTATCGGCACATACGCAATTGGCATGCTACATTCTGACCAGGGTCCTGCTTTTAGCTCTCGAACTTATAAGGAGGCCATGACCAGCATGGGCATTGCATTGCGGTATTCTTGTCCCTTCCATCCTGAGTGAAATGGGATTGTGGAAAGAAACACCGAGACATAAAGCAATCTATAATGGCAAAGGTATTAGGTTCGGGGGTTGGGTGGGTCAAACATTTAACAAGTGTCCAACGTAGTCTTAACAATCTGCCAAGAAATTCTCTAAAAGGTTTCAGTCCGTACGAACTATTGTTCGGGACTAGAATGCATATCCAGGATCTCGATAGTCAGACTTCAGTGGTAGAAGGAAAATGCTTTGATATCAAAGATCGTTTGGCTATTTTACAGGACTTAAATGAAACAAGAAAAGACCTGAGCAACGTAAAGCTAAAACAGCAGCCAACAGCCACTGAAGAGAAACCACCTGTCCCAGCAAGGCCTGTCTGGATTCCAAAGATTGGGGATCTGGTCAGAGAGAAAATCGCGGTGAAGAAGGAATTTGGGCCTTCTTACAGAAAAGCAGTACCTGTCTTAGCTGTCAACGGAACAAGATCAGTTGTACTACCGCCCCTTGCTGGTAAAAAGGAGAACCAAGTTGTATCCATCGACCTGGTTAAACCACAATCATGTGGCCGATAATAAGTAGTAGGCCCAGTGGACTCCCAAGAAATAGCAGAACACCAAAGTTTGCTACAAATCAAGAGGTTCAAACTGAGAGACTAATCACATTTGATAAACGTACAGTGAATCAACAAGGACTATGCAACAAAGCCATGGAACTTATGCCTCTTGAAACCCAAATTGCAACAATTCGTCAAGAAACACCTGTCTACAACGATGTAGCCACAGACTATGCTAATAAAACAAAGAAAAATCCAGAAGCAATTCCAATAATTGAC
The DNA here is from genome assembly GCF_964261635.1 of Lissotriton helveticus. Lineage (NCBI taxonomy): Eukaryota > Metazoa > Chordata > Amphibia > Caudata > Salamandridae > Lissotriton > Lissotriton helveticus. The sequence goes on from NC_136063.1 coordinate 1,038,119,574, forward strand.
AGAACTGCATCAGGCTACTTCATCAATTTTGATGACTTTTCTGAGGATCCGAGCGAACCTGAGGAACAGCCAACAACAACAAAAACTTTTAAAGACAAAACTAAAGAACTCTTTCATCAACTACAAGAAACCTATCTGATTTCCCCATGGATTGAATTTTGGGTGGTGCTAGGTGTACTTTTCCTCCTGCTTTGGCTCATCATGGTGCTATGCTTGGGACACTTCATTGAGGGAAAATATGTTACAATGGACACAGTAAGCCAGAATATCAACCTGGTCCTAAAGCCACACAAGTCTTCACACATCGAGAAAAGAGTACTTTCTTCAGTAAACTTCACAGCCAATCCTATACCCGGTGGGGTAGCATGGGACAAAACAGATTACGATATATATGGCCTGGTCGAGCTCTTGAAGTATCCTCATCAATTTAAGGTTTTATTAAGTGACTTTGTAAAACAGAGTACATTCTCTGATGAATGGGACTTTGAAAGTATTAATGATATGATGTCAGACTTAGTTATGTCAGCAAAATTTACAGAACATGATTATTTACAAGGTTCATCGAATTATGATCAGATGTACTGCTACAACCATTATGCTAACCATTATTTGCATAAATCTGCTCAACCTAGAAATGTTTTAAATTATAATCAATGGGAACATTGTGCAACTCCACCAAAAGGTAGTTCAAAAACATTTTATGAGAAATTCCCATACTTCTCAGGGTTTAACACAAGTGAAGCAGAAACGTTTTATTTCAAATTGTTAAATAAGACAGGAATGAAATACAAAATTAATCTATTCAGAAACATTTTTTGAAAAAATGAATACATTTGGTTTTGATTTTTGGAAAAATAACATTGAAACAAAAACGATCTGGGGTACCAGAGATTGGCAAGTCCAAGGTATAGAATCATTATTCAGAGCCTGCATGATCCCAGAACAAATTATATTTTTGAATGACACAATTCAACAAACAACCTGTCTTGGCCTAGCCAAAATTAAAGACTTAAACAAACCGTCTATTCCAAAGCCAACACCTGACAGTAATAGCACTACAGATGTTGAGATAGACGTATCCCATATTTTAAACCAAAACAGAACACATCCTGATTGGAAAAAATGGTTGATCTGGCCCACAGACACAAATAACTGTCAAGATAGATTCCTGAACAAAATACAGGGGTTCAAATTGACCAGGCCAGACCCTAGATACTCCCAGCGACAACATCCAGGGATAGAAACAACATACAGTGTAGGAAAACTCTGCCTTGAATGGCTACATACATCCACACTGGCAGAAATTAAGCAACACTTAACTTTACTTAAAGAAGGTGCTGACTTGCGTGATTTCATTATGGGACCACGCAAACAGCGTCAAAAACGTTTCATAGCGGCCTCTATATATGCAGCTTATAACGAAGCTTGGAAAGAAACTCAAATTAAAACAGCAGAGAAAATACGGGAAATTGACCGTATTAATTTGGAAAAATCACTTTCTGTTGTGGACAATGGGTTAATGACTGTCTTCCAGAATATATTCACTGGACAGTATTGTATCATCTGCAATCGATATAATAGAGCAGGACATGCTAATGTTACAACATGGTCAGTCCCAATTGCGTTCTATTGTACAGCTTGGCTGGACGTTACAAAATCTGCGTTCAGGCTACGTGCCTTGGCGTTTAATCAACACAACGTCACTATTCTCTATCTTTAACCTTACTGATATACAAATCAGCTTGGCACAAAAAGGAGCAGAATATACAATTCTGAGCATTGAAAAACTCGAGAGATTACCATTGACAATGTCAGAACGACCTGTCATCGAATGGATAATACACGGAATCATAACTATTCCGATAACAACTTTCCAATTTCGATACTGCCAAAAGTATATACAGGTAGGCCAGTATGAAAGGTTGGGTAAAGGATACATTAAGTCATCATGGAAATTACCTTACACACACACATGTTATAGTGAAAAAGGACAGAATGTATTTCTTAGTGGTAATAATTGTGAAAAATCACTAAGTGGTACACTTCTGTGTCAGGGTATAAATCTACATGGGGCCAGTGAGGGGACTTCAAATAACCTTTCATGTCACCAGCTTGGCACACCTGCAACTCTAATAGAGCCATTCTTTAGACGGCTTTCGAACGGGAGCTACATTCTAATAGTGGACCACAGATGTTGTGGCTTGGTGCCAGGAAAAGCTTATCTAGTAAGCGTTTCGTCCATGGTCACTTGCTGTATGCAAGTATTGTATCCAAACGACACTCCAGACAAGGAGGGAAAAATTTGGCCCAGTTTGAATATCTCTTCTATTCGAATTGATACTTTAAGCAGAATGAAGTCTGTTCTTCTACAGACGACAGTGCACTTGACGTCATCAAAAGAAACGTATGATCTCCAAGTTGCAAGGACAACGGCAGAGATACATAACCTTTTATCAACAAATTGCCCCCTACACTTCGCAGAAATGCTAAACGAAACCTTAAACATTTCTGATACGAATGGTATCGCGAGTGTATTTAAGACAATTTTTTCGGGACTGTTGACACCTTTCAAAGCAGTCCTGGGCATCTTTCCTAATTTTGTCCATTCACTCTTTAGCGGCCTACCACTCCTGTTGGGACTCGTAGCAGGCATTTTATTTTTGATACTCCTGTTTCGTTATGGCAAGCCATGTCACAGACAAGACTCCAGCAACAATGGAAGAAACGATCCTAGCTATACGCTATCGGGACCGCATAACTAAAGTCCTTGGATTAGCCCGGCTAAGAGATCTGAATATGACCTGGTTTCTTTCATTCAGACCCATCTGGCAGAATTGTATCTTACCTGTGTTAAGATGTATGCTGTGCGGAGAAGAATGCGTGTTAGACGTCTGTCTTACACTACAATCAGAAGTACCATTGGATACAGATACTTTGCTAAGTCCAGTAAAGGCTCATGCATCGTGTTGTCCCCAGCGGTTACCCATCCTGATGACGGCATTCGTTGAGACTTCACCACTGCGATTAAAGGGTAGTGAAGTGCAAGATGAGAGCAGCATCAACCAGGTACGACCTTTTGTGAGCACTGCTGATCCTGTCATCGATGATAGCAATCATTCTCACGACTGCACAGTTGCGGCATTTTCCAACTTGGTCGAACTTTCACCTGAAGCAGTAAACTGCTTTTTTGAAAGTCTGTCTGAAATGATGTTCTCCCCTGAACAAAAAGAATAAACTTTTAAGCAAACGAGCACTCAGCGTTCCCTGAACTCTGAATTCAGCCTTCAGCTTTGAAAAACAAAAGCTTCTGAAAATATTTGGAACTGTTTTGACTTCTTCCCTTGAAAAACGAAATGATTTTTTCCCCGATTCCAAAATATTTACCTTTTTTTTGGCACTCATCCTCTGCTTAAAGTAGAACTATTCTTAGATAACAGAGCTTCTATTTTTAGGAACTCTAGAGAATTACCTCAGCCTCTAGCATATTTACAAATAACTGTATTTATATGTGATGGAATGGTCTCGCATTTCTTTTTCTGTATTAAGAGCCATTTCATGTGTAATTTTCACAAATCATTCGTGCTGATATACATATGCATCCTTTTTAATGAATGATTACACTGCTTGAATGCGTACAGTACCTATACTCATTTTTCGTGTATTTCGCATATACCATTTCAGATGCAAAATAATGTATTTTGGGGTGGATCGGTATACACATGTTCCGTTAGATATGTTTACTATTGCTTAGTTTAGTAATTATGGACATGAATTCGTGGAGTGGGTGTAGTGTGTTTATCTAGGTACCTGAATCGATATTCCTATTATTTGCCCTTGTGTGGTTATAAATCAATAATATCCCTACAACGGCATAGAAACCCTTTTAATAATTCAGTCATAGCGCATGCTGTCACATTAAACAAGCCTATTACTCCAGCCCCCTAGAAAGCACACAGAGTTCTTAAACAAATCCCCGCTGCTTTGTTTTGATTTCGTCCGAGAACTCCTGTAAAGCACTGTAAGAACGACCAGTTCTTAGTGACATCTTTATTGACGTCTTATGTCCAGCCTTACGTCAAACCCGGCACCTTTCAGGTATAAATATACCAACGTTGCCTTAAGCAAACACACAGTGGTAATCCTGGAGCAGAGCAGCTATCTACTTCCGAAGAGCCCAGCTGATGCGAGAGCCCACGGACCCTGCCCCTCCCTTTTGACGCGCTGAGAAAGACGCTGTCTTTTCTCCTGCCGAGAAATCCAGCCTCCGGCGTTTCCAGCTTACCCTTGCGGGTGACTGGGATACCGAGTCCTGAGAGAGAGATACCAGCCCTCCTGCCTTCTAATACCCAGGTACTGAACTGACTAAACCCGTACAGAGAATTCTTGAGTCAGATTCTTGGCAAAACAAACTTAACTTAAACTGCCACTTACTTACTCCTTCCCACGTATTAGGCTTAGGTCAGGTACACCGGGGTAGGCGTAGTTAGAAGCACCAGTTGAGTACGATTAGTCAATGTATATATGTATGTATCTATTTTATCCATTTTAAAGTATCATATGGCTAAGAAACCATATCAATGCTTTTACAGTATTATTTTATAATCCTGCTTTTACTGTATGCACTTTACTTAACTATAAGTATTGCAATTGTAGCAATTCATTTCTCTTGTATGAGGAAAGAGACTGCTCAATAAATAACACCTTTTATTGAAAACGCCCGTCTCTCTTTTTCTCTGCAATCTGGTGAAACTAAGTACGCACCTTTGACTGAGTGAAATAGCTGTCTTTTGTTTTCACATGACTCTAGAGATATACTCTTATTCAGGGAGAGCAAAGTTGTCATGTTTTATCGTTGTCGGAAACTAAATCCCTTCTTGTCTATCCAGGGAGGTTAAACTCCTCCTCGCTTATTCGAGAAAGTTTCTAGTGAACTCTGAGCTAGCTGGCAAAAAACTTAAGTCTAATATAGTCAGTAGAGACCTAGTTAACCTCAGTCCTACGTCTACACTACTGAAGATATTATTCCAATGCGCAGGGCCTATTAGGACTATAGGAACTACACTACAACCTTAAGATTAGATACCAAACGAGTACACAGAAAAGGTGGAGGGTGTTGTGTGGACTTCACACTACAAAATCCTGGGCTACCAAGTGGGCAAAATGACCCTCCCTACAGACCTGTGATTTAAGGCAGTAGTGACTGGTGAGGGTGTGGATGCACACAGAAATGGTGCCAGACAGATGTCTAGCACCTGAACACCCTTTTGCCAAGGCTGCAGGGGTGGTTTTAACTCTGGTAGAATGAGCCCAATGACACAGGAAGCTCCTTTTTTGCCAAGGTACAGCACATTTTTATGCAAAGAACGATCCATCTAGATAGGGTCTTTTTCAGGGATGCTTTTCTCTTCACTCCAGAAAATCCCACAAAAAGCTGTCATCCACTCAGTGCTCCAACATCCAATCGATATAAATGCTAAGAGCGCTCTTGGGATCCGACCAGTAAAAATCACTCCTTTGAGCAATGAGGTGCCGGGAAGAAAACAAGAATTATTCCATTGAAGCAGTGCGTGGAAGTAACTGAAATGAGGAAGACAGTCATATGGGTCAGAAGTTTAAAAGAATCGCTGTGCATATTCTTTAAAGGCACATTATTAAGTTAAGAACCAAATTAAGGTCCGCTCCAGCATAACAAATCGGGCAAGAGGAAAAGCACGTCAGCCCTTCATAAAAACACATCCAAAATGGTGACAAACATGGGAGGATTGATCATGCAAACTCAAAAAGGCCATGAGGGACAACAAACTGCCTTGCTGGGCTAAAGACAGAACAGAAGTACATTAGAAATTTTAGCCTGCAGCAAGCCAATGGTTCTTGCAACAGGTCACAAACTTCGCCCAATGTCCAGAATACACTGACTTCATATATGGACGCTGAGTAACCACGATAACATCTACCACCTACTCAGCCAGACCAGATCCCTGGGGCTGGTTCTACTCAATCATCACCAGAGAGGTGTAGGTTATGGAGGTTAGGTAGTAAGACCCTGTTCTGTTGCAGAGAGAACAAGTGCGCAGAAAGAGGTAAATGGAGCAAATATTCCCACTTTGCAAATCTAGATAATAGACCCTCCCAATTCACTCCAGCAGTATGAAGATTAGCTCAGCCTGAATCCCATGAAAGATGGAAATCTTTTGTCAGCGTCAGTCTCTGCACATCCAGGCATGGTACATGTGACCCTGCCCGGCTTGATGCCGTACTACATGACTGTCAGGTTGTCCATTAGAACCTGCACAAGGCTACCTTTAATAGAATGCAAAAAGGCATCGAGAACCAGTCATATGACACAGCTCCAGATGGTTAATATGGTCCCTTTTCTCCAGCAGAGTTAAGAGGCATTTGAAGTCCACTTCGCCCAGGAGGTCCACCCAACCAAGGACCAGTACAGCCACCACCGCGAGCTCTGGGAGTAGTAAGGAGAACAGCCTCCAACAAGTCAGGTTGAAATAATTAATCTACCTTTGAGGGTCCCAGGCCTACATGTGTTACATAGGATGTTGTTCATGCTAACCAGGCCCCTAGTGCAAGAGCTCTTTCTCTAAAACAAGGTAACTTCTCAATTGTTACCCAATTGGCAAGACCGTTAGCACCTCAGTAAGTCCCTAGAAAATGGTACCTCTGGTACCTAGGGCATGGGTAATAAAGAGGGTCCCTAAGGACTGCAGTATGTATTGTGCCAGCCTTAGGGACCCACCACCAAACCGAGGAAGACTGCCACTGCAGGCTGAGTGAAATGATACAGACGTGAAAAAACCTGGCACACACCTGGGTGCCATGCCCCCAGACAGCAGGCCTTATAGCCTTAAGGCAGGGTGCATTATGTTACATGTGAGGACATACCTGCATGAGCAGATATACTCCTGTGCTGTCTAGTTCAATTACTAGATAGTACAAGTGCACAGGGAAGACATCTTAAGGATATGTACTGGGCACTGGTCATTAAGAGTTCTCCAACTACATGATGGCTTTACTGCAACCTATGGTGTTTGGTATCAAACATCTTGTCTTAATGAATCCTACTGATGCCAGCAGTGGATCTATTAAGACATGCACTTAGATGTGCCCCCTGAAAATCCAACCACCATCTAGCATGCAGGCTGACTGGTATCGTCCAGCCTGCGCAAGAGGAAGTTGTTCACACCTTCTCCTGTAGATGACTAGTGATTTAGCAGATCAAGGCATGGGGCTTCAAAACACCTGCCACCTTTGATATGCAATCCTTGTTTCCCCCAGACCTGGGAGATGCCAACCGCTGCCCTGATGCCCATTTGGGACCAAGACAGGCGGCAAATTAGCTACGCAAGTAGGCGTATTGCACCACACGGCTAGTCAAACCCTCTAAGATGGACTGCCTGATGAGCTCCAAAAAAAAAAAAAGGAGGGACCCACCATCTTGATTTTGGCTGAATTAGGAACTCTGGGATAGGTTTATGCCCAGCCCTAACAGGATGTGGTCATTAAGGGGGTGTAGTGACCCCAAGGGTAAGCAGCCTATTGGCTACTACCCTTTACCCCATCACTCTCCTTAACATCCCTAAATTAAGTATTTAGGTGGCATTTCAACACCAGGAAATCAGATTTGCTCGACTAAAGAAGAAGGACCAAGAAGAGCCAAAGAAGCGAGAACTGTGGACCAGCTGTGCACTTTTGGCACCAACCCCAGCCCCAGCCTGCTGCTGTCCCGAAAATCGGGACAACCCAACTAGTCCAGCAGCTGTGCACCCTCAAAAAGCCTCGGAGGGCTGCCAGCACTTCGTCAAGCAGCCAGCATCTCCACTGAAGGGAAGGAGCCACTTCCCTGAAACCTGTAGGCATTGACCGCAACGTCCGGTTTATCATTCTGCTGACCACCGAGTCCACCAGTGCAGCAGCCACCCAGAAGGAGGTCACTGTGTTCCAGGAGGTCAGATCCATCTCCCAGCCAAATATGGATATGCCAGAACTCCCAGGAGCTGTCCTGCCCCAATACCCAGGGTACCAGACCCCTTGCAGCAACTAAGGCTTGTTGTATTCCAATCCGGACTGCGACACTTTCAAGACCAAAGACAAACCAGTCGATGAGGGACATCAGCATCGCAGAGGCCAGCACAAACAGTGACCAAGCTTTTCTGTTTTGTCCCCCTCTGCAGGTCTGACCAAGAGCCGCGAGTGCCTGTGACGCATGGGAATAGCCGACAACAACTCTATGCACCTGAGATCTCTTTGGCCTGGGTCCACAAACACCGACTATTGCCCCCTGCTCTCAAAACCCTCACAAACTAAGCTAACCCTGTTGGGAGCTCCCTGACTTGTACCAAGTTCCCCTCTGCAGCCTGTTTCTAGGTGCCCCTCCCCTTTTGCCAATAGTGTAGTGTGCAAGGCTACGAACCTGTCCAGCACCTCTGCACTCGGACACCCCAGGACAGGTAAAGTCAAAATCTGGTTACCTTGACCCCCTAGCAGCTACATTTCATAAAGGGACCCCCAAAATAAGTTTGCAAATACTTGTATGCAGTATATGTTTCTTTCTCCATAGCAAAGCATTTCCTGTGTAAAAACACATTTGTGAGACATTTCTGCTTAAGTGTAAAAATTGATAACTCGATAAGTACTTACCTAATTACGAAGTTCTCTGGGGTTTTAAAATTCTATAACATGTTATTATGTCTCACCTAGGCAGTGCAGTCGCTGTCTCTTTGCTGTATCTATAAACTATTAGTATTCCCAAAAACTTAGGGTAACAAGCTCCTACTCATCTATTACCGGGTAGTACCCACTTGAATGAATTAATAAGATAGCCTCTCATCCAAGAACATTTAGTGTTATCCATGAACACCATCATATAAACGACCACTAGGGATCTACATGCCCTGAAAAATGCCCCAGACCGTTTAGGCTATTATAGATGGGCAGAAACATGTTGGCAGATAGGTAATGAGTGTGAGTCACTGATGTCCATGTACCCATTTACTTTAAGGCAATAAGCCCAAGTGACGTTTGTCACAAAAGGATAAACAAATAGGAGAAGAGCCCATGCAGGGTCTCAAGAAAGACAACTAGTCACCAACACCAGATGACCCGAACGAAAAACAGGGTGTGTAGGGGAGTTCTGCCAAGGCAGGAATGCCATTTGGTGACATATATCAAATGCCCAACAACGGCGTTGTAAGAACAAGAACAAAAAAGGGGAACCTAAAACAAAGACACTCCGTTCAGATCGTAAAATGAGAAAAAAGAATGTAGGGTCAGTCTAAGGGTCTGAACCTTCCCGGCTGTCTTGAAATCTTCGTAAGGCAGAATCTGTGTGGGCACTAAATAGGTGAATCCCATCAAAAGGCATGTCAAGTAAGAGTGATTGGACAGCCTGTGAAAATCCAAAAGTCCAAAGCCATATACACCAGCACGAAGCTACAGCAGAGGCCATGGCTCGACCAATGGAATCAGTGGAGTCCATTCCACACTCGGTAAGCAACATGGCTGCCTATCGGCATCCAAGATCAACTGATTCAGTTCACCTCTGTTAGATTCTGGAAACAAGGGCAATAGCTGCAGCAAGGAATTCCACAAAACATGGGAAAAATGTCCGAGGACGAAAACGTGTAGGTGGAGCATAATGCCACGTTAGTGAAAGAGAAGACACGTTTCCCCCAAGAGTCTTGCTTTCGGGACTCTTTGTCAATTGGGGAATGAGGAAGGTTACGCATATCAAAGGAAGCTGTAGTGGCCTGGACCACGTCACTGTAGTGAGTTGGCTGACTAATAAGGCAAGTGGGGTTCTCGGGGCAGGGCGGTACTTATGGGCAATAGTACAGTCCACAGGTATGCCTGGCTCAGGATTAACCCATGCCCCCAGTAAACCATCAGAAAGTGCCTCCAAAAAGGGAACCACTGGTTAAATTCCCAACTGGTCAGGATGAAGAACCTCAATGAGAGGGTCTGTAGATTTCTCTACTGTAGGCAGAGTAAAATTTAAGACCACCACTCTTTTCAACACTTCCGCCAAGGAAAAACTGGCCTGCGAGGCAAAGCCAGGAGGAGATGAAAGAGTAGAAGCATGGGATGAATCTAGCCCGCTCGCTTCACCCAACTCAACAATCCAGCTGGCCAACAGAAAAGGGTCCAAAAGCACTTGCTGCTCTAAGGGAATCACCCCCTCCTGTCCTTCCACCAACTGCCTTTGTGAATCACCAACAGGTACTATCTTTTAAAAAACGGCTCCAGAAAGGGTGCCGAAACAGCGCCATATCGATGTAGTCATGGGAAGGTGGAGGGGAGTCGGTCGGCGCCGACAGCGATGCAGACACCAGGGGGCCAGAAGACAACTCCGCAAGACTCCCCACAGCGTCCGGGTCGGAGCCCTCTGGCGTTGTAAAAACAATCCCTGGAGGAACCACCCACGTTGCATCGGACTCAGCCAGAGCCACAGGTGGGAACCTTGAAGGGCTGCGGCCACTGTGTCCAAGAATCGGTGTGTCGAGGGGGGCGTGGCCAACAGCATGGTCGGGTAGCCGCGCTTTCTGCAAGCTCCGCTGACCCCAAACCTAATCCTGTTCCTCCTCGCCTTTTCTGGATCGTGCTTGTGGTCGGTGAACACGGGCTGGCACTGGTGTGCCCAAGAGGGAGTTTCGTTCTCATTTACTGGCCGAAATCGGGGCTTTTTCGGCGCGACTATCGGCACGCATCTCCTACAATGGCGGCCCGGGCGGAGTGACGGAGGTCTGTGCCGTGCCGTGGAGCCCTTTGTCCGGTGTGCCTGTGACAGACCGGGAGGACCGCGGCTTGTGGACGGTGGGGCGAATGTCAAACTCCCCGCCCCCCTCTTCCCCCCCCTGCTGTGGTGACGCGACTTGCAGTCTCTGCCTGACCCAGAGGGGTCCGGCTGCTGGTGCGGTGGGGCCGGAAGATAGAGGGGCTCCCACCGTTGGACTTGGGACGTAGCTCTGAGGCTGGGGGACTGTTATTGAGGTTTGCGCGTGCTGCCGGGAGCCCGTGTGGTGAGAGGTCCGGGCCCCGGGGTGTCCGTTCAGGCTACAGCGTAAACCAGTGGTGAGTGGCGCATTGGGATAGAGCGCGTGCCGCGCAGAACAGCGGTGGCACCGTGTTCCACCCGGCTTCTGACACGCAGCGGTGCACTCGGGGACTGGAGGCTGCCTCGTGGCCCCCCCCCTTTTCTTGGGGCTGTGCCTGCTGAAAGCTAAGGGCTTGATTCTCTTCATAGCCCATTGGAGACACACCCAGGGCCCCTATACCCTGCGAATTTGGACATTTGATGCTGGCTGTCCCCCTCCCCCCATAGGGATCTCGGCAGACAGGGGCGAGGTGAGTTTGCGGCACCTTCCGGCGTGGCGAGTGCAGTGAGGTGGAGAGCCAGCCATATGATGGAGTGATTCTTGGGGATTGTAAAGTACAAAAAGATGGCCGAAGCAGATGTAAACTATTAAGAAATAGTTTATTCCATTAAAACACAGCAGATCACAGGAGCACGTCTTGTCAAGTTGATCTCTATCAGGAGTCTGCCTAAGAACACAGTTAAACTACTAAAGAAAATTTGTACCGCGAGCGATGCACTTTTGAAGAGAAACATTCTCTTCAAAAGTGCGCGCTGCTGAAAGCAATACATAACGATGCATAAGCCAGAGCGTGCCTGAGCGCGCCACAAATAAATAACTAACTTACATGTACACTACATCTTCTCCCCTTTTACAAAGGTAAACTGAAAACTGAAAATAAAATATTAAGAAATATTCAAGACAAAAAATAGTCTTTAAAGCGAGTAGGAAAGGAGCAATTCCTGTGACTCCTAATTGAAGAAACATTGCTGGTGCTAGTATCAACAAGAGAACCAACAGAATTATCACAGTGAGGTACGACATCATTTGCATCTTCAGAATGAGGTTCAACAACATTTGATTCTTCAGCAAAATTGGAATTACAATCTGTATGGTGAGTACATGAAGCATTTACAAAAGAGCGTTCATCAGAGGTTGCACCTAGAGGGAAAAAAGAACAAGAAGAAGAGGAAGAATCATTGACATACTTGGAGATGGAAATCTTCTTCGCCTGTTCTGGAGTAAGCTTCACAATGACACGCTTACTCCACCAACCTTTTCGGTCAAGAAAAAGAGATCCCTTAGATACTTTTAAAACTTGAGTAGGTAATGAAAAGGTTGATAAACCTTTCTTAACTCTGCTGTTAAACTTCACCATGACCCAGTCACTAATATTAAAAAACTGATCTGAAGAATTGATTTTCGGATTAAAGTTCTTTTCTTGAATTGTTTGTTTGGAAGCAACATTTCTTTTGACAACTTCCTTGTCATGACAAGCAAAACAAGAATTGTCTTTAGGCTGTAAATCTTTTATCCAAGATGGGCAAATATTGCCATTTGGGTTCCTTTTTCTTAATAGCCTAAAGGGAGAAATTCCAGTGGTGCTATGAGGGGTAACTAAATATGACCACAATTTCCCCCTCAAAAATGTCTCCACATCTATATTAGAGGCAACAGCAGTTTGGATACCTTCCTTAAAGAATTTATTCATTCTCTCTATTAAACCATTTGAGGAAGGTGAATATAGTGCAACACGAAGATGTTTGATGTCATATGATTTTAAAAATGACTCAACAATAGAAGAACAAAAATGAGAGCCATTATCACTAACTAATTCTCTTGGAGGACCCTCAAAAAGAAAAATGTTACTCAAAAATTTAATAACCACTGCTGAAGTGGGATTCTCACAGAACTCAAAAACACACCACTTTGAATGGTAATCAATCAATGATATTATGAAGTGTTTGTCACGAGACAAAATTTCCCAAGGACCAGAAAAGTCAATAGCTAATTTTTGCCAAGCCTCCTCAGGAAATGGAACTGTATGTAAAGGTAATAGTGGAGTCTTCCAATGCTTGTCTGAGATCAAGCATGTGGAACAAGAATCAATCTAGTTGGTGACGTCTCTGTCCAAGCCAGGCCACCAAAAATGCTCTTTCAGCTTCCTGGAGGTGCCACCAATGCCTAGGTGTCCTTGATGAGCAGAGTTAAAAAGTTTTTTACGAATGCTCAAAGGTGGAACACATAGATCACCCCTAAAAATGACACCATTAACAATTGTAAGTTCTTCAGAAACTTGTGCAAAGATCTTCAACGAAGCAGGAAGTGAACGAATTTTGGGCCAACCTGACACAATTAAATTTTTAACACTTGTTAAGAGGGAATCCTCTGAGTAGCTTTTCAACCAATCAGCTTCTGAAATGCACAAAGGTGAAAGTACTAATTCCTCTATGGACGCTACAACGCATTCAACATCATTAACATTACTATCCTCCTCATCATCTTTCTCCAAACTCAGTCTCGAAAGAGCATCAGCTCTTACATTACTACCACCAGATATGTGTTTGATGGTGAAATTGTATTCATGCAACCTTGACAATATTCGAACAAGTCTGGACGAAGCCTTGCCTGTACCATTACCATTAAGAAGATGTATTAAAGGTTTATGATCATCGCTAAGAAGGGTAAAGTGTGAACCCCAGATAAATGTTTTAAACTTTTCAATAGCCCAGGAACAGGCAAGGGCTTCTCTTTCAATGGTACTATAATGTGATTCAGCTATATTTAAAGCCCTTGAGGCAAAACCTACAGTATTCTCTTTACATGCGCTCCTTTGAGTAAGTACTGCACCTAAACCTTTTTGACTAGCATCAACCGCAATGGTGCATTGTAAACTGGGATTGAAAGATGACAAGGCAGGTGCATCAACAATAACTTTTTTTATCATTTCAAAAGCGTTGTTAGCTTCCTCAGACCAAGTAAACTTTACGTCTTTTTTAAGCAGAGTGCGAAGAGGGTGAACAAACTGAGAATAATTTTGAATAAAACGTGAATAGTATTCAGCAAGACCAAGGAACGATCTAAGAGCATCCTTGTCTTTAGGAATGGCAACATTAGAAATTGCCTTAGTTAAACATACTTTTGGTTTAATACCAAAAGCAGAAATGCTGTGACCAAGGTAGTCTAGTTCTTTAACCATGAATATACATTTTTTAACACCTAAGGTTATCCCAACGTCCTTGAAGCGAGATAAAACCTTCCTTAATACCCTGAGATGTTCTGCTTTATCTTTCGAATGTATCAGGACATCATCCAGATACGCCTGTACATTGGAAATATCGTGTAAAATTGAGTCCATAAATTTTTGGAACACACTAGCGGCAGACGCTAGGCCAAAGGGAAGACGAAGGTACTTAAATGCTCCAAAAGGAGTTATGAATGTGGTAAGTTCAGAAGAGGACTTCGAGAGGGGAATTTGATGGTATGCACTCCTGAGGTCCAAAAGTGTAAACATTTTTGACTCTGAAATACCCGTTAACAACTCCTGAATTTTTGGCAATGGATGACAATCCACAATGATGTTCTGATTGAGGGAGCGTAAGTCTGCACACAAACGAATTGAAGAATCTTTTTTTTAACAACGACTATAGGACTAACCCATAAAGATGAATCAGCTGGAACAATGATGCCTTCTAAAACCAATTTTTCCAATACCTTTTTAAGTTCATCCCTTACATTTAAAGGAACATTCCTTAATTTATGGCAAACAGGAATAGCATTCGGTTTAAGTTTGATTTGATGTTCAAAATCTTTAATGTGGCCAACAGATTCCTTGAATACCTCTGGAAATTCAGAAATTAAACCATGAATTTCCATGTTATTTTCATCAGCCACATTAAAAATTGAAGTCTCATTGACTTGAACAGGTGAATCCGAACCTGGTACCAATTTTAATCCCATTTTAGCCAGGTCCTGCCATCCCACAATGAATTTGCCATTGATTGCTACATAAACCTTTGTTGTGGTGCATCTATTCAAACATTCAATTTTTGTTATGAAATACCCCAACATATCGATGCCATTTCCTTATAGGCTTTAGGAATAATGTCTAGCGGCAACAAAGTTACATTTTTACTCCAACATTCATTAAATAAAATATCAGAGATGATGGTAACTGGTGCCCCAGAATCTGCCATCATGTCCAACTTTATGTTATCAACAATTACTTCGCAGGTAGGATCCTTAACACGTTCTGTGTGATCAGCAACTTCAACCAGATCAATAAATAAAAATTTTCTTTCAGACGAATTATGGCAAAAATTCACATCTTCAACAGAATTAATGTGAACATCATCAAAAGAGGACTGTAGGGAAGAAATATCAACATTAGAAACATTGGTATGATCATCAAATGAGGAAAGATTATTAATTCTAACTGTTTTACTGTTTCTACAAACTATATTGAAATGACCAGTTTTACTGCAAAAAGTACACTTTTTTCCCAATGCTGGACAGGTAGGACTATTGCTAAGATGATTTTTTGAGCCACACCTAAAACAGTATGAGTTTGTTTTCTTTTGAAAAGGCTTAAATGAAGAATTCTTCTGAAGAACAGCATTAATCTGAATGTCTTTTCCAGGTTGAATTGCACATCCATCAGTGATGCATCATGAGGAAACTATTGACCTTTCAACACTCTTTGCCATTTCTAATACTTCATTTAAGGTTGGGTCACGACAACTCAAAATTCTTTCCTGCATTTTTTTGTGAAAACAATTGTACACAAATTGATCTCTGAGAACAGTATCTAGATATGCCCCAAAATTGCATTCTGCAGCTAAATTTCTTAAAACGGAGATGAAATCCTCTACAGTCTCATCTTGTTGTTGCTTCCTTCTCATAAAGTTATAACGTTCCATCATGACGCTAGGCTGTTCAATGAACTTCTTATTTAATCTTAAAATTGCCTCTGTAAAAACATTCCACCCTTCTCCATTACCTGGTGGTGGACCAGAAATTGGAAGATTGTTGAAAATCTCTTTACCAGCAGTTCCCAAATGACTGTACAAGATAGCAAGTTTCCTATTTGCAGAATACTCATCTGCTCCAATTGCCACTAAGTAATTTTCAAAACTTTTTAACCATAATTTCCATGCCTCTTTAGGTTTACCTGGAGTGGGCAGGAAATGGTTTAAATATACAATCTGTTGATTGGTGGCCATAATGTAAAGAGATTTGGAATCTTGTAAAAACTTTTTTTTTAAATGAGTTTTGTCAGAAAGTATAATCTGTATTAATTTAAATTGGTCAAATAGTCCGTTTTTAAATCATGAAGGAAATACCTTTTATAATGTTGAAGTACTTGCCGTGAGAAAAAGAAGAAATCACCTTCGAAAACGCTCCGTGTAAAGTGTTACCATGGAAACAGCTTCTTAAATGAGCTCAAAATGGCTGCCGGAGCGTGGATAAGCGTGCTGACGTCGGTTTGAGTCATGAAGGTGATGTCGTCATGACTGGCTTGACAAATCAATAGCTCCTTGTCAGAAAATCCAAAATAACACGGAAAAAGGTGAAGAGGTGAGATCCTCGATCTAATTGAGCAGTTTTCGGGTGTTTCAGTAGAGGCGAGGTGTGTCGAGGTTCGGGCAAGGTGTACTTCTTAAAGAAGGTATTTGTTAATTTTTTGCGCAAAAATGGTGAAATGCTGTTGGAAATCCTTGTCGCCAATATGTAAAGTACAAAAAGATGGTCGAAGCAGATGTAAACTATTAAGAAATAGTTTATTCCATTAAAACACAGCAGATCACAGGAGCACGTCTTGTCAAGTTGATCTCTATCAGGAGTCTGCCTAAGAACACAGTTAAACTACTAAAGAACATTTGTACCGCGAGCGATGCACTTTTGAAGAGAAACATTCTCTTCAAAAGTGCGCGCTGCGGAAAGCAATACATAACAATGCATAAGCCAGAGCGTGCCTGAGCGCGCCACAAATAAATAAATAACTAACTTACATGTACACTACAGGGATACATCCAACGCCGCTTTTTCAACCTCATGCATGGTGATGTCTGAGCTCTTTGAAATGTGCCACAAATGGGTTGCTGAGCCTTGATCTTGTGGATCTACTGTGTGGGACAGCGAAGCAGCAGAGATTGCGGTTCTACTTGGCAGGGGATCTACACTATGGGAGGTGCTGTCGTCCTCTCCCCCTTCATACACTGGGTTGCTTGCTGTGCTGGCCGTGAGGTGGATTTGGCTGGGCCTTGCTGCAGCTCTGTGGTCCTGACGTCAGAGGTGTGCTGGACTGGGGCTCTCCCCCACCCCCATGCACCCCCCCTCCTGGGAGCCTAATCCAAGAGAGACAAGTGATAAAAGGCAGACTCCGTATAGCTCCTCCACAATGGTAAAAGACAAGGAGCCCAAGGAGGCCAAACAGGGGAAGCGGGACCGCTTTGTGAAAGTCCTTTCTGCGCCCGCAGGGGCGGAAGGAGGCCTGCCCCCGCCCAGAAACGGATGAGATCCTGCGATCCGTGCCTCTCGTGAAAGTCCTGGAGGGAAAAATGGCGGTGTAGACGGAGGTTTCCCTTCTACGCCAAGACCTGCACAAGGTTTCCGAGACAGTGACCGAAGTTGAACAACGTGTTTCAGAGCTCGTGCACACCTCACGGACACACGTAAAGAAGTAGCTGATCTCCAAGCGGTAGTGAAGGACGTGGTCTGGAGAGTTGACGCCGCCGAAAATAGGGCCCGCAGAAACAACCTGCGATTTATAGGTTTTCCGGAAAATGCGGAGCGCTCCGACCCAGAACATTTTCTTTTGACCTTTCTCAGAGATGCCCTTCCTGAAGCGCAATTTTCCTCATGCTTTGTCATAGAACGGGCGCATAGAATGCCTGGGGTTAGACCGCAGCCGACCTGGGCCGGGCCCCCCGGGTGGGAAGTACTGCTCATTGCAGCCTCTAAATAAAGGCAAGGAGGAATGATGCTGTGGGGCCAGACGCCCTCCTGGAAACGCTGTATTATCCCCGAGGGGTAGAGGACATTTGGACCCTTTGCTGCGAGGAAGCGAAGTATACAGTGGGTTGTTCTCTTTTGTGGTGCTATATAGTTGAGTGTGGGGGGGGGAGGGAGGGGAGGTTACAGACCACTGAGTGGTTTACCTGCACCAGTGTTGTCATGTTAACGAGGTTGAGGGTGGTGGGGGTACCTGCAGAGTGTGGGGAGGGAGACACGATGGACACTGTTAAATGTTCTGGACTGCGTGTTTGGGGTGGAGGGGGGTTCGTTTTGTTGTGGACATATGTAGGAAGGTGGATACCCGACTATGGTTACCCCAGATTTTTTGCCTAGTGTTTAGCTGGTTTTCGACTTAGTTGGCCTGGGACCCTGCTAATCAGGGCCCCAGGCTATCTGCTCTCTCTTTAAAATGGACTCCAGGTACCCTAGGTGCATAACTAAATTGGTATTGGACACCTTATCAGCCCCTGTATAGTGTACTATAGGTACCCAGGGCATAGGTGCATCCAAGGCCTACCAGGGGCTGCAGCATATCTTTTGCCACCCATGGCTGGCCATCCAAACTGACACAACTGGCTGATCACTCAGCTGGGGCAAGGTCGTGTAATCACCCCTTGCTTAGATATAGTATACCTATGTCTAAACCTATATCTGGAAACATATATACCTATAAGTCACTCCTATGGCAGGCCTTAACAATCCTGGAGGCAGAGTGCTTGGTTTTATGGGAGATGGTGCTCTAGCATGAGCTGAGCCTGTCTGCAGCCTTCTGAACCATTTCCTTATAGCTGTTCCAGGGTATTGCCATACCATATACTCTTAAGTGCATTATAATCCTCGCGGTTATTGCCAACTTTGGTTTGGCTTTATCAAAACATGTCATGTAAGGTGTCATACACTTTGGAATACTACCCCCTCGCCAGTTCTGGCGACGGGGGTAGCAATCCACCCTTCTAGAGGGAGAAGACATGTTACTTTACTTAAACGCGGTTAAATCTAACCAGTGCCTCAGCATCACAAAATGGATGCTGCTGCCCCGACACAAGTGTGACCTCCTGCTGCTGACCCAAACTTGGCAGGGGAGGCCTGGACAAAGGGTTTCCTGTCACAGGGAGGTGCTACACCACCCCAGACAAGAGACAGTGGATTGGAGCAGGGAGGGTTAAAAGAAACTAGACACTGCCTGGGGCACACAAGGTGTCCCATGCAAAATCCAGTCAAACCGGTTCTGGGGCACTCCAGCCCCAGCTCTGGCGCGAAACTGGACAAAGGGAAAGGGGTGTAACCACCCCCTTCCTGGGTCCCACCCATAGGAGGGACCTAGCAGGTAATCCAGCCCCTTGATTTGGAATAAAGGTAGGAGCTGTGCTGATGCACATCAGATTATCCTGACTGAAACTTTGAAACATAACTCTGGACCCTTCGACATCCCACTCGATGTGGAAGACTGAAGAATCTCCCTTGTGGTCAGGAGTGACCACCCTGTGCAAACAGGCACCAACCAGCGCCTCACCGTTTGCTTTGTTGCAGTTCCCGCCGGAACTCGAGCGACAGAGATCGACAAGACCCAGCTTTCCTGCCTTCCAACAGTCCGATCCACAGTCCCAGCGAATCGGAGACCCGTGGAGGCGACCTGAAGCGTGGGGCCGGCCATCTTGGAAAAACTACGAAGTGCTGACCGTGCAGCTCCCGAGGCTCCCTCGACGCTGTGCATTGGGGTTTGAGAAGCCCCAGCCCCGAGCAGCTTTTGCACCGACGCTCACCCCTCCACACTCACCGAGTGCTGAGTGGGGCCCTTTTGCATTTTCCTGCTCGACGCGTTGGTCCGGTCGCTTGCCCGTTGGCTAGTGGCCCCAGTACCGACGAACCTTTGAATTTGCTCTGCTAGTCTGGTTGCTCCAGACTGGCCCTCGCTCCCCTGAAAAGGAGCACCCGCTCTGACCTTGCTGGTCCGAGTAAGAAGAGATCTTCGAATCCTGCGTGGGTTGCCCTTGCCAAGGCTTGTTAACTCCGATCCGGAAGCCGACACCGCCGCCAGCGAGAGCCTTCGTGGGACAGCTCGTGATCCACTCCTGGACATCCTCGGTGCCCCAGAGTCCACGTGGCAGCGGAGACAAGCTTCACGACAAGCACCTGATTGCGCCCGACATCGCCTGGTTCCTTCCTGGTCACTGGCTAGTGACCCAGACTCTGTCCCCTCTGCTTTCAGGTACTCTACATCTTCGATCCACGCTTGGATCACACCGGACTCTTCTCTTCTGGCCGCCTGCAGCATCTTCATCTCCAGGCTCAATAGATCTACACGACGAAACCCGACACGCTTTTGCACCTGTGCACCCGCTTCCTGTGGGTGAGTTAACTCTTTAACGCCTGTGCTCCTGTAGTGGTTTACACCTCTAGTGTCTAAGTCTAAAGTTTTGTCCTTCTAGTCCAGTCGGAAGACCCTTAAAACTAACTCGATAACTTTTACGCACCATTCACTTTGCATTGGTGCATGCGTGTGCTTTTAGCACTGCACCCGAATCCCGCGGGCTACTCCCGTCCTAACTGCTGTTAGTCCAGTGTAGTCCCAGCTATTCCCAAGGCCCTAGGCCTTACCACTGATCGAATAGTGATACTTATACCACTTTTTTGATATATGGTTTGAGTGGCCGCCGGCCTCATCCATAAACGTGCAACTTTCATATGTTATATTGTGCTTTTGTTTAAACGCTTGTGCTTCTATACTCATAAAGAGTACAGGGGATTATTCTGAGAATAAATACATATATTTTTATAATATATAACTTGTGTGGTGTCCTTTCATTTGATATTACAGGATTGCATATGGTAAAACAGCTGGCTTCACATGCCCTCTTGAGTTTAGCCTGAAGGCTGCTTAGTCCATGCTACCACTGGGATAGCTTGTCTTTTAAGGTTGACTTACAACCACCACCATAAGGGATTGTTTGGACTGATACAAGGTGCCCACAGAATTGTGGATATCATACATCAGGCCAATTCTCACAACATTTGCATGACTACTAACATTGAAGTGAACTGGCATTACGTGGGAAGTGTTGGGAGGGCTTAGATGGGAGCGGGAAGCTCTAACTTATCGTGTACAATGGCTATCTATGGGTACTCAGTACTGACGTGGAACGTCATTGGAATAGGGAATAAGATCAAAAGGGGGTTAGTTTCGAAATATATTAAGAGGCTTAAACCGGACATCATATTATTACAGGAAACTCACCTCATAGGGCCACACAGCGCTTTCCTGGGCAGGGGACAATACAATACCCTGGCACACGTGGGATTCACCAGAGGATCAAGGGGAGTAGCAATTCTAGTCAAGCGGTCACCCCCCCTTCCGGGTCACTCGACGGTGGGAGGATCCAGATGACACATACGTGGCGATCCAGAAGACTTGGAATCAAAGATGTTGGTTAATTGTCAGTGTTTATGCACCCCCACGTCTCTAGCAACGTACGCTCGACAAACTGTCCGACCTCCTGCTGCATGCTGGCCCTGCGACACATCTTATAGGAGGCGACTTGAATGACATAAGCGATCCTGCCTTAGATCGTACACTGACGCCACCGCGGCAGCAAGAGGCTACCGCCTTGGCTAAGTTCCAGGCGGACCTCGGCTCACTGACCTCTGGAGGCACCATCACCTATCCACACGTGCACACTCCTACTTTGCTGGGGCTCACAGGGTGTTTTCTAGTCTGGACTAGCTTTTTGCCCCAGCTGGTGAGATTGACCAGATTGAGGAGACAGATTATTTAGCCAGGGGAATCTCGGATCATTCACTGCGGATCTCGGATCATTCACTTATTCCCCCCACCCGCTGTACTTGCGGGTGGGGGGGATAAGGAGTAGTCCGGGCACAACATGGAGGCTGAACGCTTGGGCACTAAGGGACGAAACGGTTGCTGCAGAAATTGGGGTGGACACTGACCTCTATTTTAAGGAAAATTCACTCTCTGGGAGGCCTTTAAAACTGTGATAGGTGACAGGGCCCAGAATATTATAGACCACAAAAAAAGACGGGACATTCAGGAGACACTGGTGCTGGAAAACAGGCTGTTGGATCTTGAAACAGGGAGTACGCCTCCCTTGAGTGAACGTGCACTCCGTCAAATCTATATTACTAAAAGTGAATTTCAGGCGCACGTTACTAAAGAGATTCGGGTGCATCAACTTACAGTCCAACATAGACTGTATGAGACTGGAGACAGGACGGGCAAATTGTTAGCGTGGTAGGGCAGGAAGGAGCAAGAGTCGAGATGGGTCTAGTCTATCAAAGAAAGGGGCAGTATTTATACCGCGCCTCAGGACATTGTGGAGGCATTTGCCCGATATTATTGTAAACTTTATGCAACCCAGACGCAAGCCACCGAGACACAAATAGCTCACTACCTTGAAAAGGTTGAGCTCCCCTGTTTGGCCACCGATGAGAGAGATAGGCTAGATGAGGAAATTACTCTGGCAGAGGTCACGGAGGTCACTGGTCGACTAAAAGCGGGGAAAACCCCGGGCCCTAATGGCCTTCTGGGGGAATTTTCTAAAGCATATAGTTTCCTACTGGCTCCACACCTACTTAAGATGTTTCTGGCCGCCAAAGAGGAGGGGGTTCTCCCGGCAGATCTTAGACTGGCGACGGTGGTGGTGATTCCTAAAGAGAGGAACCCCCGGATGATTGTGGGTCCATTCGACCCATTTGGCTTTTAAATATTGAAACCAAGATCCTGGCCACTGTTCTGGCGACACGCCTTGTGTCCGTTATTGCTTCCCTGATACATGGAGACAAAACGGGATTCATGCCGAAACGTGCCACACGTTACAACCTACGAAGAGTAGCCAATTGGATGGATGTGGTCAAGGACCGAGTGGAGGTTCATTTGTTGCTCTCCCTAAACGTGGAAAAGGCGTTTGACACCATCCATTGGCCCTTCATGCGACACACTTTAGAGAAATTTGGCTTCGGCCCGGGATTCCAGGAATGGGTGGCATTACTATACACTGCTCCTCAGGCCAAGGTTAGGGTCAATGATGCTCTTTCAGAGATCTGGCCGATTCAGCGGGGGACTAGGCAGGGCTGCCCGCTATCCCCCCTATTGTTTGCACTTATTTTGGAACCTCTGGCCTGTGTCGTTAGGGCCTCCCCGGGACTGGGTGGCTTCGTGGATGATGCCCGACAGATAGCGGAGGAACGCATATCGCTATATGCAGATGATATTTTGCTGTATGTGACGGATCCGACGGAGACGCTCCCTCAAATCCTGCGAATAGTCGATGATAATGGGTACCACGCAGGATATAAGATTAACTGGACCAAGTCCACCTTATATCCAGTGCGGGGGGGGGTCCGTCGGTGGAGACTCCGGGTTTTACCTAGCTGCTTCCACTGGTCCATGGAGGGCTTTACCTACCTTGGTCTTTACATTACTTCGGATGTGCACACTAGTCTTGCTCGCAATATTCGGCGGGTCTTCTCAAACTTCCAAGAGGATGTTAGGAGATGGCGGAGGCTTACCTTAACCATTATGGTAACGCTCCCGCAGCTGCTCAACATATTGCAAAATATTGATATTTAAGGGTATTGATAGTGAGCTACACTCCCTCCTCTGGGATGGGGCCCATCCACGTGTTGCACTTTCAACACTGCAGCGGAATCCCTATAATGGGGATTTGGCTTTGCCAGACATTAGGTCCTATTATAGAGCGGCTCCCCTTATTGCCATTAATAAATGGATTCATGCATCTGGGGATCATTCAACCTATAGGCTTGAAAGGCTGCAGTTTAGATTAGGATTATACTCTGGAGGCTATAGAAGAAGGAACACTGTTTAAGACGAAAAAAATCCATCACGGCAGGCCGAAAAACAGGCAGAGATATACTACTCTGGAGCCACGAGCAACAGGGAAAAAGAATAAACTGACATCAGCGCACCGGAGGGGACTTGTATGGCTCCACTGACGTCACATCCGGAGCCGACCTCGTTACGGAGTCATGTGGCACTGCCCCCCGGAGGGTAAAGATACAGCTCAAAAAGGTTTCCGTGTTCAGTCTGACGCTTGGGCAGAATTTGCAAGTTGAGAAATCTACCGCTAGATGCACAAGTTACTACTTGTGTAACGATATATCAGTAAGAGACATTAGTTAGTGATAGATTCCTTACCTTAGAATATCCCCAGGCGTCAGACTGGATCCGGAAATTTTTGCGTAGCAGTACCCTTGAGCGTCGGTAAGCGTCGTCTGCGGCTCCGCGTCAGTCGTCGGCGTCGTGGGCGCCGTGATGACGTCGTCGGAGTACTTAGACGCCGCCTCCGCGTGCTGACGTCAGTTCTTAAACACACCTTTTCCGCGCCAGAAGCGCTGAGCCATGCCAAAAACCAACACTGGTGCCATTGAAACTAGGGCCCTGAAAGGGAGTAACCCTAACCCTAGATATCGGTTCGCAGAACGGGGAGGATGGGCGGGTCGGTAAGGAATCTATCACTAACTAATGTCTCTTACAGATATATTGTTACACAAGTAGTAACTTGTGCATCTTAAAGAGACACGTTAGTGATAGATTCCTTACCTTAGAATAGATACCCCAGCAATACCAACCCCGGTGGTGAGTCTGCGAACCAATAATCACACCAGAAAGTCCTGGAGGACAGAACGGCCAAAGAAGCCATCCCTCCGGACTTGGCTGTCCAGGCAGTAGTGTCTTGCAAACGTGTGCAGCGATGCCCACGTAGCTGCCTGACAGATGTCTTGTAAGGGCACTCCCCGGCCCAGGGCAGTTGTAGTCGCCGTGGCTCGGGTGGAGTGAGCCCGCAATCCAACAGGGGGCTCCTTTCTAGCCAAGGAGTAGCATGCCTGGATACACAAGATGATCCACCGGGAGATGGTCCTCTTCTGTACCGCTTTCCCCTTCTTAGCGCCCATGTAGCCAACAAAGAGTTGGTCATCCACCCGGAACTGGCGTGTGCGATCCAAGTAGAATGAGAGCGCACGTTTTGTGTCCAGACGATGGAGCCGCTCTTCCTCTTTAGAGGGGTACGTGGCGGAAAGAAGGTTGGCAAAGTGATGGACTGCCCGATGTGGAAGGCTGTGACAACCTTGGGCAGAAAAGATGGCTTAGTATGCAACACAACCTTGTCCGGATGGACAGAAAGGAAAGGAGGAGTACAAGAAAGGGCCTGGAGCTCACTCACTCTCCTGGGAGAGGTGATGGCAACCAGGAAAGCAGTCTTCAGAGTAAGAAGGCGGAGAGGACAGTTGTGAAGTGGGTCAAAGGGAGCGCACATCAGAAATGTAAGAACAAGGTTCAAGTCCCACTGAGGCATCACAAACGGAACAGGAGGGAACGTGTGTGTGAAGCCCTTAAGAAATCTATTGACAATGGGGGACTTGAACAAAGAAGGTTGATCAGGCAGCCTCAGAAAGGCTGAAAGGGCAGAAAGGTAGCCCTTGATAGTGCCCAGAGCAGAGCCCTGCTGGGCAAGAGAAAGAAGGAAGAGGAGAACCTCAGAAAGAGGGGCAGAGAGGGGATCTACAGCCTTTGCTGTGCACCATGCCACAAATCTGTTCCACCTGCAAGCGTATACCGACTTTGTGGAGGGACGCCTGGCTGCCAGAATGATATTACAGACTTCAGGAGGCAAGTCAAATGGCCTCAACTGTCGCCGCTCAATCTCTAAGCATGGAGGTGGAGACTGGACAGGTTCGGGTGGAGGACTGGCCCCTGCTGCTGCGACAGAAGGTCCTCCCGAAGAGGCAGACGAACCGGGGGATCGACTGACATACCGAGTAGCTCTGGATACCAGTACCTTCGTGCCCAGTCCGGAGCCACAAGGATGACTTGGGCCTGGTCGCGCTTGATCTTCTTCAGCACTCTGGGCAGAAGTGGTGTAGGCGGAAAGGCGTACAATAGACCGCAACTCCACTCGCAACGAAAAGCGTCTCCGAGCGAGTGCCGCCTTGGAAATTCCAACGCGCAGTACAGATGACATTGCGCGTTCTCTTCGGTGGCGAATAGATCTAACCAAGGCTCTCCCCATTGCTGAAAGAGGTCTTGCGCCACGTCCGAGTTCAGACGCCTCTCGTGATCCATCATGCACCGACGGCTGAGCTCGTCCGCCCTGGCGTTCAGAGAACCTGCCAGGTGTTGAGCCACCAGGGTCACGCCCTGGCGTTCCAGCCATTGCCAGAGGCGCAGAGCCTCCTGGCAAAGGGTCCACGACCCCACCCCGCCCTGTTTGTTGTAGTACCACATGGCGGTAGTGTTATGAACACCTGCACTACACTCCCCCGGACAGAGGGGAGGAATGCCTTCAGTGCTAGACGAATCGCCCTCAACTCCCACAGGTTGATGTGGAGCCGGGCCTCCGCCAGAGACCAGAGGCCTCTGATCTCCGCCTCTCCCATGTGGCCTCCCCAGCCCTGGAGGGACGCGTCCGTCACAACTACGTGCTCCGGTTGGGGAAGGGAGAGGGATCTGCCGCTGACCCAATCGCGGTCCGCGAGCCACCACTGCAGCTGTCTCGCAGTGCCCTCCGAGATCAGGACGTGGTCGGACAGGTTGCCCTGATGCTGGGCCCACTGAAACTTCAGGTCCCACTGCAGAGCCCGCATCCGCCACCTGACATGATGCACCAGTAGGATGCAGGAGGCCATCAACCCCAGAAGCCGCAGCGTCAACCAGACCGAGACCCGGCTGAAAGAGTGGAATCAGAGCCTGAATATCCCGGGCCCGCTGTTCGGGTGGATAAACCCGAAACCGCGCCGAGTCTAGAACCGCTCCGATGAAGAGGAGCTTCTGAGAGGGGCACAGGTGTGACTTTGGCACATTGATGGAGAACCCCAGCTGGTGCAGGAGATCTGCAGTAGTCTGGAGGTGGCTGACGACTGTCTGGGGCGAGCCCGCCTTCAACAACCAGTCTTCGAAGTAGAGGAAGACGGACACCCCTAACCTGCGCAGATGAGCTGCGACCACCGCCATCACCTTTGTGAACACCCGTGGGGCGCTGGTAAGGCCGAAGGGGAGCACGGTATACTGAAAGTGCTCGTGGCCAACCGTGAACCGCAGGTAGCGCCGGTGGGCCGGCAGGACGGGGATGTGGAAATAAGCGTCCTGCAAGTCCAACGCTACCATCCAGTCTCCTGGGTCCAGGGCAGCTAAGACCTGAGCCAGTGTCAGCATTTTGAACTTCTCCTTCCGGAGGAAGCCGTTGACGTTCCGTAGGTCCAAGATAGGGCGTAGGCCCCCTTTGCCCTTCTTGGGTACCAGAAAGTAGTGGGAGTAGCAACCACACCCTACTTCTGGCCCAGGAACGCACTTGATGGCCCCCTTGGCCAAGAGGGCCGTAACTTCCTCCTGCAGAAGTCGCAAATGATCCACCGATACACAGTGGTTCTGCGGTGGCATGGCTGGAGGAGTCGCCTCGAAGAGGAGGGAGTAGCCCCTTCGGACGATCTGCAGCACCCACCTGTCCGGCGTGACAGTGCGCCAGTGGAGGTGGTGATGGAGAACCCTGCCCCTCCCTGGCGTCATATGGGCCTGAAAGCACGGACTAGGAGGGTTTTGAGGCGGATGCTGCGGGGAAAGGAGTGGACTGACTTTGCCGTTGACCCCGAACGCCGCCACGGCGGTTTCCACGGCCACCACCGCGTTGGGTATTACCCTGCGGAGTGTGGCTGGCAGCACGTGTGGGTACACCCCTTCTGTGGCCACGAAAGGAGTGAAAGGCAGCCGATTGCTGGCGCGGGGCCGAGAGCTCCAAGGACTTGGCCGTAGCCCTGGAGTCCTTAAAGCGCTCAAGCGCATGGTCTGCCTTGTCGCCAAAAAGGCGACGGCCATCAAACGGCATGTCCATCAGTGTGTTTTGGACAGCGGCCGAAAAGTTGGCGGGCCTCAACCAGGTGTGGCGCCTAACCGCCACCGTCGTTGCCATCGCTCTGCCTAGTGAGTCGGTGGTATCCAGCCCACACCGGATAGAATATTTGGCTGCGTCCCCACCCTCCACAAGGGCTTGGCCGAGTTTGGCCGTACCTCACAGACACTCTGGCAGCACTTCCGCCACCGTATCCCACATAGAGTGGGTGTAGGGGCCCAAGAGGCATGCGGTGTTGGAAGACTGCAGTCCCAGACTAAGGGAAGAGAAGATCTTTTTACCGTACTGCTCATACCTCTTGGATTCCCTGTCCGGCAGAGCCGACGGGAATGCGGTCTGGGAATTGGAGGCCTGGATGACCAGGCTCTCGGGGGTGGCGTGGGTGGACAGGAAACATGGGTCGCCCGGAGCCGGGCGGTGGCGTCTGGCCGCGTTCCTATCTACGGGCGAACCCGTAGCGGGCTTGGACCAAGTGCCCAAAAGAACGTCGGTTAAGGCCTCGTTAAACGCCAGCAGAGGCTCGGCTGAGTATGACTGCGGCTTAAGGACCTCAGTGAGGAGGTTAGTCCTCACGGCCGCGACGGGGACCTCAAGGCCCAAGGCCTTGGCCGCCCTCATTAACACCACACTATAGGTTGCCCCCTCCTCCGTAGCCACGGTAGGAGGTGAAACAAAGCCAGTGTCCGGCAAAGTGTCCAGACCACTGGCATCCCCCAAGTCACCTGTCCAGTCCTACTGGGACTGACACTCCCGTGTCAGAGGGTCCTCAGACCCCTCCCAATACTCCTCATCACCCATCTCCTGGTACTCAGGGTTAGAAAATGATGGGTCCGGTTCATGGAAAGTAAACTCTCCGAACAGTGTCTGAAGCGGCGCCGCACCGGCGCCGGGGGTGACACCTGGGGGGTCGGCGCCGGGGAGGTCGTTAAGTCCACCGGCGGCGATCCGGATCCAGAACCGGAACCAGCGGGGCCCTGCGGCGCTGGGCCCGAAGGCGCCGGCGGCGTCGGAGCCGAAGTACCCGACGGCGTGGGGTCGTAGCCCCCGACCCGCTAGGACCCCCAGACGGGTCCGCTGGGCCCGAAGGCGCCGCGGAGCCCGTCAGAGGAGAAAGGGACCTCATGGCCATGAGGAACCGCTCGATCTCCCCCGGCGTCGCGTTGGGCCCAGGGACCGGAGGGTATGAGGCCGGACGCGGCACCTGCGACTCCAACGGAGCCGCGTGGGCGGTGCCACCTGAAACCCCGGCCGCGTCGCGCGAGCGTCGGGGGGGAGTCGGCAGAGCGATGACGTCTCTTCGACTTCTTGTGCTTACCTGACGACTTCGACCCTGAGGAGTGATGTCGACTCCGGGAGCTATGATGGCTCCGCTCCCGCGACCGATCCCTCGACCTCCGTCCGGGTGGGACCTCTCTTGGCGCGGGGCCGACTGCCGGAGTTCGAGTCGCTTACGGGACCGCTCCCGTCTAGCCTTCGAAGTCAGGGCCCGGCAGTCGGAATAGGTCTTGTCGTCGTGGTCGACGCAGAGACAGTGGAGACACAGACAGTGAGGGTCCGTGACCGACATCAGCCTGTCGCAATCCTCACAGGGCTTAAAACGAGGCATCCCTACCGGCACCGTTTCGGAGTCAAAGACTCGAAAAAGGAAGATCAAAAGATCAAAAAGTTTTTGTCAAAAAGTGACTAAGGTACCACTTTTTCCGGATCTGCGCTGCTGGCGCGGAAAAAAGAAGAACTGACGTCAGCACGTGGAGGCGGCGTCTAAGTACTCCGACGACGTCATCACGGCGCCCACGATGCCGACGACGGACGCGGAGCCGCAGACGACACCTACAGACGCGCAAGGGTACTGCTACGCAAAAATTTCCGGATCCAGTCTGACGCCTGGGGATATTCTAAGGTAAGGAATCTATCACTAACGTGTCTTTTTCAGATGTCTCTATCAGATCTGAAACGTTCTGCTCTGGTCCTTATAGCATCTTTCCCTTGCTGCTTGCATAAACAGCCACTCGTGCCTTTTGTCTTTGACGGCCTGGTCGTTTCTGCCTTGTAATACATTCTGTTTAAACCTTAGTTTTTGGCCTTCCTGTATTATCTCTCTGCTGTATTCCTGTATTTTAATTTCACTTTTGTATTTTTCTCCTTTTTCTGTTTTTGTGCCGTTTCTCGCATCGCCGCTCTCCCGCCTGTTTTTTTCCCGCCATTTCCCTACAGTTTCACCCTGCCCTGCCCACTGCCTCCCCCCCAGGACCTACTTAATGGAGGCTGCAGTGTGAATGCTAGAGGCAGGTGCAACGTCATCAGGCCAAAGGTGCACCAAAGGCAATCCCTTCTGTGCATGGACTGAGGTCAGCACCAGGAGCCCTGGTTCTCCCACTACATGCAGATACACTGCTGAAGAGCTCCGAGTACTGGACTCGGAACTCCGCAACAACTGCTGCCTCACCTCTCCATGGTCTAAGGTATGTCGTTTTACCTGCCGGAATGGTCTCTTCGCCTACAACACCGGACCACATGCACGCTGGATGACCACCATGCTGACTATGACTGCCTCGTAACAACTTGACTGCCTGCTGCTCAATACTCGATCACTCTACAAGCCCACCATTGATCTCTGGGACACCATCACTTTCCTCCCCGCCAACATCATCTTCCTTACCGAGACCTGGCTCAACCCTGCATCCACTCCAGACCACAACAAACACAAACGTGGAATCGCCATACACCGCACCACCACCGTAGACGACACCACTCCGATCACGGAACACCTAAATTTCCAAACCGACAGCAAAACCACCATCAGAGGCACCCTCACCTACAGACTTCCAGGACCACGCCCCATTTTCTACAACATCACCCTCGACCTCGTTCCACCATAACCATTGACTTCAAACAGTATATCTTCCTCGGAGACCTCATTTTCCACCTCAACAGCACCAACACTGCCAACTTACTCGAAAGCATGATCAGCCTCACCCAACTAGTCACTGTTAGACGGACCGGGAGGGTCGGCCGAGGATAAGGGGAGAGGTCTCCGGGGAGATCCGTCTCCAGCAATCGTACAGACAAATAACTTCCCCCCCCACTGACGTACACCACACAAGGATAAGGTTCAACGTTACTTTATAAGCAATTCTTTAAGTACGGTGGGGTGGTACAAGGAGGTCTGGACTCCGGGGTCCCCTCTATTCTAGTCTCTTGGTTGGGTAAGGGGGGTAGCGGGACAGTCTCGTTACCACTCTGGGGGATGTGGTGGTAGATGAATTAGCTCACAATCCTCGAGCTCGGTGTTCTAGATCAGTGTTTCCCAAACTGTGGTCCGCGGACCCCCAGGGGTCCGTGAAACATTCCCAGGGGGTCCGCAGGCAACAGTTTTAAAAGCACATGAAAGTATCTTGTATAATTACCGGTTTTTAAACAACAATAAAAGTGTCAAGATAACACCAGTGATTAATGTACTTGCTGGAGAGAGGTGAGAGTTTTGTCCAGTGGCAGCTTTGAATTATCTAATGTAGCACCGAGGGTTAATATGCCTACTGAAAAAACATGTATAATGCATTTAAAAAAACAGATTATTTTGGTACTGTGCAGTTCATAAGTGGCAATTGTAATCTAGCACAGTGACCTATAAACTGTCATCAAAGAGCTGCTTGCAAACTGCAAGGTATGAGTTAGTGACACGTTTTTCTCAGTCTTTCATTATCCTGATACTGCTAAAAAGGTTTATTTGGGTGGAAATACATTTTATTGTTAAAGTTAATGCTACCCAGTGAGTTATGTTCTGAATCCTGAGTTTGTGCTTTTCCACTATTTAAAAATGCCTACCAGTATGAATGACGTGAATTCTACACCTTGTAGTCCCCTTTGCAGGAGCCTCGTACTGCGAAATAAACCCAACCATTTAAAAGTTAGTCACGGAGATGCAGCACCAACCTTCCCAATAATTTTCTTAATTTTTTCCAAATTCTTTTAATATAAAATACAACAGAAGTGGCAGAGAGAGTTGTTAGCCTCCTTGGCTTAACGACACACTCCACCACTTCAGAAACGCAGGGCTGCACCTATATTTACAAGAATATAATGCAGCCCTGTGTTTCCACTGCGCTTGCGCTAAACTTAACTTTGTGGCACCAAAGCAGGCACCCTTGCACCATAGTGCACGGGTAGATTGTTTATGTACAGTAAGGTCCCCCTTCCTGCACATAAACAATTTTGAAATGCCATTTTGTCACTTCTATCTGTGCTGCTTAATGCAGCACACATGGAAGTTACAAAATGTCATATTTTAAAAAGGTTGTTTGTGTGCAGGAAGGGTCACCTTCCTGAACATAAACAATTGATGGCGTTTCGCAAAAACAAGGATAATTAAAGCATTTCTCCTTGTTTCGCCAAGTTAAGACCAGGTTTTTTCCCTGATCTTAATTTTGGCGCTACCTCCCAATTACGCTGGCCTTGTTAAAAGGGGGCTGTGTCAAAATCAATGGGTGTTGCGGTGGAACGCCCACCGCAACACCCACTGCCCACCCCTTTCACGCTAAGCATTGGGTGAAAGGGGGTGTTATTTACAATCCAGTGTTAAGCGATGTTAAGTGGCTTAACGCTTCCTTGCAAATAAAGCAAATCCCCTATCGTTACGGGAACGTCACACAAAAAGTGACGTTCTCATGGTGATAGGGGCTTGTAAATATGCCCCTAAAATACTTACTAATTCAAGTATTTGTTTTGTGTGCACACGGGTGTTTATTTTTTTTTAATTACTGTTTTAATGTTTGAATTTTAAATCCTACAAATTGCTTGGGGGTCCCCGGCTTCCAGTGGCGACTCAATGGGGGTCCGCAGGAGTCAAAAGTTTGGGAACCACTGTTCTAGATGATCGGGCCGCGGCGGAGCCAGCAGGTCCCGGGATGGTTGAAGGTAGTGACGGTCCGCGGCGGAGCCAGCAGGTCCCGATGAAGATGGGTGCAGAGAGCCGCGGCAGCGCCAGCAGGCAGATCGGTAGTTCGCAAGGCAGGGCTACGGCAGCGCCAGTAGT
Source organism: Lissotriton helveticus (assembly GCF_964261635.1). Lineage (NCBI taxonomy): Eukaryota > Metazoa > Chordata > Amphibia > Caudata > Salamandridae > Lissotriton > Lissotriton helveticus. The sequence continues at coordinate 1,038,152,363 of NC_136063.1, forward strand.
CCGTCAAGGATGAGTTCTTCACTGCGTCTCTCGACTCCAGGATACAACTGCCTTCCTGCTCTGGAGCTGCGCCAGTTATAGGTCTGGCGCCCTTTGATGTCCGGACCCTCGCACTGGGAGGTCGGGAGGTCCGGGATGAGGGAGTCCAGACACCCAGCAGGGGGGTGGAGCCAGCGCCTGGGGGAGCTGGGGGCGATCGGCACCTGGCGGGGGAGAGCCATCGACCCCTCTTTCTCCCATTGACCTGCCAAGTAGTCCGCTCACCTCCTGGGTGGATGGTGGTGCCGGGATGTCGGGGCCTGGCCAGGCCCAGGGTTAGGGTGGATCGGAGGCCACGCGGCCTCGTGGTGCCGTGTCCAAGATGGCGCCCAGGCCGGGCGAGAGGGCCGGTAGGGAATCGGGCCCACGATGTGGAGATGTTCAGGGGCAGGGGCCCTATAGGAGACGGGAAACGGGTTGTTGTTGCGTGTAACGCCTGAGGAGCGGGGCTCGGGCCTGGTCGTGCGGGGAGGGAGCAAGCCTTACACGTGGCCTGTCCAACATGCGTCCCCCCCAGCTGAAGGCGGGGAGAGTCACCCATCCTCTTGGGGACTCTCCTCGTCGAGGCGGAAAAAGCGTGACAGGCCATCTGCGTTGGCGTGGTCTTGCCCGGGTCGATGTTCCACAGTGAAGTCCATCCCCTGCAGGGAGATGGACCAACGTAGTAGTTTCGGGTTTTCCCCCCGCATCTGCATTAGCCATTGCAGGGGTCGATGATCGGTCTGGACCCGGAAGTGGGTGCCGAAGAGATAAGGCCGGAGCTTTTTGAGGGCCCACACCACGGCGAAGGCCTCCCTCTCGATGGTGCTCCAGCGTTGTTCTCGGGCCAGGAGCCGTCTGCTGATGAAAGCCACTGGCTGGTCAAGTCCTTCGGGGTTCAGCTGGGAAAGGACTGCCCCAACGCCATGGTCGGAGGCATCTGTTTGGACGATAAATTCCCGACTGTAGTCGGGGGCCTGGAGCACCGGGGCGGAGCACATGGCGGCCTTCAGCTTCTCGAAGGCCGCTTGACAGTCTGGGGTCCAGTTGACCTTCTTGAGTTGCTTTTTGGATGTGAGTTCCGTGAGGGGCCCTACAATGCTGCCATAGTCCCTCACGAACCGCCGGTAGTAGCCTGTGAGTCCCAGGAAGGCGCGGACCTCGGTCTGGGTAATGGGGGGCTGCCACGACTGGATGGCAGCGATCTTGAGTTGCAAAGGGGCCACCAGACCGCTTCCCACCTGGTGCCCGAGATAGGTCACGGACCCCTGGCAAATTTGGCATTTGCTGGCCTTGATCGTGAGGCCAGCTCGTTGGAGGGCCTGTAGCACCTCTCGGAGGTGGTGGAGGTGGTCGGGCCAGTGGCGGCTGTACACAGCGATATCGTCCAGGTAGGCGGCGCTGAATTCTTCGAGTCCTGCCAGGACCTGGTTCACTAGCCGCTGAAATGTTGCTGGGGCATTCTTCATGCCGAATGGCATGACCTTGAAGTGATAGTGGCCATCAGGAGTGGAGAATGCAGATCGTTCTTGGGCCCGGGGTGTGAGACCGATCTGCCAGTAGCCCGCTGTCAGGTCGAAGATGCTGAGGTAGCGGGCAGCTCCCATGCGGTCGATTAGTTCATCTGCTCGGGGGATGGGGTGTGCGTCTGTTCTGGTGACCGCATTCAAGCCCCGGTAGTCGACGCAGAACCGAAGCTCCGGCGTGGCGCCGGGGGCGGCCGCTTTGGGGACCAGTACCACTGGGCTGGCCCAGGGGCTGTCTGAGGGCTCGATGACCCCGAGCGTGAGCATCTTGGCCACCTCCTCTTGGATGCAGGCCCGTACCCGATCTGGTACGCGGTAGGCCCGATGGCGGACAGGGGGACTGTCTCCAGTGTCCACGTCGTGTAAGCACCAGGGGGTGACCCCTGGGGTGAGGGAGAACAGGGTGGCGAACTGCAGCAGGAGGTCTCGGCAGCCTTGGCGCTGTTCCAGGGTGAGGGCCTCCGAGAGTCGGACCCCGTCCACGGAGCCGTCCTTCTCCCGAGACCGTAGGAGGTCAGGGAGGGGTTCGGAGTCCTCCTCGGTTCCATTGTCGGTTGCCATCAAGAGGCTGAGCTCTGAGCGTACAAAGTGGGGTTTAAGTCTATTAGCGTGGAGGACCCGGAGAGGGTTTCGTGAAGATTCCATATCGATGAGATAGGTGACAGGGCTCTTGCGCTCGATTACTTTGAAGGGCCCCGTCCATTTGTCTTGCAGGGCGCATGGTTCGGTGGGAGACATTACCCACACTTGTTGGCCGGGTTCAAATTCGATGGAGGATGCATTCTGATCGTACCACCTTTTCATGTCCTCCTGACTGGCCTCCAGGTTTGCTTTTGCCATCTCTCTGAACCGTCTGGTCTGGTTGCGGAGGGTTAGGAGGTACTTGAAAACATCTGGAGGGTTCTTTAGAGGGGGCATTTCCCAGCCCTCTTTGACTAGGCTGAGCGGCCCCCGCACCGGGTGCCCATACAAGAGTTCGAACGGGCTGAAGCCGAGGGACTTCTGGGGGACTTCTCGGTAGGCAAAGAGAAGGCACGGTAGTAGCACATCCCACTGGCGACGGAGGGGCTCTTCCAACCCCCCAATCATCCCTTTGAGCGTGCGGTTGAACCGCTCAACCAGTCCGTTTCCTTGAGGGTGATAGGGGGTCGTGAATCGGTAGGTGACCCCACACTGTTGCCAGAGGGACTTCATGTATTTTGAAATAAAGTTTGTGCCCCGGTCGCTGACGACTTCTCGGGGGAAGCCCACCCGGGAGAAGATCCCCATCAAGGCCCGGCCGACTACCGGGGCTGTCACAGTTCGCAGGGGAACAGCCTCGGGGTAGCGGGTGGCGTGGTCCACCAGTACTAGGATGAACCGATGTCCTTGTGCTGTACGGGGGTCCAGGGGTCCCACAATGTCTATCCACACCCTCTCGAACGGGGTGGTGACCACTGGAAAAGGTTGCAGAGGTGCTTTAAGCTTGCGGCCGCTCTTCCCGCTGGCCTGGCACGTGGGGCAAGATCGGCAGTGTTGGAGTACGTCGTTCCTCATCTTGGGCCAGAAAAAGTGGGTCACCAGGCGACTGTAGGTTTTATCCTGACCCAGGTGGCCAGCCAGGGGGACATCGTGGGCCAGGTTTAGCAAGAAGTCTCTAAAGCGGAGGGGCACCACTAGTACTCGACTGGCCCCTAACTCTGCGATTCTCTGTTCGCTGTACAACAGGTCATTGTCCCAATAGACCCAATGGGTTCCGGAGGTATCCCCTGCACTCTGGGCGAGGGCTTGTTGGCGGAGTCCCTCGAGGGAGGGACAGGTCTTCTGCTCGTGGCGAAACTGTTCTTGGGTGGGCCCCCCCTCCTGACGCCACTGATCCAGGCCGGGAAGGTCCTGAGGCTGAACGAGCCCCTCGGGAGTTTGTTCTGGGGTGACGGCACGGTCGGTGTCTGGAGCGACCGGGGGAGGAGGTGCCGGCCATTCAGGTTCTTCGGGTCGGGGGATGGCACGGGCAGCCATGGACCGGGTGGTTACGCACGCCCAATCCGGGATGCCCAACATCCCTAGGTGCTCTCTCCTCTCTACGGCGGCCCACGGGGAACTCTCAAGATCATTTCCCAGGAGACAGTCTACGGGGGCATCATCTCGGACCGTCACTTCCAACATGCCGGAGACTCCTCCCCACTCGAAGGGGACGCAAGCCATCCGACATAGACTCTCCGAATTGTCGGCTGAACGGACGGGGCAGAGGACGTTCGGCAGAATCTGTTCTGGGGTCACCAGGTGACATCGGACGGCCGTTACACTGGCCCCGGTGTCACGTAGGGCTTCGGCCCGGCGTCCATTAATGTTCACCCATTGACTGTACTTCCGGGTGTTGGCGGGTAGGGGGACCCGCGGGACCATGTCTCTTCCCCCTAGGCACGCTAGAACCATGGCGGCTGGTTCCCATTCCTGGCGTTCTTGCTCACATTCCTCATGTTCTTCGTAGATTTGTTCTTCCCCCAGGGCGGCGGCAGCCATCTGGCGGGGTCTCGGAGTCTGGCTCTGTGGACAATTCGGGTCGTTGGCGTAGTGTCCGACTCGCTGGCATCGGTGACACGTGACATTGGCTCTGTACCCCGGCCGCGCCGGGGTGTTGCCCCGGTTGGCCGGGGGTGGGGTGTTGGTAGCGGGAGCGGCCGGGGCGTTGTCTCTCCCTCGTCCCTGGCCCCCTCCTCCTCCTCGGGGACGGTGCTGACCGTGGTTGTTCCGGTTCTGTTCATGGGGCCCAGTTCGGCCCACTCGGGTAATTTCCCACCGGTCAGCCTCGGCGGCAAGCTGTCGTGGATCAGTTAATTTACTGTCGAGGAGGTGCTGCCTGAGCTCGACGAAGCAGTTGTTCGATAGATGCTCCCATACCATGAGATTGAAGAGTTGCTCGTAAGTCTTTACGTTGCTTCCCTTGATCCACCCCTCGAAGGCCCGGCTGAAATAGTTCACGTATTCCACCCAAGTTGTGCCCGGGATCCGAGTGCAGTTTCGGAACCTCTGGCGGTACATTTCGGGGGTGAGCCCATAGCGGGTGAGGAGGGTAGCTTTCATGTGGTCATAGGAGGTCATCAGATGGTCTGGGAGCTGTAGCAGGGCATCGCGGCCCTCATTGACGAACCTCCCCCATAGACCGGCTCCCCAGTCGCTTCGATCGATCCGGTGGGAGGTCATAGCGATCTCGTAGGCCTTGAACCATTGCTGTATGTCGTCCTCTCGGAAATATTCTCGAACGACATCCTTGGGGATGTGTACCTTCCTTTCTGTCACCCCCGGGGGGCGCGGTTGCTCGGGCACTCCTAATTCTTTGTTCTGCTTGCGTAAGTCTATCTCAGCTAGTTTGCGTTCGTGTTCGTACGCCAGTCTCTTCTCTTCAAGCTCTCTTTGTCTCTGTTTCTCTTCCCGTTCTTCTCGGAGCCGCAGATGTTCCAGATTTAGTTTTTGTTCGGCTAATTTGAGTTCGCCATCCATTTTGAGCCGGGCCATCTCTAGCTCATGTAGTCGGTTTCTTTCTCGTTCTTGGATCTCATCTTGCGAGAGACCCGTTCTTCGCTCCTCGGGAGCCGTGGTGTCTTTCTCTGCTGTTGCGAGATTTTGGTCCGGGGGTCTGACGGCCCCGGTTTCTGCCCATGACTCAATGGCGTGCTTGAAATCGTCTTTAGTATTCAGACCGGTGGTAGCGATACCTAGTTCAATGCAGAATTGTTTCAACTCACGATGGCTGTATTCTTCCAATTTCTCCATCTGGAATTTTTCGGTGGATCCGCTTTCTTTGGTTGACATTGTGGTTTTGTCTTGGGGTGAGCTACTCTCTGTACGATTACGCGTTGATTCGGATCCCGTCGCTGGCCACCAATGTTAGACGGACCGGGAGGGTCGGCCGAGGATAAGGGGAGAGGTCTCCGGGGAGATCCGTCTCCAGCAATCGTACAGACAAATAACTTCCCCCCCACTGACGTACACCACACAAGGATAAGGTTCAACGTTACTTTATAAGCAATTCTTTAAGTACGGTGGGGTGGTACAAGGAGGTCTGGACTCCAGGGAACTCTATTCTAGTCTCTTGGTTGGGTAAGGGGGGTAGCGGGACAGTCTCGTTACCACTCTGGGGGATGTGGTGATAGATGAATTAGCTCACAATCCTCGAGCTCGGTGTTCTAGATGATCGGGCCGCGGCGGAGCCAGCAGGTCCCGGGATGGTTGAAGGTAGTGACGGTCCGCGGCGGAGCCAGCAGGTCCCGATGAAGATGGGTGCAGAGAGCCGCGGCAGCGCCAGCAGGCAGATCGGTAGTTCGCAAGGCAGGGCTACGGCAGCGCCAGTAGTCCGTCAAGGATGAGTTCTTCACTGCGTCTCTCGACTCCAGGATACAACTGCCTTCCTGCTCTGGAGCTGCGCCAGTTATAGGTCTGGCGCCCTTTGATGTCCGGACCCTCGCACTGGGAGGTCGGGAGGTCCGGGATGAGGGAGTCCAGACACCCAGCAGGGGGGTGGAGCCAGCGCCTGGGGGAGCTGGGGGCGATCGGCACCTGGCGGGGGAGAGCCATCGACCCCTCTTTCTCCCATTGACCTGCCAAGTAGTCCGCTCACCTCCTGGGTGGATGGTGGTGCCGGGATGTCGGGGCCTGGCCAGGCCCAGGGTTAGGGTGGATCGGAGGCCACGCGGCCTCGTGGTGCCGTGTCCAAGATGGCGCCCAGGCCGGGCGAGAGGGCCGGTAGGGAATCGGGCCCACGATGTGGAGATGTTCAGGGGCAGGGGCCCTATAGGAGACGGGAAACGGGTTGTTGTTGCGTGTAACGCCTGAGGAGCGGGGCTCGGGCCTGGTCGTGCGGGGAGGGAGCAAGCCTTACACGTGGCCTGTCCAACAGTCACCAACACCACACACAACACAGGACACAAGCCCATTTTCACAGCAAGCAACATAGTCAAGTACAGTCATGTCACTGACCTCACCTGGACAAATCACACCATTGTCCACTTCATCATGATAGAATTCACTTGCACCGCCACCAAGCTGCCCAGCACTTCACATTGCAACTGGAACAAAGTGTCAGTGAGCCAGTGGACTGATGCCCTCAGCACCTCCCAACCTGACACCGCAATCAATCTAGAACATGCTGTCAAGAACCTTACCGTCTGGATTACCGAACGGGCTGACAGCTGCCCCAATCTAGCACACCAAGCTAAAGAGATCCAACAAACAGGCCAGTTGGTACACCACAGCCCTGAGAACCATGAAACACAACTGCAAGCGACTTGAAATAAAATTGTGCACCAGAAGGGAGCCCATAGATCGAGCCACCTTCAGGACATCCCTCACCCAAAACCACCAACTCCTAAAATAGAACAAAAAGGAGCGCCCTGGCTGCCTGCAGAGAAGCAGTTCTAACCACAAAAAGGAACTCTTAACCATCATCCAAGAGCTCTCCAACCCCTCAGTCGCAGAAAACCTCATCATCCCTTCCCAGGAACTTTGCGACAGTTTGGTGAACTTCCTCCACGACAAGATCTCAACCTTCTACAAAACCTTTGCTCCCCAACCCACCCCCTCCAACCTCTACAGCCTCCTCACTCCAACAGAAGCTAAACCGACCACCTACTTCCTACCTGGGACCAGCTCACCTTGCAGAACACACAGTGGCTACAATCTACTTTTAGATGTCCTAAAAAAGCGTATAGGAGCAGATAGCACTGTCTTAAATTGGTTTTCCTCATTTGCATAACCGATCTCAATTCATAAAAATCAAAAACTCGATGTCTGACATCTTACCCACAACCTGAGGTGTCCCTCAAGGGTCAGTCCTCTCCCCCACACTCTTAAACATCTACATGGAATTCCTCACTACCATTCTAAAACAAGCAAATATCTCCTACAATCTCTATTGCGATGACACCCAGATTTACTTCAAAATATCCTCCCTTGAAGACATACTCCGACTCAACTACCCGCTTTCAAAAGTACAAAATGGGCTATCCTTCAACCACCGTAAACATAACAGACAAAAAACTAAATTCTTGTCTTCTCCAATCACGACCAAATCCGTCAGATCCAAGAATGGATAAACAACCTAGACTCCCTAAACTGCAAACTTACCCCAGCCATCTCGGCTAAATCTCTAGGGATCTCCCTGGGCACAAGACTAAACATGAGCTCCCACATAAGCTCCACTGCATGAGGTGCCTTGCACAGCATAAAACTCCTCAACAAAATCAAGTCTTTCATACCCCCCCAATGACCTAAAAATCGCAACTCAAGCTCTAGTTCTGTCCAGACTTGACAATGGAAAAGCTACACTAACTGGGGCTGCTAAAACACACATAGGCCCCATGAAAGCCACCCTAAATGCAGCAACAAGAATGGTCATAGGATCCAAGAAACACAACCACATCACCCCTGCATTGCAGAACCTAAAATGGCTACCTATCGAAGCACGCTGCTGTTTCAAAACAGCCTGTCTCACCCATAAAGCCCTATACACGGGCAAACCGGATTTACTTAGCGGCCAAATTCACTAAAGCAGCACAATCGAGAAACCTAAGAAGCTCCAACTCGCTCCTCCTAACCCCCCCCCCAAAGACAAACAAAAAGCCCTCTCTCACTCTCTCAGGCAACACCCCCCAAAATCTGGAACTCTTTCCTTATTCATATCAGAACTAACCTATCCTTCATGAGTATCAAGAGACAGCTAAAAGAATTTCTCCTCAACCATCATCTCCATGCCTCTGGACAATAACCACCCAACGTTTATCCCCCCCCCCTCATAATTATCTTACTGTGTAACTTCTAGAATCTAGGTGTATCATTGTACTTGACTGTTTATGCTTCTATACATGTATGCTGTTGTAAAGAGCTCCAAACCCCCTTGGGCGTGTAAGCGCTATATAAAACTCCTAAAATAAAATAAACACCACAGCCATCATGATCTCTATCTACTCAGGATGACTCATGGACCCTTGTTCCCACCACATTTTCAACTTCGGAAGCAAGATGATGCGCAACGAGCTCACCGCTATTTTAGGCACATCCATCGCGACTGCTATCTTCCCTGAAAATTGGAAGCATACCTAAGTCAATCCCCTTCTCAATAAACCATCTGCAGACCCCAGTTAACTCAAGAACTACCATCTCATTTCCTTGCTCCCCTTTCCGGCCAAAATCTTCGAAATACTCATCAACCACCAACTCATGGAATACCTGGAGAACCACAATCTTCTAGACACCTCCCAATTCCACGCAAACCATAGCACCGAAACCACCCTGACTGCTGCCACAAACATCAGAACACTCCTCGACTGAGGAGAAACGGTGAACCTGGGCATCCTCGACCTCTCAGCAGCGTTCGACACCTTATCAAACCACACCCTTATCAAGTGGATCCATCAGATCGGAATCCAAGGAGATGCCCTTAAGTGGATCGCCTCCTTTCTCACTGGAAGTACCCAGAGAATTTTCCTACCACCGTTCACCTTCGAACCCAATACCATCACCTGCGGCGTCCCTCAGCCCCAGAGTGTTCAACACCTTACATGAACCCCTTGGCAACATTGTCAGAACCAATAGTTGAAGCATCAAATCTTACGAAGACAACACCAAGCTCATCCTCTCACTATCAGAAAACCCCTCCTCTACAAGGGGCCAACTTCCGCAGTTGCATGAGGAGCGTCAGTAAATGGATGAAAAGCAACTGCCTGAAACTCAACATGGACAAAATGGAAGTGCTGCTCCCTCCCTGTGGAATGACTCCTGGTGGCCTCCAGAACTAGGACTCTTACTCACATCAACAGACCATGTCAGCAATCCTGGCATTTTCCTAGACCGCAAGCTCACCATGAAAAGCCAGATCAACGCCGACTCATCTGCCTGCTTCCTCACTCCTCGCATGCTCCGTAAAACTTCAAATGGTTCCCTACCAACACCAGACAAACTGTCACTCTAGACCTAGTCACAAGCCAACCAGACTACGGCAACGCACTCTAAGTAGGAATCATCACCCACATCCTCGACCTCTCCAAACGGACCCACATCACACCTCCTCAAAAAGCTCCACTGGCTCCAAATTCACAAAGCCCTTCACAGTCAAGGATCAGTTTACATCAGCCACCACATGAACTTCCACCAACCCTCCAGACACCTGCGCTACGCCTCCCCCTCTCACAACCCCTGCACCTGCTGAAGCAAGAGTGGCAGACACTCCTTCTCCTACCTCGCTGTAAAGTCCTGGAAAGACCTCTCCCTCCACCTCCGGACCTCATCCTCTCTTCTGGAATTCAGGAAAGGGCACAAGACCTGGCTGTTCAACTGATCCCTCCCTTAGCAGCGAAGCCTCTGAGCAAGGATACCATTGTGGGTGATTAGCTGTACTTTTAAAAATTCCTGATTAATTTGAAGGAGAACTCTTCCCTCGTCCAGGAAACTTCTGAATGTTGCCCTGCATTATTTCTATTAGGTTTGGGTGCCAAGTTTGTCTGGCCCACTAAAGGGCAATGAGTAACAGCATCATGTTGGAATGTTTGCATTTGTTGATTACCCTGTGTAACCGAGGCATCTGGGAGACAAGCTTACGCAAATATCCTAGACCAGTTTATTGACAGAGAATTCCCCAAGGACTGGTGGTGTCGATGTCTGGGTGCAAAGTAGTGGCCCTCTGTGATTGCTGGTTTTGCGAACTGATCTATATCAGGTGTACCTCATTGTTTAAATATATGTTTGAGTACTGCTTGATCGAGTTCCCACTCGTGTGAGGATGAGGCTTGTCTGCTTAGCTTGTCCGCTTCAACATGGCCTTTCCCTGGAAGATTAATCTGTGTTAAGCCTATTTGTCTCCAATTGGCCCACTTCTAGATTTCGTACGCTAGTCTTGATAGAACAAGGAATTGTGTTCCTCTCTGCTTGTTGAGAGAAAACATTGTTGTTGCGTTGTCTGTTAGAATTAATAGAGATGCTAACCACAGTTCTTTCTGAAAGGCTGTTAAGGCTAGGAACACTGTCATTACCTCCAAAACACGGATATGCTGTACTGCTTCCTGTTGCATCCATACACCTCTGACCTTGAGTGTTGGCCAGCCGCGGTCCGTGCAGGTAACAGCAGTAGGGTGGTGGGGACGTGTAAGGGGGGATTCCAAGGAACAATGCAGAGGGAAAATTAAATAATGAATATGCTACTTACCAGTATGCATCTGTTCTTGGCATGTAGGGCTGCTGACATTCATATCTATAGCATAGATCGCCGCCTAGTGTTGGGTCCGGATGATTGCACATTGTTGTCCTGGAAGAGTCTTCGAAGTATCACGAGATAGGTGGCTCCTCCCCTGGACTACAGTGCGCATGGGCATCGACTCCATCCCCAGATTGTTTTTAGCCATTGTGGCAAAGATGGAGTGCAATAGTGTAAGCGATGGCCATGCTAAGAGTAAGTGTTAAAAAGTCTGCAGCCGCTACAGGCGCCGGGGAGGAGGGCGGGCGATATGAATGTCAGCAGCCCTACATGCCAAAAACAGATGCATACTGGTAAGTAGCATATTCAGTTCGAGGCATGTGGGCTGCTGAATTCATATCTATAGCATAGAATACATAGCAGTCCCTCCATTAACGGCGGCCGCCTGTGCCAGCTGCAGAAGTCTGAAAAAGCATTTTAAGAACAGCCTGCCCTACAGCTGCCTGCTGCTTGGAGTGCACGTCTACACAGTAATGTTTAGTAAATGTGTGTGGTGTAGACCATGTGGCTGCTCTACAAATGTCTTCCAAAGGAATATTGCCTAGGAATGCCATAGAGGCCCCTAACTTCCGGGTGGAGTGGGCTCTTGGAGGGACCGTTAAAGTGCGCTTAGCCTTCTGATAGCAAATTTGAATGCACTAAACGATCCACCTGGCTATACCTGCTTTGGAAATGGGGTTGCCTTTGTGCTGGGCTGAGAAGGCAACAAAGAGTTGTTGTGTTTTCCTAAAGTCTTTGGTCCTATCGATGTAGTTTGGGGTAAGAGGATTGCGCCCCACCTTTATTGAAGTGTTTGCTGGGACATCTGGCCTCTGGAAACACCCCTATTGCCTGAGCGACGAAAAGTGCTCCCCCTAAACTGTTGGGATTGGAGAGCTCCCATGGACTTGGCAGTCTCTGTATCCTTTTTTATTTTTTCTGAGGTGGTATCCACCTCAGTACCAAATAATCTGTCAGGGTTAACTGGTTGGTTGAGGATGGTAGTTTGGATCTCTGGCTTAAATCCAGAGATTCTGAGCCACGCCTGTCGTCTTAACATCACACTGGTGTTAATCGCCCTGGCTGCAGTATCGGCAACGTCCAGTGCGCACTTTATTGAAGCGTTGGAGATGAGCTTCCCCTCCTGGATAAGCATCTCCGCAGCCTCCTTATATTGGTCTGGGAGATGTTGCAGCAGGGTCTCTAGGGTGTCGTAGTGTGCCCTGTCGTAGCGTGCCAAGAGTGCCTGCGTGTTAGAGATACGCCATATATTGGCCGCCTGAGCTGCTACCCTTTTTCCCGATGCTTCAAGCACTTTGGACTCTTTGTCCGGGGGAGGAGCTTCACCCGTGGTCTGTGAATTTGCCCTCTTGCGGGCATTAGAAACGACCAGAGAGTCCAATGGCAACTGGCCCTTGATGTAAGTGGGATCGCCAGGTGCCGGTCGGTATTTCTTTTCAATTCTAGGGTTGACCACCCTAGCTCGTGTGGGTTCCTTGAAAATGTCCGCTGCATGTTTGAGGATCCCTTTGAGCATTGGGAGAGTTTTCACAGTTTTCTCAGCTGTTGAAAAAGTGTCTAAGAGGAAGTCCCCCTCCACAGGGTCAGCATGGAGTTAAACGTCGTGGTTTTTAGCCGCCCTTTCAATCAAGGCATTGAATGCCGCAGAATCCTCAGTGGGAGACGGTTTGATATTGTACATCTGAGGGTCGAAAGTGGGTTGCTGATCCCCTTGATCACCCTGGTCACCTGTGTCCACCCATGCATCCTGTTGTGCATCAGGATCAGCGTGGGTTGGGAAGCTGTATTCGTCATCTTGATCCCCAGCATCCTCGGCATCGGAATAAGTTGGCGAGGGCGTGGCAATTCCTTGAGTCCGAGGGGTCAATGGTTCGACCAAGACTGGTGCATCAGAAGCAGGCTTTTTGCGCTTTAAGGGAATGGTGTACGACTCCAAAGGCGTCGGCGCCGTAATTTTTCGCTTGTAAAGCGTAAGCTTCCCAGTGTCGGCATCGATGAAGCGTTCCGACTGTTCCTCCAGCAATGGTGGTCGATGCGTTGAGCCCCCAGCCGGGAGAGTAGGCGTCGACCCCACAGCACTGTGCGTTTTTGCTCCGGGCTCCGCCCGTGGTGCGAATGCCTTTGGTGCCACCTTCGGTGGTAACGTGAAGAGGAGTGGCGTCGATGACTTGGAGGTGGGGACCGACTGTTTCGGCGCGGAAGGCGTTCTGGGGTCTTCTGCCGAGGCTTTGTCCCTGATACGCTTGAGTGAGTCCGAGACCTGCTTCGTGAATGAAGCGGACGGTTTCGCCGATACGACCGACGACCTCGGTCCAGCAACGGTGGAAGACTCGCTCGTCGACGACTTTGGCTGGTCTGTCCGAGGTGTGCCTGTGGCGGTGCCCATGGCAACCTTTGGCTCGATTCCCTTGCCGGTCTTCGGCTCGACGCCCTTTGCGGCATTCGGTGCCGCGGCCTTGCTAGGCTTCGGCCCGATACCCGATCCGGACTTCAGCTCGACGCCCTTGCTGGACGGAGTCTGGACGACCTTTTTGGGCTGCACCTCGACGCCTTTAGGCTGCTTCGGCTGGACGGATTTCACCGACTTGGCCGGGTCGACTTGCTTCTTCGGCTTGGGCTGTCCCGACACCCCGGAGGACGAGGGTGTCGATGGTGGATCAGAGGGTTTCAGTTTCGATTGCGCCTGAACCACTTTAGGGTGTTCAGAGACCGAAGGTTTCACTTTCGGTTTCGATTTCTTCAATGGCGGCTCCGCCGAAGTGTCCGTAGCCGGGCCCGGAGGCGGGGCTGTGGATTTTGGTACAAGGTCTTGGGTAAGGCCGACAGGCGATCCCTCGACCTGAGCCTTAGTAAGAGTTCGAACGGGGCATAGCTCGTCCTCTGAGCTATCTTCCATGGCCCCATAGGCCTCATCGTCGTCTCCTACCTCGTCGACGACGTCTGCTACGGGTAGGTCTTCGACATCCACTTGAGGGTCGTCTTCGACTTCTTCCGCTGGAGGCGAAATCTGCAGGTGAACGTCGTGTTCGTCTGCTTCGTCGCTGTCGAAGATGTCCACCGGTGCCGGGGCAGACTGCCGGGACTCCATGCGCGCCACGCGCCGAAGCCGAATTGTTTTCTTCAATTGAAATCTGGAACAAGCCATACAGTTGGCTTCATCGTGGTCCGGCGACAGGCACTTGTTGCACACCGGGTGGACGTCGATGTGCGGGTACTTCGATCCGCACACGGGACACTTCTTGAACGGGCTCCGTTCCATGTCGCGTCGTCGAGGGTCTTGCTGCGTCGACTGGGCCTCGAGCTCCAAGAGTCACGCGACTCCCGGAATGTCGAACTCGGAAGGCGAGTCCGAACAGAACTGGGCACCGAACGCAAACAATACCGACAATAAAGAGAGAAAGAAAGGCCTTTTGGCCTCGAGAATATGTCGATTCCGAACTGAGAGAACGAAAGTACATCCGAACCCAATGGCGGAAAAAAACAATCTGGGGATGGAGTCGATGCCCATGCGCACTGTAGTCCAGGGGAGGAGCCACCTATCTCGTGATACTTCGAAGACTCTTCCAGGACAACAATGTGCAATCATCCGGACCCAACACTAGGCGGCGATCTATGCTATAGATATGAATTCAGCAGCCCACATGCCTCGAACTTAATTTTCCCTCTACATCGTCCCTCAGAATCTCCCTTTCCTCTGCCCCACCGCCGTTAACTGCATGGACCGCGGCTGGTGTTGCCATATGAGCTCTTCAACCCATATGCAGGATGTCTAGTGTAATGGATACTGTAAGAGATGGTTGTAAACATGGTCTTCCTACAGTTAAATGTGATCTATGTAGGAGAGTAGGGTCTGCAATCCTATGATCCCCCCAGATTTTTGCTTTTTGCTTCACTGGTTTACGACTTTCCCTGGCTGTGGGCCTGCTAATCAGACCCACAGCCTAGCTGTTCTCTCTACTCCAAATTGTACCCAGGTACTGAATTGGCACTGGGCCCTGTCTTGTGTCCCTGTAACCAGGGCAGAGGTGTACCCAGAAGTCTCCCAGGGGCTGCAGCATGTATTATGCCACCCCTGGGTTGACTAACTAAACCAGACACAACTGGCTGCTTGACAGCTGGGGCAAGGTGGTGTAATCACCCTTTGCTTTAGATATAGTATTCCTATATCTAAACCTAAAATGGACACATATATTCCTATCAGTCACTCCTATGGCAGGCCTTAACAATCCTGAAGGCAGAGTGCGTGGAATAATGTGAAATGGTGCTCTGGCACGAGCTGAGCCCGTTTGCAGCTTGCGGAACCAAGTCCTAATAGCTGTTCCATGATAACGCTATACCATATACTCTTAAGTGCATTATGTACCTCGCGGTCATATGCTAACTCTGGTATAACATTATCAAAACATGACGAGTAAGGTGTCATACGAATTGGAATACTAACCCCTCGCCAATTCTGGCGACGGGGTTAGCATTCCACCCTTCTAGAGGGACACGACATGTTGGTAACCTGTAACCCCGGTTAAAGTCAGACATAGCCTCAGCTCCACAAGATGGATGCTGCCACCGAGACACAAGTCTGCCCTCCTGCTGCTGGGAGTCCTCCGAGCGCGGGAGGCAAGGACAAAGGGTGTCCTGCCAGGGGCGGTGCCAGCACCGTCCCAGACAGGATTTTGTGTATCCTAGGTAGGCAGGGCTTTAGAGGAAGGTGACTGCAAGTGGCACCCCGGTGCTCACTGTGCATATGCCGGCTTGAACCAGTTCCAGGGGCACACCAGCCCCTGAGCTGGGGAAAGCCCGGCATGGGAGAGGGGTGTAACCACCCCCCTTCCTAGTCCCACCCATAGGGCAGGACTTAGTCGCGTGCCAGCCCCCTTTTGCAGGATAAAGGTAGGAGCAGGCCCCCTTCCAAATCAGATCATCTTTGAATCCTGAACCGACTTTCCACGAAAGGAACTCAAGACTCTTCTCAAGATTTCTCCCTTGTGACTAAGGAGTAGTCATCCTGCAGCAGCAGGCACCATCCAAGCATCGCGGTCTGCTGTAAGTCTCTACTCCGGATCAAGACTGCCCAGCTCGACGAGAACCGGCTTTCCTGGCACCTCTGACCTCTACCTGCATCTTCAGCCCAGCTGAGACCCGTGGGTGTGACGAGACCTCGAGGGACCGGCCATCTTCAAGACTGCACGACGCTTGCCCAGCACGACCACCGAGTGACCCTCGACTGAGTGCTTTGGGGTAAGAGAAGCCCCGACCCTGAGCAGCTCCAGCACCGAAGTTCAGCCCCCCTGCATCCACGAGATCTGCGTGGGGCCCTTCTGCTCTTTGCTGCTCACCGCGTTGTCCAGGTCACTTGCCCGTTGGCTAGTGGCCCTCTGACGACGAACTTCGACGACAAACACCGCTGGTCTGGTTGCCCCAGACTGGCCCTTGCTCCCCTCCAGCAGAGGAGCACCCCGGACCCTCCTGGTCCACTCCAGACGCCATTTTAAGTCCACCGCGTGGGCTTGCATTTGCCAAGACTTGTTGCCCCAATCCTGGGTCCAGCGACGTCGACAGCAGATATCTTCGTGGGACAGCTCGCACCTCCATCCTGGTCGCCGACAACGCCTCCTGGTCCGAGAGACTGCAGAGCCCAGCAGCGCCCACTCACCTGGTCGAGGTGACTTCGTCCGGTGCCACTCTGGTGCCCACCTAAATCACTGGCTAGTGATTCAGAACTTGGTCCCCTCTGCTTACAGATCTTCCTCTTCCCCGATCCAGGTTTGGATCCCCACGAACTTCTTCACTGGTCGCCTGCCAGCAACTTCTTCCTTCAGGCTCTTGGTTCATCAACGAAGAAACCCGACGACATTTGAACCCTATGCAGCCGCAGCCCCTGGGCTAGGTAAACCGAGTACTCCGGTGCTCCAGCGTAGACCAACTCTCTAAGTGTCTAGATCCACTTTCGTTTTTGACCTACCTAGTCGGGTTCGCCCGAAAACACTAACTTTGCTTTTACTAGCCTCCATTGACTTTTTCCCGCCTTACGCGTGAGAGTTCCCACTCTGCACACGACGTCCCTAGGCCTCCTGCTTGTAATCTAAAGGTTCAGTAGTCCAGTCCTAGCGATCCTAAAGCCTATGAGAATAGTTACTTACCTGCTAGTAATTCGCATTCCACTTTTGTAGTATATGGTTTTTCGTGCCCCTCGGGCATTTGTGTAAATTGTGCGACTTTAAGTATTTCTTTAAGAGTTTTGTTGTGTGCTTAGCTCCCTGTCTCATAAAGAGCCAGGGTAGTCTTGTTATAAATAAGTATACTTTATTTTTCATAACAACTTGTGTGGTGTCCTTTCACTTGGTGTTCAAGGGGTAAATGTGATGGTAAAACAGCTGGCTTATCACGCCCTCTAGAGTTTAGCCTAAAGACTGCACGTGTCCATGCTACTAGGATAGCTGGTCTATCAGGTTGACTTACAACCAAACATCAATAAGGGTTGTTTGGACTGATACAAAGTGTTCACTAGAATAGTGAACATTATATATCAGGCCAACTTCTCACATTGGTGAGCAGCGGTTGGGATTTGAGCTTGCTGTTGTTTTACCACACGTATCCTAAGAATATCATTTGAAAGATCACCCAAGTACTAAGGTACATATAACTTAGCTTAGAATACTCTGAGTTCTACTGAACCAGCTGTTGTAGCTCCTAGGGCTTAGCACACCCTAAACTACAACTCTTAGCAAGGGATCAGTAGGCAAACAAATAGTGTAGGTAAGTGCACCACTTACACCTCACTAGAAAAGCATGTCTACCCAGGGAGAGTCTTCAGAGACTCCCCTTGTGGCTGTTGACCCTCCACAGGTCATCTCAAGATATGCAGCTCTCAATTTCCAGGAGTTGAGACACTTGTGTACCTCCAGGAAATTGAAACAGGGGTCTAACCCCACCACTCCCTTTCTGTTAGGTCTCTTAGAGACATATGATGCTAGGAAAGCCTCTCATACAGATGGGAGTATGCCAGCCTTAGAGGGTACCCTTGGTGATCCAGACCTCCTTGACACTGAAAATGCAGTTGAGGAGGCGGAAGAAGAGGACCTCTCTGGGGATGAGGCAGACAAGAGGTCTGAGTTAGTCAGCAGACTTACTAGGGCCAACTTAGACCTATTTAGGGAAGGAGCTGGGGGACCCCCAGTGCTGACCCTAATGAGGCCTAACCTTGGAGTTAGAAGAGATAGATCTCATTCTAGGGACTCCAATAGATCTCTGCACTCTAATGCCTCTTCTCAGAGAAGGAATTCTCCCCAGAGGAGATTGACTTCCCCTCAGAGAAGAGAGCATGAAGCAAGGATGAAACAGGCTAATCTGAGGATTGAAAGGGAAGAACTTGCCCTGGCCAAAGAGAAGCTTGCCTTTGCTAGGGAACAGCAGATGAGTGGGGTAGTCCCCACTGGTGGCAGCAATCTCCCAAGAGATAAAGAAAGGGGGTTAGATACTAAACACCTGAGTAAGATAGTGCCCCCCTTTAAACAAGGGGATGACATCCACAAGTGGATGGCTGCTTTGGAGAGGGCCTGCACTGTCCAGTGCATCCCCCAAAGTCAGTGGGCAGCTATACTGTGGCTCTCCTTTGAAGGCAAAGGTAGAGATAAGCTCCTCACTACTAGAGTTGAGGATGCTAACAATTACCAAGTCCTGAAGAATACACTGGTTGATGGGTTTGGCTTAACCACTGAGCAGTACAGGTTGCTGTTCAGGGATACCCAGAAAATACAGTCTCAGGATTGGTCTGACTTTGTGGATTGTGCCACTAAGGCTTTGGAAGGCTGGTTGCTGGGCAGTAAGGTTACTGATTATACAGGGTTGTACAATCTGATCATGAGAGAGCAGATTTTAAATAACTGTCAGAACCAGTTGTTGCATCAGCACCTTGTTGACTCAGATCTGACCTCTCCCCAAGAATTGGGAAAGAAGGCAGACAGATGGGTCAGAACAAGGGTCAAGCAGAACCAGACTCAGAACCAGGGTGGTCAGAAGAAAGCAGACCAAAAGGGTAGTAACAAGAATGAACAAAATGACCAGAAGTCTTCACCAGGTCCCCAACAAACCAAAGAGGGTGGGGGTCAGGCTTCACAGCAGAAAAAGAAGACTCAAGAAGGCCAGTCAAAAAGGTGGTGCCAGTACTGTAAAAGTAAGTCTCACTGGTTTAGTGAGTGCACCAAGAGAGGAGGGCAAACTCCTACCACTACAGCCCCTAAGGCAACTGCACCCCCTAGTACAGTCAGTAGTGGTAGTGCACCTCCCAAGGGAATAGTTGGGTTAACCTTGGGAACTGAGGGGTCTGACAACTTAGTTGGCACACTCACTCAGGCTGTCCTTGTCTGTACAGGGGATATGGATATTGTTGGACACGGCCTCGTGGCGTGGGCCTACCCCTCCCACATGGCGGGCCCCGGACGACATCGGGCCGCCGTCGATCTGCGGTCGACCCCCCTGACACGAACATTCCCGAACCCGCAAGGAGGGCCGCCCCCTGGCAACCTACGGCTCTCCCTCTTCCTGGCACCCGGCGGGCCCTGCTCGCCAACGCCGCCGGTCCAGCAACCATGCCTGGCCCCATCTCTGGCCCGACTCCATCTTGGGCCCATCACGTCCCGAGCACGTGGCCGCCGCCACCCTGGCCCCGGCTCCAGCTAAGCCCCGACATCGGGGCACCAAGATCCTCCCAGGTGGTCGAGTGGCCACTTGACAGATCCAAGGGGCGGGAAGTTCCGATGGCCCTCCAGCCGTCCCCGGATGCCTGGTATCGATCACCCTCCAGCCTCCCTGGGCGCTGGCTCCACCCCCCTGCTGGGTGTCTGGACACCTTCATCCCGGCCCCTCTGACCCCCAGGCGCGAGGGTCAGGACATCAAAGGACTCCGGTCCTATATCTGGGCCAGCCCTGGATCAGGACGGCAGTTGTATCTGGAGTTGAAGCACTGCTGACCTCGTCGCGGCTGACCCTGATCCGAACTCTGCACCTGGAACTACCTTTGAGGCCCTGCTGACGCTGTCGCGGCCTGACCAAGCTGACCCACCTTCGAGGCCCTGCTGACGCTGTCGCGGCCTGACCAAGCTGAACCACCTTCGAGGCCCTGCTGACGCTGTCGCGGCCTGTCCAAGCTGAACCCCCTTTGAGGCCCTGCTGACGCTGTCGCGGCCTGACCAAGCTGAACTATCTTCGAGGCCCTGCTGACGCTGTCGCGGCCTGAACCCTTGAACTATCCACGCACCAGTGGGTGCCAAGACTGTCCCGCTACCCCCTTTTTCCCCCGAAATCAAGACACTACGGATCCCTCGATCCTTGCCGCTATCCTGCCAAGAACTTGCTTTGAGTACTTATATAAAGATTCTTGTGAACCTCCTTCCGGTGTAGTGTCTATCTGTGAGTAGTGATTACCCTGCTGTTACGATTGTAGGAGAGGAGCCTCGCCAAGGAGGCCTCCCTACAGTGCTCGGCCTATTCCATACAGAGAGGTGGGTCTCGGGGCGGACAGTCAGACACCTTCTGTCTCCCCTGGGGTCGCCTTTCTAACATTGGTGGCAAGCGACGGGATCCGAGCCCACGCAAATCGTACAGCGAGTAACACGTCACTACTGACAGAGACCCACAGCCACGATGACTACTAAGGAAGCCGGAACGACCGCAGAATTCCAGAAAGACCTGTTAGAGGAGTATACCCATAAAGAACTTAAACCATTTTGCAAAGACTTGGGTATCTCTACCACTGGACTAAGTACAAAGGACGATTTCAAAGAAGCGCTGCAAACCTGGGTGGAGACCAGGGAGGCCCCACCCCAACCGAACGATGACATTGTCCGAGAAGTACCCGTGAGTACCGTCATAGCCCCCATAGAGGAAAGAACCGCCAACCGGGACCCGGGCCTCTCCCACGAAGATGCCCGGGAGCGAGAGAGGAGTCGGCTCCATGAATTAGAGCTCGCCCGACTCCGGCTGGACGGAGAACTCCAATTAGCAGAAAAAAAAATGGCCCTTGAACAACGGCGATTGGAGGGAGATCTGGAAGAGAGGCGGCGGCAAAGAGAATTGGAAGAAAAAAAACTCGCATACGAACACGAGCGTGGCCTCAAAGAACTCGAAATCAAAGCCAACCTCGAAGGAACTGGCACCACGGTAGCTCGGAACCCCTCACCGCCTGCCGACCCAAAGGTCCACATCCCGAAGGATATCGTAAAGGAATACTACAAGAATGACGATATCCAGCAATGGTTCAAGGCGTACGAAGTTGCCATGACCGCGCACCGCATTCCGCGATCAGACTGGGGTGCCGGCTTATGGGGGAGATTCGTCAGCGAAGGGAGAGACACCCTGCTGGAGCTGGCCGACGACGTAATGTCCTCCTATGACCACATGAAGGACGCCCTGCTTGTCCGGTATGGCCTCACCCCCGAGATGTACCGGCAGAGATTCAGAGACTGCAAGAAAATCCCCGGTACCACGTGGGTCGAGTACGTGAACTTTTATAGCAGGGCCCTGGAAGGATGGATAAAGGGCAGCAAAGTGTCCACCTACGAGCAGCTGTTCAACCTCATCGTTTGGGAGCACCTCTCCAACAACTGCTTTGTCGAGCTCCGACAGCATCTACTCGACAGCAAGCTAACCGAGCCCCGGAAACTCGCCGTCGAGGCCGATCGATGGGTGAGCACCCGGGTCCCCCGGGCACCGATAGGAGAAACCGGTCCGGGCGGCCGGGGGCACCCCCGCCAACGGGGAGGCGGAGGAGGACAGAACCAGAGCCGAAGTTTCCCGCCAGCCTCGGGCCGGGGGCCCCCTCCCGGGTCCCCCCCGAGTAACACTTCGCCGTCCCTGAGGAGGGACCCCCCAGCACGGCCGGGGCCCCACCCGAACATTACTTGCCACAGATGCCAGCGGACCGGTCACTATGCCAGTGACCCCCTCTGCCCCATGAACCAGCGTCCCGGCACCACTGGGCCTCCGACCCGCCAGTTCGCTGCTGCAGCTCTGGGAGGAGAGGGAGAAGAAGACGTAGAGGTCTACGAAGAAGAACAAGTCGAGTATGAACCGGCCGCCATGGCCCTAGCCTGCCTGGGCAATAGAGACATGGTCCCCCAGGCCCCGCTACCGAGCAACACTCGAAAATACCGTCAGTGGGTCCACATCAATGGATGACGGACCGAAGCCCTCCGAGACACATGAGCCAGTGTGACCGCCGTCCGCTGCCACTTGGTGACCCCCGAACAGATCATCCCGAACGTACGCTGCCCCGTGAGGGCCGCCGACAACTCCGAAACTCTATGCCAGATGGCCCGAATTCCCTTCGAATGGGGGGGGAGTGTCGGGCACCCTCAAGGTGACCGTCCGGGACGACGCCCCCGTGGACTGCCTCCTTGGGAACGACCTCGAGAGCTCTCCCTGGGCCCAAGTTAAGCGGAGAGAGCACCTAGGAATGATGGGACTACCCGAGTGGGTCTGTGCGACGACCCGATCTATGGCGGCCCGAGCCCCGGCAGCGACCGAGGCCGCCCCGACTGAAGAGCCGGAGTGGCCCGAGCCACCACCCTCAGCCATCCAGGAAGAATGCGACTCCGAGACCAGGCCCTCGGAGCCCGAAAACCCCCACGAGCTCAGCGACATCCCCGAACTCGCCCAATGGCGCCAAGAGGGTGGTCCCACCCGAGAACAGTTCCGGCAGGAGCAGAAGACCTGCCCTTCCCTCGAGGGGACCCGCCAACAAGCCGCTGCCCAAGCTACCGGGGACACCTCAGGGTCCCACTGGGTCTACTGGGACCACGACCTCCTATATAGTGAACAGAAAATTGCCGAGCTGGGGGCCAGCCGAGTACTAGTGGTTCCCCTCCGATTCAGAGACTTCCTTTTGAACCTGGCGCACGATGTGCCCCTCGCAGGGCACCTGGGGCAGGACAAAACTTACAGCCGCCTGGTGACCCATTTCTACTGGCCCAAAATGCGCACTGATGTACATAACCACTGCCGCACCTGCCCGACATGCCAAGCTAGCGGAAAGAGCGGGGGGAAGGTGAAGGCCCCGCTCCAACCTTTTCCAGTAGTAACCACCCCCTTCGAGCGAGTGGGAATAGACATTGTGGGGCCCCGGGACCCTCAAACCTCGCAAGGGCATCGCTTCATACTTGTCCTAGTGGACCACGCCACCCGCTACCCTGAGGCCATCCCCCTCAGAACCATCACCGCTCCCGTGGTGGGGCGAGCCTTGATGGGGATCTTCTCCCGAGTAGGATTCCCCCGGGAGGTCGTGAGCGATCGAGGCACGAACTTTATATCTAAATATATGCGGTCCCTGTGGCAACAGTGCGGGGTCACATACAAGTTCACCACCCCGTATCACCCCCAAGGGAATGGACTTGTGGAGCGGTTCAACCGGACACTCAAGGGGATGATACAGGGCCTAGAGGAGCCACTACGACGCAGATGGGACGTCCTGCTGCCCTGCCTCCTGTTTGCCTATCGGGAGGTACCACAGAAATCCCTGGGGTTCAGCCCCTTTGAACTCTTGTACGGACACCCTGTCCGAGGTCCGCTCAGCCTGGTCAAAGAGGGCTGGGAAACTACCATCCAAGGCGCACCCCCGGATGTCTACCGATACCTCCTGACCCTTCGAAACCAGACTCGGAAGTTCCGGGCCCTTGCGGAGGCCAACCTGGAGGCCAGTCAGGAGGACATGAAACGCTGGTACGACCAGCACTACTCCTCCATCGAGTTCGAGCCGGGCCAACGGGTCTGGGTTATGTCCCCGGTCGAACCCTGTGCCCTCCAGGACAAATGGTCGGGGCCCTTCAAGGTGATCGAGCGCAAGAGCCCCGTCACTTACCTCGTGGATATGGAGTCTCCCCGGAACCCCCTCCGGGTTCTGCACGCCAACCGGCTCAAACCTCATTTTGCCCGCACAGAACTGAGCCTGCTACTCGCTACCGACGATGGGACCGAAGACGACTCCGAGCCCTTGCCCGACCTCCTAAAGTGCACGGAGAAGGACGGCTCCGTCGAAGGGATCTCTCTCTCCCCCGACCTGACCCCCGCGCAGCGTCAAGACTGTCAGGAACTGTTGGGACAATTCCCAGAGTTGTTCTCCCTCACACCCGGGGTTACCCAATGGTGTGTCCACGATGTCGACACCGGGGACAGTCAGCCAGTACGACACCGGGCCTACCGGGTCCCCGACCGAGTTCGGGCCTGCATCCAGAAGGAAGTCACCAAGATGCTGGCCCTGGGGGTAGTCGAACCCTCCGACAGTCCCTGGGCCAGCCCAGTGGTCCTGGTCCCCAAGGCCGCCGCCCCTGGCACCCCGCCAGAACTCCGGTTTTGCGTCGACTACCGGGGACTGAATGCTGTTACGAGAACCGATGCACACCCCATCCCCCGGGCCGATGAACTGATCGACCGCCTGGGGGCCGCCAAGTACCTCAGTACCTTCGACCTCACCGCCGGGTATTGGCAGATCGGCCTCACCCCTAGCGCCCAGGAGCGCTCAGCCTTCTCCACACCCGACGGCCACTTCCAGTTCAAGGTGATGCCCTTCGGCATGAAAAATGCCCCGGCCACCTTCCAGAGACTAGTAAACAAGGTACTGGCGGGGCTAGAAGAGTTCAGTGCCGCCTACCTAGACGACATTGCGGTCTACAGCCTCCACTGGGCTGAGCACCTGAAACACCTTTGGGAAGTCCTGACCGCCCTCCGCCGGGCCGGGCTAACTGTGAAGGCCAGCAAATGCCAGATAGGCCAAGGGTCCGTGACCTATCTGGGACACCAAGTGGGGAGCGGCCAAGTGGCTCCCCTCCAACCCAAGATAGACGCCATCCTAGCCTGGGAACCCCCGGCCAACCAGACCGCCGTCCGAGCCTTCCTGGGGCTCACGGGGTACTATCGGCGGTTTATCAAGAACTATGGAAGCATTGTGGGGCCCCTCACGGAACTGACCTCGAAGAACAGGCCACAGAAAGTGCAGTGGACACCCGCGTGTCAGGTGGCCTTCGAGACCTTGAAAACAGCCATGTGTACCGCCCCTGTGCTCCAGGCCCCCGACTACAGCCGAGAGTTTGTGGTCCAGACCGACGCCTCGGAACACGGCATCGGGGCGGTCCTATCTCAGATGGACCCCGAGGGAATTGACCATCCAGTCGCCTTCATCAGCCGGCGGCTGCTGGCCAGAGAACAACGATGGAGCACCATCGAGAGAGAGGCCTTCGCCGTCGTGTGGGCCCTTAAGAAACTCAGGCCATACCTCTTCGGCACCCACTTCCGGGTGCAGACAGACCACCAGCCCCTACGGTGGCTGATGCACATGCGTGGCGAAAACCCGAAGCTGCTGCGATGGTCCATCTCTCTCCAAGGGATGGACTTCACTGTGGAGCATCGCCCTGGCAACGACCACGCCAACGCTGATGGCCTGTCCCGATTCTTCCGCCTCGACGAAGAGAGTCCCCAGGACGATGGGTGACTCTCCCCGCCTTCAGCTGGAGGGGACGTGTGTTGGACACGGCCTCGTGGCGTGGGCCTACCCCTCCCACATGGCGGGCCCCGGACGACATCGGGCCGCCGTCGATCTGCTGTCGACCCCCCTGACACGAACATTCCCGAACCCGCAAGGAGGGCCGCCCCCTGGCAACCTACGGCTCTCCCTCTTCCTGGCCCCCGGCGGGCCCTGCTCGCCAACGCCGCCGGTCCAGCAACCATGCCTGGCCCCATCTCTGGCCCGACTCCATCTTGGGCCCATCACGTCCCGAGCACGTGGCCGCCGCCACCCTGGCCCCGGCCCCAGCGAAGCCCCGACATCGGGGCACCAAGATCCTCCCAGGTGGTCGAGTGGCCACTTGACAGATCCAAGGGGCGGGAAGTTCCGATGGCCCTCCAGCCGTCCCCGGATGCCTGGTATCGATCACCCTCCAGCCTCCCTGGGCGCTGGCTCCACCCCCCTGCTGGGTGTCTGGACACCTTCATCCCGGCCCCTCTGACCCCCAGGCGCGAGGGTCCGGACATCAAAGGACTCCGGTCCTATATCTGGGCCAGCCCTGGATCAGGACGGCAGTTGTATCTGGAGTTGAAGCACTGCCTACCTCGTCGCGGCTGACCCTGATCCGAACTCTGCACCTGGAACTACCTTTGAGGCCCTGCTGACGCTGTTGCGGCCTGTCCAAGCTGAACTACCTTTGAGGCCCTGCTGACGCTGTCGCGGCCTGTCCAAGCTGAACTACCTTTGAGGCCCTGCTGACGCTGTCGCGGCCTGACCAAGCTGACCCACCTTCGAGGCCCTGCTGACGCTGTCGCAGCCTGACCAAGCTGAACCACCTTCGAGGCCCTGCTGACGCTGTCGCGGCCTGTCCAAGCTGAACCCCCTTTGAGGCCCTGCTGACGCTGTCGCGGCCTGACCAAGCTGAACTATCTTCGAGGCCCTGCTGACGCTGTCGCGGCCTGAACCCTTGAACTATCCACGCACCAGTGGGTGCCAAGACTGTCCCGCTACCCCCTTTTTCCCCCGAAATCAAGACACTACGGATCCCTCAATCCTTGCCGCTATCCTGCCAAGAACTTGCTTTGAGTACTTATATAAAGATTCTTGTGAACCTCCTTCCGGTGTAGTGTCTATCTGTGAGTAGTGTGATTACCCTGCTGTTACGATTGTAGGAGAGGAGCCTCGCCAAGGAGGCCTCCCTACAGTGCTCGGCCTATTCCATACAGAGAGGTGGGTCTCGGGGCGGACAGTCAGACACCTTCTGCCTCCCCTGGGGTCGCCTTTCTAACAGATATGTCCCCTGATGTCAGTCCCAATACTTTGGGCAAATACAGGCAGACACCTTTAATAAATTGCAAAATGGCTCAGGCCTATAGGGACACTTGTGCCAGTGTCACCATGGTGACACCTAACTTTGTGGACCCTGGACAGATCATGCCAGGTACAGATTTCCTGGTGACCAATGCCAGCAACGTCACTACCAGTCATAGTATGGTGATTGTTGCTTTCTCCTGGGGAGGGGTAAGTGGCCAAAAGAAAGTTGTGTTTAGTTCAGACCTCCCAGTGGATTGTTTGTTGGGCAATGATTTGGAGTCATCACTATGGTCAGAAGTGGAGCAGAGGACTCACATGGAAATGTTAGGCTTGCCAGCACATGTGCTTGCTGTGACTAGGTCACAGGCCAGAAGATGCCCCACTGAACAGGTGCTGGATCCTGGAACCATGGACCAGACACCTTCCAAGAAGAAGAGCAGTAGGGTTAAGGCATTGCCTTCCCCCTTGCCCCAGGTTGAGGATCAAGTCTCTGAGGAGGCTGATCTGAGAGAGCTGAGGGAAACTGAGCCTAAAGAGCTTGAACTTGATCAAGTTGAGTTTCTGGGCTCAGGGGGACCCTCCAGAGAAGACCTGGGGAAGGCACAGTTAGACTGCCCTTCCCTTGAACCCCTCAGACAGCAGGCTGCTGCTGAGGCTGCAGGGAACGCCACAGGTGCCCACAAGTTATACTGGGAAGATGGGACTCCTGTACTCTGAGTCAAGAGACCCCAAGCCTGGTGCAACCAGGAGGCTGGTCATCCCCTTGTCTCAGAGGGGTTT
Source organism: Lissotriton helveticus (assembly GCF_964261635.1). Taxonomy (NCBI): domain Eukaryota; kingdom Metazoa; phylum Chordata; class Amphibia; order Caudata; family Salamandridae; genus Lissotriton; species Lissotriton helveticus. The sequence continues at coordinate 1,038,179,712 of NC_136063.1, forward strand.
CCTTCTCACCTTGGCCCATGAGATTCCCCTTGCAGGTCACTTAGGCCAGACAAAGACTTGGGACAGACTTGTCTCACACTTTCACTGGCCTCACATGAATGAGAATACCAAGGAGTTTTGTCGCTCCTGTGTCACTTGCCAAGCCAGTGGTAAGTCAGGTGGCACAACAAAAGCCCCCCTCATACCACTACCTGTGGTGGGGGTTCCCTTTGAAAGAGTGGGGATTGACATTGTTGGTACAATGGAACCCCAGACAGCATCAGGACACAAGTTTATACTGGTGGTGGTGGACCATGCCACCAGGTATCCTGAAGCTATTCCACGTAGGACCACTACAGCACCTGTGGTGGCAAGGGCCCTAGTTGGAGTGTTCTCCAGAGTGGGCTTCCCTAAGGAGGTTGTTTCTGACAGAGGTGCAAACTTCATGTCAGGATATCTGACTGCAATGTGGTGTCAACTACAAGTTCACCACACCCTATCATCCACAGTGCAATGGGCTTGTTGAAAGATTCAACAGGACCCTCAAAGGGATGATTCATGGACTACCTGAAAAGCTCAGGCGTAGATGGGATGTCCTGATACCCTGCCTCTTGTTTGCTTACAGAGAGGTCCCACAGAAGGGGGTTGGCTACAGCCCTTTTGAACTTCTGTATGGGCATCCTGTAAGAGGACCCCTGTGTTTGGTGAAGGAAGGATGGGAGAGACCTCTCAGAAAGCCTGCAACCAACATAGTGGACTATGTACTTGGTCTCCGCTCCAGGATGGCTGAATACATGGAGAAGGCATCTAAAAACCTTGAGGCCAGCCAAGAACTCCAAAAAGCTTGGCATGACCAGAAGGCTGTCCTGACTGTGTACAAGCCTGGACAGAAAGTGTGGGTGCTGGAGCCAGTGGCCCCAGCAGCACTCAAAGACAAATGGTCTGGGCCCCACACAATCATTGAGCAAAAGGGAGAGGTCACCTACCTGGTGGACCTTGGAACTCCCAGGAGCCCCCTCAGGGTGCTCCATGTGAACAGGCTCAAGGCATATGTCGACAGGAAGGACATGAGCTTGCTCATGGCCACAGATGAGGGACAGGAGGAAGAGAGTGACCCTCTCCCAGACCTGCTCACTCAGAATCCTGATGATGGATCAGTAGATGGTGTTGTCTTTTGTGGCAGCCTCTCTGAACATCAGCAACAGGATTGTAGACAAGTTCTGCAATCCTTTAGACATATGTTCTCTCTGACACCCAGTCAAACTGATTGGTGTACCCATGAAGTTGACACTGGAGACAGTCTGCCTGTCAAGAGTAAAATCTACAGACAGCCTGATCATGTCAGACTACATCAAGACAGAAGTGCAGAAAATGTTGGAGCTGGGAGTCATTGAGCCCTCAGATAGCCCTTGGGCTAGCCCAGTAGTTCTAGTGCCAAAGCCTCACACCCAGGGTGGTAAGAAAGAGATGAGATTTGCGTAGACTACAGAGGCCTCAATGCAGTCACTAAGACTGATGCCCACCCAATACCAAGAGCAGATGAACTTATAGATTGGCTTCTGCCAACTACTTAAGTACATTTGACCTGACAGCTGGGTATTGGCAAATCAGGTTAGCTGAGGAGGCCAAGCCCAAGACAGCATTTTCTACCCCTGGTGGGCATTATCAATTTGTGGTAATGCCCTTTGGTTTGAAAAATGCACCTGCCACCTTCCAAAGGCTGGTGAATCAAGTTCTCACTGGGTTGGATGACTTCTGTGCAGCATATCTTGATGATATAGCTGTCTTTAGTTCCACCTGGGAGGATCACCTGGTCCACCTGAGGAAAGTGTTAGAGGCACTGCAAAAGGCAGGTCTCACTATCAAGGCCACTAAGTGCCAGATAGGGCAGACACAGGTTGTATACCTGGGCCACCTTGTAGGTGGAGGCCAGGTTCAACCCTTGGAGAGCAAGATACAGGCCATCAAGAACTGGGCTCCTCCAACCACCCAGACTCAGGTTCGAGCTTTCTTGGGCCTGACTGGTTACTATAGGAAATTTGTCAAGAATTATGGGTCCATTGTGACTCCACTTAATGACCTGACAAGTAAAAAGATGCCAAAGAAACTTCAGTGGACAGCAAGCTGTCAGAAAGCATTTGATGACCTAAAGCAGGCCATGTGCACAGCACCTATCCTAAAGAGTCCAGACTACTCCAAGACCTTCATTGTCCAAACAGATGCTTCTGAGTTGGGTGTGGGAGCTGTTCTATCTCAGCTGAATTTTGATGGTAACGACCAGCCCATTGCTTTTATTAGCAGAAGGCTGACCCCCAGAGAGAAAAATTGGTCAGCTATTGAGAGGGAGGCCTTTGCTGTGGTGTGGGCCCTGAAAAAGTTGAGGTCATACTTGTTTGGCACTCACTTTAAGATTCAGACGACCATAAGCCCCTCTTATGGCTAAATCAGATGAAGGGTGAAAACCCCAAACTACTTAGGTGGTCCATTTCCCTACAGGGGATGGATTTTACAGTGGAGCATAGACCTGGTACTGATCATGGCAATGCTGATGGGCTCTCCAGGTATTTCCACTTAGAGCAAGAAGACTCACCTGGTCAAGGTTAGCTTATTGTCCCAAAGTTTGGGGGGGGGTCATGTAGGAGAGTAGGGTCTGCAATCCTATGATCACCCCAGATTTTTGCTTTTTGATTCACTGGTTTACGACTTTCCCTGGCTGTGGGCCTGCTAATCAGACCCACAGCCTAGCTGTTCTCTCTACTCCAAATTGTACCCAGGTACTGAATTGGCACTGGGCCCTCTCTTGTGTCCCTGTAACCAGGGCAGAGGTGTACCCAGAAGTCTCCCAGGGGCTGCAGCATGTATTATGCCACCCCTGGGTTGACTAACTAAACCAGACACAACTGGCTGCTTGACAGCTGGGGCAAGGTGGTGTAATCACCCTTTGCTTTAGATATAGTATTCCTATATCTAAACCTAAAATGGACACATATATTCCTATCAGTCACTCCTATGGCAGGCCTTAACAATCCTGAAGGCAGAGTGCGTGGAATAATGTGAAATGGTGCTCTGGCATGAGCTGAGCCCGTTTGCAGCTTGCGGAACAAAGTCCTAATAGCTGTTCCATGATAACGCTATACCATATACTCTTAAGTGCATTATGTACCTCACGGTCATATGCTAACTCTGGTATAACATTATCAAAACATGTCGAGTAAGGTGTCATACGAATTGGAATACAAACCCCTCGCCAATTCTGGCGACGGGGTTAGCATTCCACCCTTCTAGAGGGACACGACATGTTGGCAACCTGTAACCCCGGTTAAAGTCAGACATAGCCTCAGCTCCACAAGATGGATGCTGCCACCGAGACAAGTCTGCCCTCCTGCTGCTGGGAGTCCTTCCAGCGCGGGAGGCAAGGACAAAGGGTTTCCTGCCAGGGGCGGTGCCAGCACCGTCCCAGACAGGATTTTGTGTATCCTAGGTAGGCAGGGCTTTAGAGGAAGGTGACTGCAAGTGGCACCCCGGTGCTCACTGTGCATATGCCGGCTTGAACCAGTTCCAGGGGCACACCAGCCCCTGAGCTGGGGAAAGCCCGGCATGGGAGAGGGGTGTAACCACCCCCCTTCCTAGTCCCACCCATAGGGCAGGACTTAGTCGCGTGCCAGCCCCCTTTTGCAGGATAAAGGTAGGAGCAGGCCCCCTTCCAAATCAGATCATCTTTGAATCCTGAACCGACTTTCCACGAAAGGAACTCAAGACTCTTCTCAAGATTTCTCCCTTGTGACTAAGGAGTAGTCACCCTGCAGCAGCAGGCACCATCCAAGCATCGCGGTCTGCTGTAAGTCTCTCCTCCGGATCAAGACTGCCCAGCTCGACGAGAACCGGCTTCTCTGGCACCTCTGACCTCTACCTGCATCTTCAGCCCAGCTGAGACCCGTGGGTGTGACGAGACCTCGAGGGACCGGCCATCTTCAAGACTGCACGACGCTTGCCCAGCACGACCACCGAGTGACCCTCGACTGAGTGCTTTGGGGTAAGAGAAGCCCCGACCCTGAGCAGCTCCAGCACCGAAGTTCAGCCCCCCTGCATCCACGAGATCTGCGTGGGGCCCTTCTGCTCTTTGCTGCTCACCGCGTTGTCCAGGTCACTTGCCCGTTGGCTAGTGGCCCTCTGACGACGAACTTCGACGACAAACACCGCTGGTCTGGTTGCCCCAGACTGGCCCTTGCTCCCCTCCAGCAGAGGAGCACCCCGGACCCTCCTGGTCCACTCCAGACGCCATTTTAAGTCCACCGCGTGGGCTTGCATTTGCCAAGACTTGTTGCCCCAATCCTGGGTCCAGCGACGTCGACAGCAGATATCTTCGTGGGACAGCTCGCACCTCCATCCTGGTCGCCGACAACGCCTCCTGGTCCGAGAGACTGCAGAGCCCAGCAGCGCCCACTCACCTGGTCGAGGTGACTTCGTCTGGTGCCCACCTAAATCACTGGCTAGTGATTCAGAACTTGGTCCCCTCTGCTTACAGGTCTTCCTCTTCCCCGATCCAGGCTTGGATCCCCACGAACTTCTTCACTGGTCGCCTGCCAGCAACTTCTTCCTTCAGGCTCCTGGTTCATCAACGAAGAAACCAGACGGCATTTGAACCCTATGCAGCCGCAGCCCCTGGGGCTAGGTAAACCGAGTACTCCGGTGCTCCAGCGTAGACCAACTCTCTAAGTGTCTAGATCCACTTTCGTTTTTGACCTACCTAGTCGGGTTCGCCCGAAAACACTAACTTTGCTTTTACTAGCCTCCATAGACTTTTTCCCGCCTTACGCGTGAGAGTTCCCACTCTGCACACGACGTCCCTAGGCCTCCTGCTTGTAATCTAAAGGTTCAGTAGTCCAGTCCTAGCGATCCTAAAGCCTATGAGAATAGTTACTTACCTGCTAGTAATTCGCATTCCACTTTTGTAGTATATGGTTTTTCGTGCCCCTCGGGCATTTGTGTAAATTGTGCGACTAAGTATTTCTTTAAGAGTTTTGTTGTGTGCTTAGCTCCCTGTCTCATAAAGAGCCAGGGTAGTCTTGTTATAAATAAATATTGAATATGCTACTTACCAGTATGCATCTGTTCTTGGCATGTAGGGCTGCTAACATTCATATCTTAGCATTAGATCGCCGCCTAGTGTTGGGCTCGGATGATTGCACATTGTTGTCCTGGAAGAGTCTTCGAAGTATCCTGAGATAGGTGGCTCCTCCCCTGGACTACAGTGCGCATGGGCATCGGCTCCATCCCCAGATTGTTTTTCGCCATTGTGGCAGAAGATGGAGTGAAAGTGTAAAGGATGTCCATGCTAATGAATAAATACAATAGTATATCTGCAGCTGCGACAGGCACCGGGGAGGAGGGCGGGCGATATGAATGTTAGCAGCCCTACATGCCAAGAACAGATGCATACTGGTAAGTAGCATATTCAGTTCGAGGCATGTGGGCTGCTAAATTCATATCTTAGCATAGAATACATAGCAGTCCCTCCATCAGCGGCGGTTGCCCGTGCCAGCTGCAGAAACCTGAAAAAGTGTCTTGAGAACAGCCTGTCCTACAGCTGCTTGCTGCTTGGAGTGCACATCAACACAGTAGTGTTTTGTGAAGGTATGTGGTGTGACCCACGTGGCTGCTCTGCAAATATCCTCTAAAGGAATGTTCCCTAGGAAAGCCATGGATGCCCCCAGTTTGCGTGTGGAGTGCGCTCTGGGGGGTATTGTTAAAGTGCGCTTGGCTTTTTGATAACATATCTGGATGCACTTAACAATCCACCTGGCTATCCCTGCTTTGGAAATTGGGTTGCCTTTGTGTTGTGGTGCGAAGGCAACAAAGAGTTGTTTTGTCTTTCTAAAGGGTTGTGTTCTGTCTATGTAGTACATCAACGCCCTCCGTACATCTAAGGTATGGAGCATTCTTTCCGCCACCGTTTGCGGGTTTTGAAAGAATGCTGGTAAGTCAATAGTTTGGTTAAGATGAAACTGTGACACCACCTTAGGAAGGAATTTAGGGTTAGTGCGTAGCACTACCCTATTTGGGTGAATTTGAATGAACGGCTCTTGTATGGTGAGCGCTTGCAGCTCACTGACACGCCTCAGAGACGTAATAGCTATCAGAAAGGCCACTTTCCACGTAAGGAATTGGAGCTCACACGAGTGCAGTGGCTCAAATGGTGGCCCCATCAGTCTGGTGAGAACGACGTTGAGGTTCCACACCGGAGCTGGTGGTGTTCTTGGGGGAATGACTCTCTTCAGACCTTCAAGGAAGGCTTTAATGGCGGGCACTCTGAAGACAGAGAGGTGCTGCCTGTTCTGAAGATAAGCCGCTATGGCTGAGAGATGTATCCTAATGGAAGTGTACGCCAGATTGCACTTGTAGAGATGTAACAGATAGCAGATGATGTTGGGAATAGATGCATCTAGTGGGTTAATGTCATTGGACGTACAGTAGATGACAAAACGCTTCCACTTAGCAGCATAGCATGCTCTAGTAGTTGGTTTCCTCGCCTCCTTGATGATACTCATGCATTCTGGAGGTAGGTTAAGGTATCCAAACTCTAGGACTTCAGGAGCCAGATCGCCAGGTTGAGCTGTCGTGGATCTGGATGCTGAATGTCTCCATGGTTCTGCGTCAAAAGACTGGGCGTGAGGCGCAGTCTTTGATGCGGCACCACTGAGAGTTCGAGGAACGTGGTGTACCAAGCTTGTCGTGCCCACGTTGGAGCAACCAGGACGAGAGTCATGGAGTGCTGCCTTAGCTTTCTTGCGACCAGCGGTATTAGAGGGGCTGGCGGAAAAGCGTATGCAAATTTGCCTGACCAGTTCATCCATATCGCATTCCCCTGCGACTGTGGGTGAGGGAACCTGGCGGCAAAGAGTCAGCATTTTGCGTTCTCCTTTGTTGCGAACAGGTCTATCTCCGGATGACCCCACTGCTGGAAGAACGGGTGGAGAACAGAAGGGTGTATCTCCCACTCGTGCATCTGATGGCTGTATCTGCTGAGCAGATCCGCCATCTGATTGTCCTTGCCCGGGAGGTGTTCTGCCATGAGGAAAATGTTCCTCTGAATGGCCCACTTCCACATGCTCTGAGCCAGATGAGACAGCTGTGGCGAGTGGGTGCCCCCCTGTTTCTGAATGTAGTACATCGCGGTCATGTTGTCCGTCCGGACTAGCACGACCTTGTTGCTCAGATGTACAATGAAGGACTTGAGCGCCATGAAGATTGCCATCAGTTCCAGATAGTTGATGTGCATCTTCTGTTGCTGCGTCGTCCATAGTCCCTGCACTGTGTAAGTGAGCACATGTGCTCCCCAGCCCTGGAGAGATGCGTCCGTCGTCAGGACAATCTGCGGCACGGGCTCGTGGAACAGTCGGCCCTTGCAAAGGTTGTGTGGAGTCCACCAATGCAGAGAGTCGTATGCCCGACTGGTAACCAACACTAGGTCTGTCAATTGCCCACGAGCCTGTGTCCACTGATTCGCTAAGCACTCCTGGAGCGGGCGCATATGTAACCATGCGTGAGGGACTATGAAGATGCAGGAGGCCATCATGCCAATCAACTGCATGAACACTCTCGCTGGCAGGGAGTGTCTTGGTCGGAATCGTTGGATCAGTGACTGAATGCTGTCGATTCTGACTTGGTTCGGCTGAGCCATGGCTGTCAGGGTGTTGATCGTAGCACCCAGGAACTGCCGGACATGTGCCGGCTGAAGATGCGATTTTGGGTAATTTAGGGAGAAACCCAGATCGTGAAGAAGGTGAATTGTAGTCGACATGTCTGCGGCGCACTGTTGCTCTGACTTGGCTTGTACGAGCCAGTCGTCTAGGTAGGGGTAGACATGGATATTCTGCCTCCTGAGGTGCGCCGCCACTGTCGCTAGACACTTGGTGAACACCCTCGGGGCCGTAGTGACTCCGAAGGGTAGGACTTTGAACTGGTAGTGCCTGCCTTGAATAGTGAACCTGAGGTATTTCCTGTGTGACGGGTGTAGTGGAATGTGGAAATAAGCATCCTTGAGATCTAAGGTCGCTAAGAAGTCTCCCTGGTTTAGCAGGGGAAGAATCTGCTGTAGTGTAAGCATATGGAAATGCTCTGACAGTATGTACAGGTTGAGGGGACGTAGATCGAGAATGGGCCTGAGAGAACCGTCCTTCTTTGGAATAAGGAAGTACAGGGAATATACCCCTGTGCCTTCCTCCCCCACCGGCACGAGCTCGATTGCGCCTTTTTGCAGCATCGCCACCACTTCCTGCTGCAATAAGTGCAAGTGCTCTGCGGACATAGGCCTTTGCCTCGGTGGGATGTTGGGTGGAGTGGATTTCAGCTCTAGGCAATAACCATACTGGATTAGTTGTCGCACCCACCTGTCTGTGGTGATGTTTCTCCAGACGGGCAGGAACTGCTGCAGTCTCCCCCCGACAGGTGTTATGTGGTCGGGGGGCAGTGACAGAAAGTCACTGTTTGCTTGGAGTAGAGGTGCGGGAGCTGTTGTTTCCTCTGCCGCGACCTCTGTTGCTGTTATTCCTATAGCCTCCCTTGTTCTGTTTAGTGAACGAGGATTGCGCCCCACCTTTGGAGAACTGGGATTGTTGAACCATCTGTCCTCTGGTGACTCCACGTGCACCTGAGCGACGAAAATTGCTGCCACGAAACTGTTGGGACTGCAGGGCCCCCATAGACTTAGCAGTTTCCGTGTCCTTCTTTATTTTCTCTAGGGTGGTGTCAACATCCGGACCAAACAGACTATCAGGATTGACTGGCTGATTCAGAATTGTTGTTTGAATATCCTGCTTAAACCCTGAGATGCGTAGCCAGGCTTGTCTTCTCAGCATAACGCTAGTGTTGATAGCCCTAGCAGCTGTGTCCGCAGCGTCAAGTGCACACTTGATGGCTGCGTTTGATATTAGCTTTCCTTCCTCAATAAGCATTTTGGTGCCTTCTTGGAACTGTGGGGGCAGGTGTTGTATAACCTGTTCTAGGGTGTCGTAGTGCGCCCTATCATAACGCGCCAGGAGCGCCTGTGTATTTGCGATGCGCCAAAAGTTTGCCGCCTGTGCAGCCACTCTTTTGCCTCCTGCCTCAAGCACTTTGGACTCCTTATCCGGGGGAGGAGCTTCACCCGTTGTCTGGGAGTTGGCACGTTTCCTGGCATTGGCAACCACAAGAGAGTCCAGTGGCAATTGTCCCCGGATGTAGACGGGGTCCGCAGGCGCAGGCCTGTACTTCTTTTCAATGCGAGGGTTGACCACTCTCGCCCTTGTAGGCTCCTTAAAAATGTCCCCAGCATGTTTGAGAACACCTTTCAGCATAGGAAGTGTCTTTACTGTCCTTTCAGATATGGCAAAGGTGTCAAAAAGGAAGTCTTCTTCAACCGGGTCGGCATGCATGTCCACATCATGATTGGCTGCCGCCCGTTCAATTAGTGCATGAAATCCTGCTGAGTCCTCAGTCGGGGATGCACGTGCATTAAAGGTCTGCGGGTCTTGGCCCACACCTTGGGTGTTCTGGTCACCAGTGTCGTCGTAAGAATCTGGTTGTACATCAGGTTCATCGATAGGGAAATTGTACTGGTCATCCTCATCATATTCCTCACCCACAGAGTGTTCTGGGGAGGGAGTAGGGCTCCGTCTTGGAGGAGGCTGAATCGGTTCCGTGAGGCCTGAGGCGTCAAGGGGCACCCTCTTCTTTTTCAACGGGATGACGTAGGGGTCCACCGGCTCCGAAGTGATCTTCCGTTTATAGAGTGTCAGCTTGCCGGTGGCAGCATCGATGAAATGCTCTGAATCGTCTTCCGATTCGAGTACACGACGTGGAAGAGGGTCAGGCAGCGAGGAACCCTGTTTCGGAGCCGATTTCGTCGAAAACGCTTTCGGCGCCTCCTTAGGTGGCAAGAGAAAAAGGAGTTTCCCAGAAGGCTTAGCCGGAGCGTCCTTTTGCGGCTGCGGTGATGGCATCGGAGCCGATGGAGCAAAGGCTTTCTCCCTGATTCTCTGCAGTGACTCCGCAATGGGGGACGGTACACTGCCAGTGGGTTTCGTCGCCGACAAGGATGCTTTGAGCGGTCCCTCGGATCCGACGTCCTCGCGGGCCTTGTGCGTTTTGGGCGCGGAAACCGTCTTCGGCACCTCCGAATCTTGAGGCCGGGGCGCAGACTTCTTGGGCGTAGCCTCTTTGGAGCCGACCTTGGCGGGCTTGGACGGCGCCGGAGCCGCTGATCCGTGCCGACCATCTTTCTTGGGGGCCCCTTCCTCGGGCGTCGGTTTCGATTTCGGAGCATCGGAATCGACAGACTTCCTCGGCTTCTGCGGACCGGAGGTCGACGGAGCCGACGGGGTGACGGGCACCGACTTCTTCACAGGCACGGCAGCCATCTTAGGGACACTCGAGTCCTTTGGTTTCAGTTTCGATTTCGGGTCGGCCATTTTAGGTGTTGACGACCCCGACGGTTTCAGTTTCGGTTTCGAAACAGCGTGCCCAGCAAGTGAGTCCGTAGCCGGGCCCGAAGGCGGGGCTGTGGCTTGCGGCAACGGGTCCTGGGTAAGGCCGACAGGCGATCCCGTGTCCCGGTCGGTATCCTCGTAACCTTCGGGGCAGAGCTCGTCCGCAGAGCTATCCGCCGCGGCCCCATAAATCTAATCGTCGTCTCCTACCTCTTCGACGTATTCGAGGACCTGACCCGCGACTCCGTCGTCGTCTCCCGGATCCGCCTCGACCTCCGTCTGTGATGGGGAGATTTGTAGAAGGTGACCCTGGACCTCTTCTTCCGGGTCGCCGAAGATGTTCTCCGGATCTGGGGCCGCTTGCCTAGCTTCCAAGCGCACCGCGCGCCGAAGCTTGAGAGTTTTCTTGGAGCGGAACTGTGCACAGGCCTTGCACTTGCCGTCGTCGTGGTCCGGTGAAAGGCACTTGTTACACACGGGGTGTAGATCGATGTGTGGGTACTTGGACCCACAGAGCGGGCAGTATTTAAACGGGCTCCGCTCCATGTCCGTAAAGGCTTGCTGTCGTGTCGCGATGAGAAGGCCTCAAAGTTTAGAAAGCGAAGAAAACTCCGCTTATTCCGGCTTCAAGAGACGGAAGACTCGAGACCGAGCGCAGACAATACCGACGCAAGAAAATCGAGGCCTTTTGGCCGGTAAAAGATAGTATTACTTGGTTCCGACAGTAAGACGTCGAGACCACATCCGAACCCAATGGCGGAAAAAAACAATCTGGGGATGGAGCCGATGCCCATGCGCACTGTAGTCCAGGGGAGGAGCCACCTATCTCAGGATACTTCGAAGACTCTTCCAGGACAACAATGTGCAATCATCCGAGCCCAACACTAGGCGGCGATCTAATGCTAAGATATGAATTTAGCAGCCCACATGCCTCGAACACTTTATTTTTCATAACAACTTGTGTGGAGTCCTTTCACTTGGTGTTCAAGGGGTAAATGTGATGGTAAAACAGCTGGCTTAACACGCCCTCTAGAGTTTAGCCTAAAGACTGCACGTGTCCATGCTACTAGGATAGCTGGTCTATCAAGTTGACTTACAACCAAACATCAATAAGGGTTGTTTGGACTGATACAAAGTGTTCACTAGAATAGTGAACATTATATATCAGGCCAACTTCTCACAATCTGTTCCACCACAGCATTTCCTGTACTTTTTGTGTAACAACCACTAGACCTTCCCAACTTCCTGTGACATGTGACCACTGGCTTTGTACCCATTCTTGAATCGGTCTCATATGTAGCCTTCCTTATGGAAGGAGAAGAATGCATGAAGACATTTTTCCCAGTACTTTCCCCAAAGTTTTTGCTGTCATAGAGGCAAGTTTCCTCAAATATGGATGCTATGCTCTTCTCACATGGGTAAGCCTTTGCAGAGTTTATTCCTGTTACTAGCAAGATATTTTTCTTGTTCTGGTAACGTTGAGGATTTTTCTATGTTTATTGAAAACCCCAGCCTAACATCCTGTGTGTGTCCTTTTGACATTTGCTGAAAGAGACTGCTCTTATTAACCAATCGTCCAAGTAAGGATATGTGTGTATTCCTTGTCTTAAGTGCACTGCTGCTGCTGCTGCTATGCACTTTGTAAACACTCTTGATGCAGACTTCACCACGAAGGCCAGCATCTTAATTTGATAGTGAGGGTAGTGGACTACAAAATGCAAATATTTCTTGTGTCTGTGATCCATTGTGAAGTGCAAGTAAGCCTCTTTTAGGTCTATACTTGTCATTTAATCTCCCTTTTGCAACTGTGGTATGACTTCTTGCAGTGTTGCCATCTTGAATTTTTGAGTTTTTATGAACTCGTTTAAGAAACGGAGGTCTAGAATTGGACATAGATTTCTGGAATCAGGAAATATGTTGAGTAATTTCCCGGATTGACCTTTTTCTTGGGCACCCTTTCTAACGCCCTCTTTTCCAGAAATGTGTCTACTTCTTTGAATAGATGGGATATTTCCTCTTTTGAGTGGACCACTTTCTTTAGTCCTCTTGCTGGCAGTGTCCTTATTACTGCTATGTAGAATCCAAATTCTACTGTGTTTAATATCCTATTGTCTGTCAGCTTCTACCACTCCTGTAGGAAGTTCTTTGTTCAGCCTCCCTCTGGTACGGTGTGTGAGAGGGTTTGATGACGTAAGTCACTTCCCGGAGGAGGTTGCTCATCCTCTCTGAGGCTGTGTGTGAGAAGTTGGCCTGATATATGATGCTCACTAGTTCTAGTGATCACCTTGTATCAGTCCAAACAACCCTTATGGTGATTGGTTGTAAGTCAACCTTATAGACCAGCTATCCTAATGGTAGCATGGACAAAGCAGTCTTAGGCTAAACTCTTTTGGCATGTGAAGCCAGCTGTTTTACCACAATATAACCCCTTGAATACCAGATGAAAGGACACCACACAGGTTATGAAAATAAACAGTATATTTATTAATAACAAACACCTCTGAACTCACATGACAATCTCTTAGGAAAAATACGATAAGTTGCACAAAATTACAATGGTGCCCTAGGGGCACGGCAAACCATATACTAAGTAAATGGTATAAGGAAATCGATGGAAGGAATGGAGCTGTCCAGAGGCTGTAGGACCGCTGGGACTACGCTATCCTAACTTGAGGTAAGTAATAGGAGGCCCACGGAACGCGGGTGCAGAGTGTGAACTCACACGCGGGATGTGCAACAACGTCTATGGACAGTACAGTTCAAGAAAAAGGTGAGTACGGACAATCCTGACTAGTTAGGACTAAAACGACTGAATCTGGACACTAGGAGAGTCAATCTACCCTTGAGCACCGAAATGCTCTTGTTACCTCACCCACGGGCTGCGGGTGCATAGGTGCGAAGTCGTGTCGGGTTTCTGCGTTGAAGTCTATGGAGCCTGGAAGAAAAGATGCTGCAGGCGACCAGGAGGAAGATGTCCGGTGTGATCCAAGGGTGGATCAGGAATGCTGAAGACCTAAAAGCAGAGGGGACAATGTTCAAAGTCACTAGCCAGTGACTGGAGTGGAACCAGGAAGGAACCAGATGTCGTCGTCGCGATCAGGTGAAGAGTGGACGCTTGACTCTGCAGCCACGTGGACCAGGAGGCGTCTTCGACGACCAGGATGGAGGCACGAGCTGTCCCACGCAGGCTCTCGCTATCGGCGGTGTCTGTTCCGGATTCGGCATCAACAGGCCTTGGCAATGGCAACCCACGCTTTGAGTGAAAAAGGCGTCTGGTGCGGACTAGGAGAGTCCGGGGTGCCCCTCTTTTGGAAAGGAGCAAGGGCCAGTGTGGAGCAACCAGACCAGCAGTGTAGTTTTCAAAGATCGTCGTCTCGGAGGTCACTAGCCAGCCGGCAAGTGACCAGACAACGCGTCGAGCAGCAAACAGGTAGAAGGGTCCCACGCAGATCTCGTGGAAGCTGGAGGGCTGATCTTCGGTGAAGGAGCTGCTCGGGGCGGGGGCTTCTCAATCCCCAAAGCACTTGGTCGAGTTTACCTCGGGAGTCGTGCTGGAAGCGAAGTGCAGTTTCTCCAAGATGGCCGGTCCCACGTGTCTCGTCGCACCCACGGATCTCAGCTGTGCTGTAGATGTGAGTTGAGGTCGGAGAGGTCTGGGAATCCGGGTCTCGTCGGGCTCTGAAGTCTGGATCCTCGAGGGAAGACGACAAAGTGAAGCCGCTGGACGCTTGATGGTGCCTGCAGTTGCAGGGTGGACACTCCTTGCCCACAAGGGAGATTCTTCAGTCTTCTGTGGAGCAGAACGTCGAAGTCCAGAGTTTCTTCTTGTAAAGTTGTTCAGGATAATCTAAATTGGAATGGGACCAGCTCCTACCTTTATCCTGCTAAAGGGGGCTGTACTACGACTAGGTCCCTCCTATGGGTGGGACCAGGAAGGGGGGTGGTTACACCCCCTATCCTTTGTCCGATTTTGCGCCAGAGCTGGGGCAGGGATGCTCCAGCAACTGGTTTGAACCGGTGTATGCACAGGACACCTCGTGTGCCCCAGCCATGTCTCTTTCCTTTCAGGCCTGTCCTACCCAATACACAAAATCCTGTCTGGGGTGGTGCTAGCACCTCCCAAGGCAGGAAACCCTTTGTCCGCACCTCCCTCGCTAGCGTTATCATGGAAACAGCTAAAGGACTTGGTTCCGAAAGCTGTAGACAGGCTCAGCTTATGCTAGAGCACCATCTCACATAATTCCAAGCACTCTGCCTTCAGGATTGATAAGGCCTGCCATAGGAGTGACTTATAGGAGTATATGTGTCCATTTTGGGGTTAGATATAGGTATACTATATCTAAAGCAAAGGGTGATTACACCACCTTGCCCCAGCTGTCTTAGCAGCCAGTTGTGTCAGTTTGGATGGCCAGCCAGGGGTGGCATAATACATGCTTCAGCCCCTGGTAGGCCCAGGGTACACCTATGCCCTGGGTACCTAAGGTACACTGTACAGGGACTGATAAGGTGACCCAGTATCCAATTAGATCTGTACCTAAGGTACATGGAGTCCATTTTAACAGAGAGAGCAGGAAGCCTGGGGTCCTGAATAGCAGGATCCCAGGCCAACTAAGTCAAAAACCAGCAAAACACTAGGCAAAACGTTGGGGGTAACCATAGTCAGATATCCACCTTCCTACACTGTGCTCTTCTTTATGCCTGTCCCCAAAAGGGCTGGCATCCTTTGGTTTGGTATTGCTAATGCTGTGAAGGTCTCTGAGCTTGGTTTGTGCCCTGAAAACTCCGATGTAAAGTTGTTTCAGAGAAACTTTCTCTTCCTAATGGTCTTCGGACAGCTCCTGTTCCTCTCCGCAGTTTCCTCTGAATTGCAGTGCTCCCACTGATATCGCCGTTTTGTTGTCCTTTTTCAGCTGTTGAAGGGTGTTAGAAGGGGACCCAGAGGGTCGGCCGAGTACTGGGGGAGAGGCCTCCGATGAGGGCCGTCTCCGGCGATCGTACAGACAGGTCACTTCCCTCCCCACAGATAGACACCACACAAGGATGAGATCAACACTTTATATAGGGTTCTTGCGGCCAGGTTATCAGCGATACAGGAGATACCGGACTCGAGGGACCTCTCAATTCTAGTCTCTGTAGGAAAAGGGGGGTAGCGGGACAGTCTTGGTACCGGGTCGGTACAGGAGGTGGCCAGAAGGGAGCTCACAATCCTCGAGCTGAAGAGTCTGCAAGGTCGGGCCGCAGCAGCGCCCGCTGGCTAGGATGAAGTCTACAACACAGAGGGCCGCGGCAGCGCCAGCAGGCCAAGATGAGGGTTTCACGAGGCAGAGGGCCGCGGCAGCGCCAGCAGGCCAAGATGATGGTTTCACGAGGCAGAGGGCCGCGGCAGCGCCAGCAGGCCAAGATGATGGTTTCACGAGGCAGGGCTACGGCAGCGCCAGCAGTCCGTCAATGATGAGTTCTTCTCGGTGTCTCTCGACTCCAGGATACAACTGCCTTCCTGGCCTGGCGCTGCCCCAGTTATAGGTCTGGTTCCCTTTGATGTCCGGACCCTCGCGCCTGGGGGTCGGGAGGTCCGGAATGAGGGAGTCCAGACACCCAGCAGGGGGGTGGAGCCAGCGCCCAGGGCGGCCGGGGGTGATCGACACCTGGCGGAGGAGAGCCGTTGACGACTCCTTCTTCCATTGACCTGCCAAGTGGTCTCTCTACCTCCTGGGTGGAGGCTGGTGCCTCGATGTCGGGGCCTGGCCAGGCACCGGGTTAGGGTCGAGTTGAGGCCACGCGGCCTCGTGCTGTAGTATCCAAAGATGGCGGCTGGGCCGGGGCCATGGTGCGGAGGGGGACCAGGGCCAGCCGGTACAGGAGGGTTCAGGAGCTGGAGTCTCGTTGTGGACGGATTGTGGATTACTTCGGGGGTCGCTGGGGAGGCTCTTGCTGGGGATTCAGGGAGAGCTAGGGTCCGGGCCCCGTTGTGTGGAGGGGGGACAGCCCGATCATGCGGCCTGTCCAACATGCGTCCCCCCCAGCTGAAGGCAGGGAGAGTCAGCCATCCTCCTGGGGACTCTCCTCGCCGAGGCGGAAAAACGTGACAGGCCGTCTGCGTTGGCGTGGTCCTGGCCTGGACGATGCTCCACCGTGAAGTCCATCCCCTGCAGGGAGATTGTGAGAAGTTGGCCTGATGTGCAGTGTTCACGATTCTAGTGATCACTATATATCAGTCCAAACAACCCTTATTGATGATTGGTTGTAAGTCAACCTTATAGACCAGCTATCCTAGTAGCATGGATACGAGCAGTCTAAGGCTAAGACTCTAGAGGGCGTGTTAAGCCAGCTGTTTTACCATCACATTACCCCTTGAACACCCAGTGAAAGGACACCACACAAGTGTTATGAAAATAAACAATGTATTTATTAGAATCACAACAACCCTGTACTCTTTATGAGGACAGGGTGCTAAGCACACAACAAAACTCTTACGAAAATACTTAAGTTAGCACGGTATACACAAATGCCCGAGGGGCACGAAAAACCATATACTTTAAAAGTGGAATGCGAAATTACTAGCAGGTAAGTACAGTACTAATAGGCTTTGGAAACGCTAGGACTTGACTATAGAATCGTTAGATTACTTCTAGGAGACCTAGGGGACTCGGGTGCAGAGTGTGCACTCTCACGCGGGATGCGGGACAAAGTCTATGAGAGCTAGTAAAGTTAAAGTTAGTGTTTACGGGCGAACCCGACCTGGTAGGAAGAAAACGACAGTGGATCCTGACCCTTGGATAGTGAGGCTATGCTGGGGCACCGAAATGCCGAAGTTACCTAGCCCAGGGGCTGCAGCTGCATAGGTCTCAAAAGACGTTGGGAATCCTTGTTGCCGGACCAGGAGCCTGGAAGAAAAGATGCTGGCAGGCGCCCAGTGAAGATAGTTCGAGTTGATCCAAGCCTGGATCTGGAAGATGGATGACACCTGAAAGCAGAGGGGACCAAGTTCGTGACTACTAGCCAGTAGTCAGTGGGCACCAGGAGGGCACCGGATGGCAGTCACCTCGACTAGGTGAGTGGGCGACGCTGGCTCTGCAGATCTCACGGACCAGGAGGCGTTGTCGGCGACCAGGATGGAGAGGCGAGCTGTCCCACGATGGATGAAGCTGTCGGCGTCGAAGTTACCCAGGATTGGGCAACAAGCCTTGGCTAATTCAAGCCCACGCGGTGGACTCAAAATGGCGTCTTGAGGGGACCAGGAGGGTCCGGGGTGCTCCTCTTCGGGAAGGGAGCAAGGGCCAGTCTGGAGCAACCAGACCAGCAGCAGTGATGTCGTCGGGCGTCGTTCAGAAGGCCACAAGCCAGCGGCCTAGTAGCCAAACAACGCGGTGAGCAGCAAAAAGCAGAAGGGCCCCACGCAGATCGTGGAGATGCTGGGAGGCTGCACTTCGGTGCTGGACCTGCTCAGGGTCGGGGCTTCTCGGACCCCAAAGCACTCACCAGGAAATTACTCGGCGGGCTTGCTGTGCAGAAGTCGTGCAGTCTTGAAGATGGCCGGTCCCTCGAGGTCTCGTCGCACCCACGGTTCTCAGCTTGGCTGTAGAGGTGGGTAGAGGTCAGAGGTGCCAGGGAAGCCGGTTCTCGTCGAGCTGGGCAGTCGGATTCCGGAGGAAGGACTTGCAGCAGACCGCAGTGTTCTTTAGATGGTGCCTGCGGATGCAGGGTGACTACTCCTTAGTCACAAGGGAGAAATCTTAGGAAGAAGTCTTGAGTTCCTTTCGTGGAAAGTAGTTTCAGGATTCAAAGATGATCTAATTTGGAAGGGGGCCTGCTCCTACCTTTATCTGGGAAAAGGGGGCTGGCACGCGACTAAGTCCTGCCCTAGAGGTGGGACCAGGAGGGGGGTGGTTACACCCACTTCCTTGGCGGGCTTTTCCCCAGCACAGGGTCTGGAGTGTCCCTGGAACTGGTTCAAGCCAGCCTATGCACAGTGAGCACCGGGGTGCCACGTGCAGTCACCTTCCTCTGAAGCCCTGCCTACCTACAATACACAAAATCCTGTCTGGGACGGTGCTGGCACCGCCCCTGGCAGGAAACCCTTTGTCCTTATCTCCTGCTCTGGGAGGACTCCCAGCAGCAGGAGGGCAGACTTGTGTCTCGGTGGCAGCATCCATTTTGTGGATGCTAAGGCTCTGTCTGACTTGAACCGGGGTTAGGGGTTACATACATGTCGTGTCCCTCTAGAAGGGTGGAATGCTAACCCCGTCGCCAGAATTGGCGAGGGGTTAGTATTCCACTTCGTATGACACCTTACTCGACATGTTTTGATAAAGCGATACCAGAGTTGACATATAACCGCGAGGATTATAATGCACTTAAGAGTATATGGTATGCGATATCATGGAAACGGCTAAGGGATGGATCCCGAAAGCCGCAGACAGGCTCAGCTCATGCCAGAGCACCATCTCACACGATTCCAAGCACTCTGCCTTCAGGATTGTTAAGGCCTGCCATAGGAGTGACTGATAGGAGATCTGTGTGTCCATTTTAGGGTTAGATATAGGAATACTATATCTAAAGCAAAGGGTGATTACACCACCTTGCCCCAGCTGTCGTGCAGCCAGTTGTGTCAGATTTGGATGGCCAGCCAGGGGTGGCATAATACATGCTGCAGCCCCTGGTAGGCCCTGGGTACACCTATGCCCTGGGTACCTAAGGTACACTGTACAGGGACTGATAAGGTGACTCAGTATCCAATTAGATATGTACCTAGGGTACATGGAATCCATTTTACAGAGAGAGCAGTAGGCCTGAGGTCCTGAATAGCAGGGCCTCAGGTCAACTAAGTCAGAAAACCAGCAAAACACCAGGCAAAAAGTTGGGGGCAACCATAGTCAGGGATCTACCTTCCTACAGAGATGGACCAGCGCAACAGTTTCGGGTTCTCCCCCCGCATTTGCATCAGCCATTGCAGGGGTCGGTGGTCTGTTTGTACCCGGAAGTGGGTGCCGAAGAGGTAGGGCCGGAGCTTCTTGAGGGCCCAGACTACGGCGAAGGCCTCCCTCTCGATGGTGCTCCATCGCTGTTCTCTGGCCAGCAGCCGCCGGCTGATGAAGGCCACTGGTTGATCGACCCCCTCGGTGTTGAGTTGGGAGAGGACGGCCCCCACGCCATGA
Organism: Lissotriton helveticus; assembly: GCF_964261635.1. Classification (NCBI taxonomy): domain Eukaryota; kingdom Metazoa; phylum Chordata; class Amphibia; order Caudata; family Salamandridae; genus Lissotriton; species Lissotriton helveticus. The sequence goes on from NC_136063.1 coordinate 1,038,199,312, forward strand.
TCGGAGGCGTCCGTCTGTACAATGAATTCCCGGCCGTAGTCGGGAGCCTGGAGCACGGGGGCAGTGCACATGGCGGTCTTCAACTTTTCGAAGGCCGATTGGCAGTCCGGGGTCCAGTTGACTGCTTTGGGGCTCTTCTTGGATGTGAGCTCCGTGAGGGGCCCCACGATGCTGCCATAGTCCTTCACAAACCGCCGGTAGTACCCGGTGAGTCCCAGGAAGGCCCGGACCTCGGTTTGGGTCGTAGGGGGTTGCCAGGCCTGGATGGCAGCAATCTTGAGCTGGAGGGGGGCCACCAGCCCGCTTCCCACTTGGTGTCCCAGGTATGTCACGGACCCTTGGCCAACCTGGCATTTGCTGGCCTTGATGGTGAGCCCGGCCTGCTGGAGGGCGTGTAGAACTTCCCGCAGGTGGCGGAGGTGGTCGGTCCAGTGGTGGCTGTACACAGCGATGTCGTCCAGGTAGGCGGCGCTGAATTCTTCGAGGCCCGCCAGCACCTGGTTCACAAGCCGTTGAAATGTTGCCTGAGCGTTCTTCATGCCGAATGGCATCACCTTAAAGTGGTAGTGACCGTCCGGGGTAGAGAAGGCGGATCGTTCTTGGGCCCTAGGGGTGAGGCCGATTTGCCAGTAGCCCGCTGTTAGATCGAAGATGCTCAGGTAGCGGGCGGCCCCCATACGGTCAATTAGCTCATCTGCCCGGGGGATAGGGTGAGCGTCGGTCCTGGTAACGGCATTCAGCCCCCGGTAGTCCACACAAAACCGGAGCTCAGGGGCAACGCCCGGGGCGGCAGCCTTGGGGACCAGGACGACTGGGCTGGCCCAGGGGCTGTCAGAGGGTTCGATCACTCCTAGGGCCAGCATCTTGGATACCTCGGTCTGGATGCAGGCGCGCACCCGATCTGGTACGCGGTACGCCCGGTGTCGAATAGGGGGGCTGTCCCCGGTGTCCACATCGTGAAGGCACCAGGGGGTGACCCCGGGGTGAGGGAGAATAGGGATGCGAACCGTTTCAGGAGGGCTTGACAGTCGTGGCGTTGCTCCGGGGACAAGGCCTCGGAGAGTCGGACCCCTTCCACTGAGCCATCCTGCTCGAGGGTCCTCAGCAGGTCAGGAAGGGGCTCGGAGTCTTCTTCCGTCCCATTATCGGTAGCCATCAGGAGGCTGAGTTCTGAGCGTACAAAATGGGGCTTGAGTCTGTTGGCGTGGAGGACCCGTAGGGGGTTCCGTGCGGTTTCCATGTCGATTAAATAGGTGACGGGCCCTTTGCGTTCGATCACCTTGAAGGGCCTGGACCATTTGTCCTGTAGCGCACAGGGTTCAACCGGGGACATCACCCAGACCTGTTGTCCCGGTTCGAACTCAATGGAGGAAGCGTGCTGATCGTACCATTTCTTCATGTCCTCCTGACTGGCTTCAAGGTTGGCTTTTGCGATCTCCCTGAATCGCCGGGTCTGGTTGCGAAGGGCCAGGAGGTACTTGTATATGTCAGGGGGAGTTTTCTGGGGGGGCTTTTCCCAACCTTCCTTGACTAGGCTGAGGGGACCCCGGACGGGGTGTCCGTACAGGAGTTCAAATGGGCTGAAGCCGAGGGATTTCTGAGGGACTTCCCGATAGGCAAACAGGAGGCACGGGAGTAGCACGTCCCACTGGCGACGGAGGGGTTCTTCTAGGCCCATGATCATTCCTTTGAGGGTGCGGTTGAACCGCTCGACCAAGCCATTTCCTTGCGGGTGATAGGGGGTCGTGAATTTGTAGGTGACCCCGCACTGTTGCCAGAGAGACTTCATATATTTTGAGATAAAGTTCGTGCCCCTGTCGCTGACGACCTCCCGGGGAAAACCCACCCGTGAGAAGATACCCATCAGGGCTCGGCCTACCACGGGGGCCGTCACGGTTCGAAGAGGGATGGCCTCGGGATAGCGGGTGGCGTGGTCCACCAGGACCAGGATGAACCGGCGTCCTTGGGCGGTTCGGGGGTCCAGGGGCCCCACAATGTCTATTCCCACCTGTTCGAACGGGGTGGTGACGACGGGAAAGGGTTGTAAGGGTGCTCTGGTTTTTCGGCCACTTTTTCCGCTGGCCTGGCAGGTGGGGCAGGCCCTGCAGAGGTTGGCGACATCCTTTCGCATTTGGGGCCAGAAAAAGTGGGTCACCAGGCGGTCGTACGTTTTGTCCTGTCCCAGGTGTCCGGCAAGGGGGACATCGTGGGCTAAGTTCAAGAGGAAATCTCTGAAGCGAAGGGGCACCACCAGCACCCGACTGGCCCCTAGTTCTGCAATTCTTTGCTCGCTGTAGAGCAGGTCCTGGTCCCAGTAGATCCAGTGGGCCCCCGATGTATCCCCTGCGCTCTGGGCAAGGGCTTGCAGCCGTAGTCCCTCGAGGGAGGGACAGGTTCTTTGTTCGTGTCGGAATTGTTCCTGGGTGGGACCCCCCTCCTGACGCCACTGTGCCAGGTCAGGGATGTCCTGAAGCCGGTCGGATCCTTCTTCGGTTTGGGTCGGGAGACTTGCTTCTGGGGCGGCCTCCTCTGGGATGATCGCGGGAGGAGGCTCCGGCCACTCGGGCTCTTCTGGACTGGGGACCGCACGGGCGGTCATGGACCGGGTCGTGACACAGACCCATTCGGGGAGGCCCAGCATCCCCAGGTGTTCTCTCCGTTCGACTGCTGCCCAGGGAGAGCTTTCGAGGTCGTTCCCTAGGAGGCAATCCACGGGGGCATCATCGCGGACAGTCACTTTTAGCATCCCGGATACTCCCCCCCCATTCGAAGGGGACGCAGGCCATGCGACATAGACTTTCTGAGTTGTCGGCTGATCGGACAGGGCAAAGAATGTTCAGCAAGATTTGGTCTGGGGTCACCAGGTGACAGCGGACCGCGGTCACACTGGCTCCGGTGTCGCGGAGGGCTTCCGCCCGGCGGCCATTAATGTTGACCCACTGGCTGTACTTCTGCGTGTTGGCGGGAAGGGGGGCCCGCGGAATCATGTCTTTTTCCCCTAAGCAGACCAGGGACATGGCGGCCGGTTCCCACTCAGGCTGGTCGGTCTCGTACTCTTCGTGGTCTTCCGGGACTGGTTCTTCCCCTAGGGCGGCAGCCGCGACCTGGCGGGGTATAGTGTTCTGGTTCTTTGGGCAGTTGGGATCATTGGCGTAGTGGCCGGGTCGTTGGCTTCGGTGGCAAATAATGTTGGCCCGGAAGCCGGGCCGCATCGGAGGGCTCCCCCTGCCGGCCGGGGGCGAGGGGTTGCTCGCGGGAGTCATCGGGCCGGTGTCTCTACCCCGACCCTGGCCTCCTCCCCCACGGGGGCGATGGGGCCCTTGGTAAGTTCTGTGCGATTCGCTGGGCCCGTTTCGTCCAACTCGTGTGCTTTCCCATCGGTCAGCTTCGGCGGCGAGTTGTCGAGGTTCCGTCAGTTTACTGTCCAGGAGGTGTTGCCGGAGTTCGATGAAGCAGTTGTTAGAAAGGTGTTCCCATACGATGAGGTCAAAAAGTTGTTCGTAGGTGGTCACTTTGCTGCCCTTGATCCACCCCTCGAAGGCTCGGCTAAAGAAGTTCACGTATTTCACCCAAGTTGTACCCGGGATCCGTTTGCAGTCGCGGAACCGCTGGCGGTACATCTCGGGTGTGAGTCCGTATCGGGTGAGGAGGGTGGCCTTCATGTGGTCGTAGGATGTCATCAGATGGTCCGGGAGTTGCAGCAGGGCGTCTCTTCCTTCGTTGACGAACCTCCCCCATAACCCGGCGCCCCAGTTGCTCCTGGGAATCCGGTGGGAGGTCATGGCTACCTCGTAGGCTTTAAACCACTGCTGGATGTCATCGTTCTTGTAGTACTCCCTGATGACATCTTTGGGGATGTGAACCTTGGGATCGGTAGTGGCAGGCAGGATCGGGCGTTCGGGGACCCCGAGCTCTTTATTCTGTTTCTGAATTTCTAGTTCCTTGAGGTTGCGCTCATGTTCGTAGGCTAGCTTCTTTTCCTCTAGCTCTCTCTGTCTTTGCTTCTCTTTCGTGCTCAGTCCTGTGGTTGGAAGGCCAAGTTCTATGCAAAATTGTTTCAGTTCTCGGTGGTTGTATTCTTCCAATTTTTCCATCTGGAATTTTTCCGTTGTTCCGCTCTCTTTTGTTGTCATGGTGGTTGTGTGTCGTGGGGCGAGTGACCCTCTGTACGATTATGCGTTGGTTCGGATCCCGCCGCTGGCCACCAATGTTAGAAGGGGACCCAGAGGGTCGGCCGAGTACTGGGGGAGAGGCCTCCGATGAGGGCCGTCTCCGGCGATCGTACAGACAGGTCACTTCCCTCCCCACAGATAGACACCACACAAGGATGAGATCAACACTTTATATAGGGTTCTTGCGGCCAGGTTATCAGCTATACAGGAGATACCGGACTCGAGGGACCTCTCAATTCTAGTCTCTGTAGGAAAAGGGGGGTAGCGGGACAGTCTTGGTACCGGGTCGGTACAGGAGGTGGCCGGAAGGGAGCTCACAATCCTCGAGCTGAAGAGTCTGCAAGGTCGGGCCGCAGCAGCGCCCGCTGGCTAGGATGAAGTCTACAACACAGAGGGCCGCGGCAGCGCCAGCAGGCCAAGATGAGGGTTTCACGAGGCAGAGGGCCGCGGCAGCGCCAGCAGGCCAAGATGATGGTTTCACGAGGCAGAGGGCCGCGGCAGCGCCAGCAGGCCAAGATGATGGTTCACAGGGCAGGGCTACGGCAGCGCCAGCAGTCCGTCAAGGATGAGTTCTTCTCGGTGTCTCTCGACTCCAGGATACAACTGCCTTCCTGGCCTGGCACTGCCCCAGTTATAGGTCTGGTTCCCTTTGATGTCCGGACCCTCGCGCCTGGGGGTCGGGAGGTCCGGGATGAGGGAGTCCAGACACCCAGCAGGGGGGTGGAGCCAGCGCCCAGGGCGGCCGGGGGTGATCGACACCTGGCGGAGGAGAGCCGTTGACGACGACTCCTTCCATTGACCTGCCAAGTGGTCTCTCTACCTCCTGGGTGGAGGTTGGTGCCTCGATGTCGGGGCCTGGCCAGGCACCGGGTTAGGGTCGAGTTGAGGCCACGCGGCCTCGTGCTGTAGTATCCAAAGATGGCGGCTGGGCCGGGGCCAAGGTGCGGAGGGGGAACAGGGCCAGCCGGTACAGGAGGGTTCAGGAGCTGGAGTCTCGTTGTGGACGGATTGTGGATTACTTCGGGGGTCGCCGGGGAGGCTCTTGCTGGGGATTCAGGGAGAGCTAGGGTCCGGGCCCCGTTGTGTGGAGGGGGGACAGCCCGATCATGCGGCCTGTCCAACAAAGGGCCTCATCAACTGCGCTGCCAAACAGTTGTTCCCCATTGAATGGTGCATTGATGATGTTTGCCTAAACTTCTGGCTTGAAACCAGATACTCTTAACCATGCATGCCGTCTTAGTGTTGTTCCAGCCATCATCTGGCACCTTGCAGTGTCAGCTGTATTTAGTGCCGACTTGAGGCATTTATTTGCAATGTTTTCCCTTCCTCTGCAAGCCAAGCTACTCTTTCACGGTATTGTTTGGGCAAGTGCTTCATTAGCTCTGCCATCTCCTCCCAGTGTTGGTGTGTGTATCTATTGAGGAGAGCGTTACGGGTGGGCTATTCTACACTGGGTAGCTGCCCTTCTCTCAACTTCTGCCCACCAACTTAAACCTTTTGCTGTCCTTGTCCATTGATGGTCCCAATGTTGCTGGGATGTTTGCCCTCTTCCTGGCTGTAGCTGTGATAATGGAGTCAGCAGGGATGGTTCCCCTTATGTAGAGAGGATCCTTTGAGGAATGTTTGTATTTTTTCTCGGACCTTGGTGTGACTGCTGTACACATAGTAGGCTCTTTCAAGGCCTCTCTCCCTTGATCCAAAATGCTGGGCAACATGGACAGGAGCTGGTTCCTGGTTTGTGAAGGTAGCAGTGAATCTAGGAGGAAGTAGGATTGTGATTTCTTCTCCTCTAGTTGCACTGCATATTTATCTGCAGCCCTTTGTATGAGATGACCATACATTGTGTTATGTCAGTAGGAGGAGATGGCATTGCCAAGTGTCAATTCCCTGTACTGGGATATTCGCCTCGATGTTTTGTCACTGGGTTTCCATATACTCCGATCCTTCAAAGTCCTGGAACATGTCCAAACCCATTGTATCAGCCTACTCTTCTTCGAGGAAGAACTGCTATTCTTCTTCCTCCTACTGTGGTTCTGGTGTCAAAGGAGGGTCTAAATCTTTGACATCCTTCTCGACTTGTTCTTTCAGCGTCAAAGGCTTTTGTGGGATTTGAAATTCCCGAATAGATGCACTCAAATACTTTGTCTCCTGCAGAAGTGTAGCCATTCCTGCCTCAAGTCGCCTTTTCTTTCTCTCGATTTTTGATGCTCGGTCCTCGGTGTTGAGGTATTGTCAAAGCTTTTCTTTTCGATGCCGAGGTATCCTTCGACGGAGTTTCACTTATTGCCTTTTTCGGCGTCTTCTGATTTTTGTCTTTTTTTGGCATCTAAACATCTGGACTCCGGTTGTCTTTCAACTGAGTTGTCTTTTTGGATGTTCAGCTGCCAGCGGTGTCCTTGTTGTGCGACCCGAGGGGTTATCTGCTTGCCTCAGACTACGATTTTCTCAGTGCCGAGTTCTCTTTTTTTTGGACATCAACGATTTGCATCACAACATCCTAGCCTTCTCCTTCTGCCCATTCGGCAATGTTTTCTTCCTTGTCACTTGACAAACTGAGGTCTTTAAGTGATGGAATCTGCTTCTGCCCCTGCATGGCCAAGTATGCCTGCCTCTGTCAGACTCTTGCCCTCAGCATCTTTGGCTTGAAATCCGCACAGACCTCGCACTGGTCGCCTTTGTGATTGATCGGGAGGCCAAGGTTACACACCTGATGGTTGACCTTCTAGGCAAATTTGTGGACGCACTTCATGCAGAATTAAAAAGGTGTGTTCTCCATATCACGTAGAACAGAGGGCCCCTTGTCCGGGCAATTTCTGATAAGGCTTATACTCAGGCTATTGTGATAGTTTTCTCCAGTACCTTCTCAGTGAACAACTTCAGTGCTTCCTCAATTAAACTTTATGCAAACTTCTTATCTTTGTAAACTGGAGAGCCTTCAGCTATGTTTTCAGATCCAACAGATTAAAAAAGGATCTGACGATGACAACCAAGCCTGGGCGCTTCCGTCAGTTTCTTCCATCAGAAGAAACTGGATAACTCACCAAATGGTGGGAGCGACGAAGCCCCCCTCACCCCCATAAGACAAAGCTACAAAAAACAGGAGCATTCAGATCCAACCACTAGATGGTGGAATAATGCACAGAATGTGAATCCAGAAAAACATAAAGCAGTAAAACTTAAAATACTCCTGTCCCACCAGGAATCGCAGATAGCAGCAGTGGGCCGGCAGGACAGAGATATGGAAAAAGGGGTCCTGCATGTCCAACGCCATCATCCAGTCACTAGGATCGCGGGCAGACAAGACCTGGGCCAGGGTGAGAAGTTAGATTTGTTTTCCTTCCAGAAGAAGGGGTTGAGAAGGCACAGGTTTAAAATGGGCCTCAGGCCTCCATCTTTCTTGGGCACATGAAAGTTGCTGCAATAGCAGTCGCAAACTACCTCTGGCGCAGGTACCCTCTCAACTGCCCCTTTCAGTTCCTGCAACAAAATGGAAAGATGATCCTCAATCCATCGCTGGTGGTGGGAAGGGGGAGTGGAAGGAGCAGATGGGAAGAAAGGAATGGCAAGACATAACCCCTGTTAATAGTTTGTAGAAGCTACAGGTCCGAAGGTACTACTTACCAGTCTGGGCAGAACTGGTGGATTCTGCCTCCCACCGGATTACTTTGCTCCTGTAAGGGCACACTAAGGAGGTTTGGCAAGTGGGGCTGCGGAAATAATTGGGCGTCCAACTAAGCAGCCCGTTGACCTTTCCCACAGGGGTAGTGGGTGCAACAGCCTTGAAAGCTAAGCTGCTGTGTTTACCTGAGGAGGCTGGACAGGCTGGAGTAGGGGCCATCTCGGCCAAAGCCACGAAAGGTGGTTGGCAAGGTGGGGCACAAAGGCCCAGAGAACCGAAACAGCCTTGTCTCTGAACAAGGTGGGCTGGATATCGCTGAAGAATCCAGTTATCGCATGCATGGTGCAAATGGCTACACAGGTGCCTATGACCGACCCAATAGAATGGGCGGTGTCCAAGCCATAACAAATCGTGAACTTGGTTGAATCACAATCATCTTGAATCGCCCGAGAGAGCCCTGGGCGAAGGTCTTCATGTATATCAGGGAGGGCCAGTGCCACAATATCACCAAAAGACTTGAGACTAGCATTACAACAAACAGCTGGCATTAACTGAGCCCGGGATAAAGCTGGTACAAGAAAATACACTTACTGAATGTCTCCATTCACTTGGATTCCCTATCAGGATTAGAAGTAGGTAATGTGTTGGGATTAGAACGGCTGGTGGAAGGCTTTCTGGTGAGGGCTGCTGGGAAACAGAAGTCGGGTAACCTGGAACATGGTGATGAAAACTAGCTATTTCTCAAGTGACCTGTGGGCCAGAGCACAGCTTGGCCCAAGCTCCCCAATAGGGTATCTATCAGTGAGTCGATTCGATTCAATAACTTTATTTCGATTCCTCAAGGAAATCATAAAAGTATACATCAGTTTAAAAAATACATAAACCATAAACCATAATAAAATCACAAAAACATTTCTATCTGATCTTATAGAAACATCATGATACATAGTTACATAATTCTGATTTCCACAGCTATATTCAGTAACGGTTTCTGATTACAAGAGCGGATCTAATGAAATTCAATACTGCATTACAGATCTTTACATTTGAAAGTGATAACAAAAATTCGTAACCTTCTTTATAATAAGACGTTCCGAGGGATAATAGTAATGGTCTGATGAAAGAATTTCTTGTGTCCTTATACAAAGTACAAAAAAGAATAAGGTGCAGGGTATTTTGCGAGACGTTATTATTGCAAGGGCAACAGGGTAACTTCTCCCTCCAACCCGCCTGCTTTGGGAAAGCAAAGAGGAAGTGTAAAGTACCAAGACGAAACCTAGTAAGATAAAAACGCCCTTGAGTATTCATAATGTATGTTAAATAAAATGGTCGCACTAATCTTCCCTGAACACGTAATACCTGTTCATTCATTTTTAAGGAACCCAATTTAAGGCTATACGCTTTTTTTTATAAGTTCCTTAGTAACCTTTTTAAGCGTATCAGGATTTCTAAACATGGTTTCTAACCCGATTTTATAGAAAGTATCCCTGACATATCGGAGCCATGGGATTTCCCCATAATGCTCAAGTTTAAGACAATCTGAAAGAATATCTTTTGTCAAATTCAAATCGTCAGATTGCCAAAGTTTAGACCATAATACTAAGGGTGCAATATGAATAGTATCGCGTACGAACTCAATTCCAACCTCACCATGACAAAATATATTTGAGGTACCCGAAGGAACAGATAGTAAGCGTTTTAAGAATTTGTTCTACATAATCTGCATCTTTTCACAGTTCTGTGACCCCCAAACACCAGCCCCGTAGGTCATAGCAGAAACACATTTAGCTTTGTACAAAGATATCATTTCAGCTATACGTCGTTGTCCTAACTTACTAGCAAAGCGAAAGAGAGCTTCAATTGACTGTGAAACCTTTTGGACTCGGGTTAACAACAGAGGTTCCCAGTTCAGTTTTTTGTTAAAAAGGTTACCCAGATAACTGAAGTTATCAACTTTCTCTATGTCAGAAACCCTCACCCTGTAATTGCGGATTTTAGTGTTTTTTGAACCGCAAGTCATGGCAAAAGATTTAGTAAAGATGACCCCAAGATCTAGTTCTCCCATAAATGTATCAAAGGCATTCAGACAAGTCTGCATGCTATTCGGGGTAAGGGTCATCAGGACAGTATCATCTGCATATGATAACATTGGAATTTTTTTCCCATTAATCTTAGGAAAATCAGCACCAGTTTCAATCAGAAAACCTTCTAAGCCATTTGTGTAAACCAGAAATAAAAAGGGAGCTAAAATACATCCCTGACGGACACCTTCAGTAGAAAAAATATGTCTAGTTTTTTCTCCTCCAGGACCATATCTAATCCTAACAGTTGTGGCGGTGTGTAACCTACGGAGCAGAGTTATCAAAGACTCCTCAAACCCCATAGCCTCCATCATACGCCACAATTTATCCCTGCATACTGTATCAAATGCACTGGACAAGTCCATGAATGCCAAGCAAATAGAATTTTTCCTGGCACCCATATACTTGCCCATAATCAATGCTAAATTCAAGCACTGCTCAGTTGTTCCCTTCCCTCTTCTGAACCCATACTGTGATTCTACAATGATCCCAGTTGATTCTGCCCAGTGAGTCACTGAATGGAAGAAGGGGTTCCATAGATGTCTGACCTAGTTGAAGGACCTCAGTGAAAAGATTTGTCTCAACATCCATGATGGGAGTCGCCGTTCAAGAAATTTGGATGTCCTACATTTCACCATTGAGTAGAAACCAGATTACCTGTGGCCGGTCCAAGGGGAGAAAGGAGACATGTCTCCAAGAAAGGTATTGAGTCTACCAAGCTCCTGTAAGTCATCTACAATTGTTAACTTGGTAGGTTTGGCAAACCCATCACCCAGGACACAGTCATTATCTGAATATGTTACAAAAAGAAAGTGCAGAGTTCGCAGTCCTCGCTTGTGGCAAATCAAGTGGGAGAAGTGGTGAGTCCGGCAGATTTAGGCGCAACTTCAGTTGAGGTCAGACCTGCGTCGGATAGAAATATCGGATCGCATCTGACATCAGTGAAGTCAGCATCGGTGTCATTGTGCCCAGGGCCAGCATGGATTGTGGTACCAGAAGTGGGGTTGGAAGAAGAGCCAGAGGCAAGACAGACTTAGAGGGTCCAACTAGCACTGAAGGCAAACCCACCGGCGGTATCCTAGTTGGAGAGCATCTCGGTTCCTTGGAACTTGGAGGCGTGCCAGGAGTTGTCAGCAGCGATCCCAAGAGCCAGAGAATGGCTGTGCAGGAACTCTTTGATCTGATATGAGGGCTGAAGGCACTGGAAACTCCAGCTGTGCCAGAAAAGCTGGGGAATCGGCTCTGAAGCCAGCTAGCTTCGAGACTGAGATTGAGAACAGAGGTGCCGCCCGAGAGTCTGCTCAGGCAAATGCGAATAGCACGAGGGGAAAGTATCCCGCTTTGATGTCTTATGTTTACCTGAAGACTTGGGAGTGTAACAAAAGACCAGCATCTGGAGCAGCTAGGTCGACTCCGGGAAAGGACCAAGATCGAACCTTGGACACAAAGCATGACATGGAACAGACTTGGCAGGAAGTCCTCTTATGCTTGGGGATTTAAAGTTTTGCCTTGCATTACCTAATGGCCTTTGGGTTCATCAAAGTGCAGACGCTGCAGTGCTTGAAGTCATGGCCTGACCAGGCTGTCTTGAAGGGATCCACCAGACATTTATTTGTGACAGTCCCTTAAGATCTTAAAAACCTGTTGTTTTTGGGATAACATTCATTGCACACTGAAGACATTTTGTTAGCTAATGTCTCAGAGAGAGACATAAAGAGAGCTCCAGATCTAAGTCTAGACATGTGAAAGAAAGGAACTAAAGTCAGTGCACAAGAGCGGTGCTTATAAATGCTCTGCATGTCATTTCTGGAGCGGAACGGTGTCAGTGCAGAGCCACATGGTGCCACCTTCAGGCATGCAGCGGTAATGCTGAAAGGTTTCCGGATCCAGTCTTCCACATTGTGAGGGTGATGAATTTGCAACTAGAAGTTTCTTTCAGAAAGACATTTCATCTACATTTGCTTCTGAATTCATCCACATGTCTCGTTTCTGGTTTAACTGCTGGGACCACCCCATACTTACGGAAAAACTCATACATGCATGGTATCCCACGTCAAAAACTCTAATGAAGGCATGTTTTGGGGGAAGTAGAGGATCTACCTTAATCATACCCATGAACATGTTGCTGTCAGATGAAGGTTAACATTAAAATGAAATCCATCCACTTAGTGGGGATGTGGAAGGTATGCCACCCAGTAACAGAATACTCAGTGCACATTTCAAAATACAGTTTTGATCACTTATTGCATGCCAAATGGATTAAGCCAAGAGTACCAAAACTGCACTCCAACTTGATTTCCAACGTGTCTGGTTCAGCATCTGTGGGCTCCATTAAAAGCTTGCACAAAGATGATATCCTCAATCTCAGGAATGAGCACTGAGAATCGAATCTGGAACCTTTCTAGTACTGAATGAAGGAAAGAAGTCCTTTTTTAAACTGCATAGAAAAAAGTAAAATTTAAAAAAAAATGCAAGAAGATTTCCTGACCAGTCAATCAATGTGAGAGATGGGCCCTACAACAAAAATCGCGAAGAAATGCAAGTAGCAAAGCACATGCATTTCAATAGGTCCCACAACTGTAGCAAGGGCACTCTGAAGTACTCTTTGTATGTATTTACAACACTGCATTCACCCCATAAATACTCTGCCACAGAACATTCTGTAAAGTGGCCAATTCCACTAATAAAGGGTGCAAATAACCACAATTGTTATCTCTTGGTGGCACTATGACTAAGTTAGTATGGACCTTGCACATTTGTTTTGCTTTGCAAAATACCTAGGCAACATTTGTTTTGTCGCGATGGAGAAGATGATGGAACCATACCACAGAAGAGAACCGATAGTTGTGTTTTGTGTTCTGACCGAGGTCTTGGAGGAGTACCAGTGGATGACGGAGTTCTGCGGATCTTACTGGGTGATACAGCCTTGAGCGCCCTGAAAGCAGAGCTGCTTTTTGCTTTACAAAGGGAATTGCAATTCTAAATGCACTGGCATCCTTTAGTCCCTGTCTTACCTTATTTTGGAAGTGAAAGTCTATAAAACTACATAAGAAATCTTGGAGATGCAGGAAATTCGATTCTCGTATAGAATCCTATGCATTTTTATTGCAGCAATAAATTTCTCTGAAGTAGTAGTGCTGTGGTTTCACTTAATGTGCTTTGAGATCAAGACGGAGGACCAGAGTTGAATTCTTATTGTTTTTTTGCCATTAGAAGTGTAAATTCAAAGCAGATGCCAAGATATAGAAGCATTTATGAATAGACAAAAACATTTAAGAGCAAAGTAGCTTTTGTGGGTAGTACGGTCATGGCACCTGTGTGCAGGGACACGGTTCAAAGCATGTGTTAAATAAGCAGGGGTCTTCTCCAAAACATTGGTTTAGGAGAGAACTTAACGACAGACACTATTGTGTATAAAATGAATGTTTTAAACATGTCAAAAGAAGAGGAGCTCATCACTGGAACCCCAATCATGCGACACCGGTGAAAGAATGCAATGTGGTTCTGGTGGCAGATGCAAGGGTGCCACAAGACAATCTGCTGACTCCATCAAATGCTCCGATTTAGCACTGTCCTTCGTTTCTCAAACAGTGTGAACTCATGAAGACTTCAGTTGTGATTGCCTGCAGCCTCACTGCATGTTTGAACGCGCTCTAACTACAATAATTTCAAAATACTGATGATGGTTCAGAACGTATTGGAAACCAATATAGACATTCTCTATTGTGCACACAATTTCAGGCAGTGAAATGTAAGAGCCACCAACAATCCCACTGGTTAAGAGAGGACTTCCTGGTTATAAAACTTAAGAAATTGTAACTGCATGGCTGACCATTCAGCAATACATTGATTAAATGGCTATATCTACCTCTTGTGCTAATCTGAAGGCACATCCATACTGTTCGCCATCATTATTTCGGCACAGCACCTTTATTCCAGTGTTGATAACCTGCGATTGGAAAAACACAATATAAAACGTCAGTGGAAATCGACCTTTATTTGCTCATTTACAAAATTACTTAAAAAGTCTGCATGCAATAAAAAAAACTGATACTACCCTCAAGTTTTCCCAGAAACTTGCCAACTGAAAACATTAGCTTCTTGGTGAATTCAATACCTTTACCTGTAACTTACTCCTTCCCAGCTATTTCACAACAGCAGCAGTTGCAGTTAGGTCTAAAAAAGAACACTTTAAAGGATGATGTTACTTTAAAATAGTAAGGGAACTGGGCACGTATGCACAAGGACTTTCTCTACAACTAGCTGTCAAGCAGCAGCCCATTTGTTTCTGACACGTATGGCTCATGCACAACATTATAGTTAGGCGATAGGGTGGTGGGACTTGGAACAGAGGAACAGCTGAGTCTAAGAGTATGAATCCCAATAAGGATATTTTTCTGTACTCTTCATCCAGCCTGTCTTTTATCTGAACTAGCTGGAAGAAGATCACACAGCCAAAGGCAGGTAGTTAACTGCATAGGTCTACTAAAACCCACAAAAAGGTTGCAAGGGACTTCCAGGTTAAAACAAGCATCTGTAGTAAAACTCAAATTCGTAGAGCAATATTAGCAAAAAGAAAGCAAAATGGCCTACTTAGACTGCAAAATAATGCAAAGCATCTTTGGAAAGCGAGCGGTCTTCGTTTGGTGCAAAGACATTACATTTTTTTAAGAACTGGCATGCCACTAATAGTGTTGCTTCAAGAAATAAACCTTGACCGGTAAAAAGCGTCACAGTCCGCTTTTTACCCAGTTATAGTTCACCAAAGTGAGAAAAAAAAAGACGGTCCAACATTCTAAGTGATTTAGCTCTACCTAAAAATCGTAGGGACTGGGAAACAAAGATTGTGGCAGGTTACATTCAGCTCAAGAAGCACATGCTCTGATTAAACAAGCATTGGTAAAGGTTTCACCTATGTGATTAATGAGCTTTTGTTTGTTTTAAGTTGTAGCTTGCTGAGTGGTTGTACAATACAAGTTACAGAAATTATGTTAAAGTGTTATGACTTGCTTGTGTACAAAAAGGCAATATATTGAGCTATTACTAGTAGTATAGTGTAGGTACGTAATAGCAAAATTTTGAAAAATGAAAGAGGAAAATAACAGAATTTGTAGATGTAATAGCAATAGTATGTGTTTAGAAGAGTTCTGAATTTTTTAAGACACAAGGGAAACCCAACAGATAGCTAAGTACCATGGGTATAACAACGTTATAGTGAACAAAACGGTCCTTAGCTTATTTCAGAATCAACAGCACAATACTGTATAGAAACACAATGGAAAACTATACGTGTTATAAAATTTCCAAACCCAGCCGGGAGAGGAGTTTATTTTATAAAGAAGCAATGTTCAATCCAATAATACAAATGTAATCACAAGACACAAGCCTGTGTCGTACATGAAAAGAAGGAAACAGAAAGATAGCATAAGGGTGAAAGGGGTGTCTATCAGGCAGAGAGCAAGGACAGGGCACTGTTAATAGGTAAAAAATCAATCACAGTATCGCCTGGAGTGGAATATAAACAATCTTATTGGTCAATATTGTAAATATGAACCCACTCATGGGTGTCGACGTTTCGATCCCTAATGCTCAAGTAGATACATGGGATCATCATCAGGACATTTGTAATGAACAAGACATGCCTGATTGTAAAAGAAGCCTGTTTAGGAGAAACGAAGAGAAAAAGATATTTCAAACAACTTAAGAGTAGTTTGCAGACGCATGCCAACTATGTATCGAAATCGCAGTGTGTGGCCAAGTGCACGGTGTTTGTGACTTAATCAAGCATCAGGTAACAGCATTTTCATACTCCTCGGAATCGCAGTGGCGTGCGTGAAGGGCTGCGAGAATCAGGGTGACGTGACGTGATGGTGAACCACTCAATTAATGGTCTACTGGGTATAAGGATTATTAATGTGGAGTGTCAGTGATAATCAAAGTATCGTGAATGAGGGCGAGGATGGCCTGTGGATTATAATATATAATGCACGTAAGGTGGAAGGTGTGCTACCCTTAAATGATTTAGTCCCGAGACATAATGCTAGGGAGGGAGTCAGGTTGGAATACCCTGACTTTCAAAGTAACACAAACCTTAGTTTCTTAATTAATAAAGCTGAACCGGAAAACGTACCACGCAGTAAACTGACATGGAGGTCTCTTCGGGGGTCCGGACGAAATTGGTAATGAAGGATAATTACACAGTGTTAATCGTTTTCAACCGCGAGGGATGGCGCTGAAAACAGAGAGGCGCATTTAATATCAGGCTACGGGGGAGGCTCTGTAAATAAGGGCGGCGCTCGGAGGGAGGGTCTTGCTTACCTTGATGTGCTCAAATGGCAAGCAATACGGAGTTTAAAAGTAACCGTGTAGGTAACAAGGACCATACAAGTGGGATCCCAACAATGTGGATTTTGACGCTGTAAGGCAAGGAGTAGGGAATGAATTAGTGCAAGCCACCGGGCGGGTCATGGCCGAACATATTGGAAGCTCCGCATTTACTTACTCAGTCCCGATGAGGACTCGTCTTCCCGTGGCTTCTCGGTCGATGCCGAATGCAAGTCAGTGGACTGCGAGAGCGCGCCGAATAGTAAACAGCCGCGCAGATCACATGACCTTCACTACGAGTGCCATGCCTGGGAGGCGGGATGTCTACTGTGCCCACACAATAACATCACAATTGAATTAAGAGACTTCACAAACTGTAATAGTCACAATTTGATTTATGCTATTCTATGTCCTTGCCCGCAGATGTATGTGGGCCAAACTACTCAAAAAATAAGGACCAGAATAAGTCAACATCGAAGCCGCATTAGGTGTGGTACTCCAAATGCACCCCTGGTTGAACATTATGCCAGCATGAAGCATACAGCGGATGACCTCCAATGGACAGTCCTGAAATCCGTCAAACTACCACAGAGGGGTGGTAACCTACAGCAGTTGCTAAATCGTGAGGAATTGAAATCCATCATTCAATTCAATACCATTCGGACCGGGCTCAATCGAAGTGAGGACTGGACTACGTTGCTCTGATTGAACATTGAACTATGACTCTATAAGATAAGACAGTAATGGACTAACCTTCTGGTTTAGTGCTGCGCAATGAATACTCCATGTCTAAATGGAAGACTGTAAATGTGACCTCCTGGAAGTGAATTACCAACTGTTGGACAGGCCACATGAAGGGCCGCTCTCCCCCGGTCCAACCAGGCCCGAGCCCAGCCACGCAAGTACCACACACCACCATTGCACGTCCACCGTCCCCGCAGGGACCCCTACACTCGAACCTGTTGACCGCGTAGGCCGACCCACTACCGGCCTGCGCGCCCATCCTGGGCGCCATCTTGGACACTCCACCACGAGGCCGCCTGGCCCCCGATCGACCTCAACCCTGGGCCTGGCCAGGCCTCAGACATTCCGGCACCAACATCCACCCAGGAGGTGAGCGGGCTACTTGGTCAGTCAATGGGAGCAAGAGGTGTCGATGGCTCTCCCCCGCCAAGTGCCGCTCGCCCATCGCCTCCCCGGGCGCTGGCTCCACCCCCCTGCTGGGTGTCTGGACTCCCTCATCCCGGACCTCCCGACCTCCAAGTGCGAGGGTCCGGACATCAAAGCACACCAGCCCTATAACTGGGGCAGCTGCAGAGCAGGACGGGAGTTGTATCTTGGAGTCGAGAGACGCAAAGAAGAACTCATCCTTGACGGACTACTGGCGCTGCCGTAGCTCTGTCTTGTGCACCCTCGTCTTGCCTGCTGGCGCTGCCGCGGCTTTGGGAACCACCCTATCCTTCATCGTCGTCGGGACCTGCTGGCGTGGCCGCGGACCGTCGTCTTCCTTCATCCATCTCGGGACCTGCTGGCTCCGCCGCGGCCCGTTCATCTACACCACCGAGCTCGAGGATTGAGAGCTATTTCCATCTTTTTGGTAACAAGACTGTCCCGCTACCCCTTTCCCAAACAGAGACCAGAATAGAGGGGACCCCTGAGTCCAGACCTCCTTGTACCATTCTACCGTACTTGAAGAATTGCCTATAAAGTATCGTTGAACTTTATCCTTGTGTGGTGTCCGTCTGTGGGGGGGAAGTTACTTGTCTGTACGATTCACTGGAGACGGCTCTCCCCGGAGACCTCTCCCCTTATCCTCGGCCGACCCTCCCGGTCCGTCTAACATTGGTGGCCAGCGGCGCGATCCGAATCACCGCATAAACCGTACAGAGAGTAGCTCACCCCACGGCGAATCACGATGTCAACTAAAGACAGCGGATCAACGGAGAAATTCCAGATGGAGAAATTGGACGAGTACAGCCATCGTGAACTTAAACAGTTCTGTATCGAATTAGGTATCGCTACCACCGGACTAAATACCAAAGATGACTTTAAGCAGGCCCTAGAATCTTGGGCAGAAACCGGGGCTGCCGGAACCCCCGATCAAAACATCGCAGCACAAACCCCCATGGCCCCTGAAGAGCGAAGAACGGGTCTCTCGCCAGACGAGATCCAGGAACGAGAAAGAACCCGACTACACGAGCTAGAAATGGCCCGGCTCAAAATGGACGTTGAACTGAAGTTGGCCGAACAGAAAATCAACTTAGAGCACCTGCGTCTCCGAGAAGAAAGAGAGGAGAAACAGAGACAAAGGGAGCTCGAGGAAAAGAAACTGGCATATGAACATGAGCGGAAACTAGCTGAAATCGACCTACGCAAACAGAATAAAGAAGCAGGGGTGTCCGAGCAACCCCACACTCCAGGGGCAACAGAGAAGAAGGTACACATCCCCAAGGATGTCGTTCGAGAATACTTCCGAGAGGACGACATCCAGCAATGGTTTAAGGCCTATGAAATCGCTATGACTGCACACCGGATCGATAGAAGCGATTGGGGGGCCGGTCTGTGGGGGAGATTCCTCAATGAGGGCCGCGACGCCCTGCTGCAACTCCCGGACCACCAGATGACCTCCTATGACCATATGAAAGCTGCACTCCTCACCCGCTATGGCCTCACACCCGCGATGTACCGTCAGAGGTTCCGAGACTGCACCCGCATCCCGGGTACAACTTGGGTGGACTATGTCAATTACTTTAGCCGAGCCTTCGAGGGCTGGATCAAAGGAAGCAAGGTCACAACCTACGAACAACTGTTCAATCTTATGGTATGGGAGCATCTGTCGAACAATTGCTTCATTGAACTTCGCCAGCACCTCCTCGACAGCAAGTTAACGGATCCCCGGCAGCTCGCAGCCGAAGCTGACCGGTGGGAGATCACCAGAGTGGGTCGAAATGGGTCCTACGAACAGAACCGGAACAACAATGGTCAGCACCGTCCCCGAGGAGGAGGAGGCCAAGGACGCGGAAGAAGCAACGCTCCGGTCACCCCCACTACCAGCACCACCCCCCCGGCCAACCGGGGCAGCACCCCAGCGCGACCGGGATATCGAGCCAATGTTACCTGCCATCGATGCCAACGAGTCGGACACTATGCAAACGACCCAAACTGCCCCCAGTACCAGAGCCCAAGACCCCGCCAAGTAGCCGCTGCTGCTCTGGGGGAGGAACAGATCTCAGAGGAACAAGAAGAATATGAACAGGAACACCAAGAATGGGAGCCAGCCGCCATGGCTCTCGCCTGCCTAGGGGGGAGAGACATGGTCCCGCGGGTCCCCCTACCCGCTAATACCCAGAAGTACAGCCAATGGGTGGGCATCAATGGACGCCGGGCTGAAGCCCTTCGTGACACTGGGGCCAGTGTAACAGCCGTCCGCTGTCACCTGGTGACCCCCGAACAATACTTACCAAACATTCTCTGCCCTGTACGTTCAGCCGATAACTCAGAAAGTCTGTGTCGGATGGCCTGCGTCCCCTTCGAATGGGGAGGGGTCTCCGGCATGTTGAAGGTGACGGTCCGAGATGATGCCCCCGTAGACTGCCTCCTGGGTAATGACCTGGAAAGCTCTCCATGGGCAGCAGTCGAACGAAAAGAGCACCTGGGGATGTTGGGCGTCCCGGACTGGGCGTGCGTCACCACCCGGTCCATGACCGCCCGTGCCAACCCCCGCCCAGAGGAACCCGAATGGCCGGCGCCACCGCCTCCGGTCGCCCCCGCCGAAACCACCGACCGTGACGTCCCCCCCGAACCAGCTCAACCTCCAGACCTCGCTAACCCCGACCAGTGGCCTCAAGAGGGGGGGCCCACGCAAGAACAATTTCGCCAAGAACAAAAGACCTGTCCCTCCCTCGAGGGGCTCCGCCAGCAAGCGCTAGCCCAAAGCGCAGGGGATACCTCCGGAACTCACTGGGTCTACTGGGACAATGATCTGCTGTACAGTGAGCAAAGAATCGCGGAGCTGGGGGCCAGCCGAGTCCTAGTGGTACCCCTCCGTTTTAGAGACTTTCTGCTAAACCTGGCCCACGATGTCCCCCTGGCAGGACACCTGGGTCAAGACAAAACCTATAGCCGCCTGGTGACCCACTTCTTCTGGCCCAAAATGAGGGACAATGTACACCAGCGTTGCCGATCTTGCCCCACGTGCCAAGCCAGTGGAAAGAGCGGCCGCAAACTGAAAGCCCCCCTGCAACCTTTTCCCGTGGTCACCACCCCGTTCGAGAGGGTCGGAATCGATATCGTAGGGCCCCTGGACCCGCGCACAAAACAAGGCCATCGATTCATCCTGGTGCTAGTGGACCACGCCACCCGCTACCCGGAGGCTGTTCCCCTGCGGACTGTGACAGCCCCGGTAGTCGGCCGGGCTCTGATGGGGATCTTCTCCCGGGTGGGCTTCCCCCGGGAGGTCGTCAGTGACAGAGGCACGAACTTTATTTCGAAATATATGAAGTCTCTCTGGCAACAGTGCGGGGTTACCTACCGGTTCACGACCCCCTATCACCCTCAAGGAAACGGACTCGTTGAGCGGTTCAACCGCACGCTCAAAGGGATGATCGGGGGGTTGGAAGAGCCCCTCCGTCGCCAGTGGGATGTGCTGCTGCCGTGCCTCCTCTTCGCCTATCGAGAGGTTCCCCAGAAGTCCCTGGGCTTCAGCCCATTTGAACTGCTATATGGACACCCCGTGCGGGGGCCGCTCAGCCTAGTCAAGGAAGGCTGGGAGATGCCCCCTCTAAAGAACCCACCAGATGTTTTCCGCTACCTCCTAACCCTCCGCAACCAGACCCGGCGATTCCGAGAACTAGCAAAAGCCAACCTAGAGGCCAGTCAAGAGGACATGAAAAGGTGGTATGACCGGAATGCCTCCTCCATCGAATTTGAACCTGGGCAACAGGTATGGGTGATGTCCCCCACCGAACCCTGCGCCCTACAAGACAAGTGGACAGGGCCCTTCAAAGTGGTCGAGCGCAAGGGTCCGGCTACCTATCTCATCGACTTGGAATCTTCCCGGAACCCCCTCCGGGTCCTCCACGCTAACAGACTGAAACCGCACTTTGTACGGACAGAACTCAGCCTCCTGATGGCCACAGACAATGGGGCTGAAGAGGACTCCGAGCCCCTCCCTGACCTCCTACGGACTCGGGAGAAAGACGGCTCCGTAGATGGGGTCCGACTCTCAGAGGCCCTCACCCGAGAGCAACGCCAGGAGTGCCGAGTTCTCCTGTCACAATTCGCCAGCCTGTTCTCCCTCACCCCAGGTGTCACTTCCTGGTGTACGCACGATGTGGACACGGGGGACAGCCCCCCTATCCGCCACCGGGCCTACCGCGTGCCAGATCGGGTACGGGCCTGCATCCAGGAAGAAGTAGCCAAAATGCTCACGCTCGGGGTCATCGAGCCCTCAGACAGCCCCTGGGCCAGCCCTGTAGTACTGGTCCCCAAAGCCGCTGCCCCCGGCACCACACCAGAACTCCGGTTCTGCGTCGACTACCGGGGCTTGAATGCGGTCACCAGGACAGACGCACATCCCATCCCCCGGGCAGATGAACTAATCGACCGCATGGGAGCTGCCCGCTACCTCAGTATCTTCGACCTGACGGCGGGCTACTGGCAAATCGGCCTCACACCCCGGGCACAAGAACGTTCTGCCTTTTCCACTCCCGATGGCCATTACCATTTCACAGTCATGCCCTTCGGCATGAAGAATGCCCCAGCAACATTCCAACGGCTCGTCAATCAGGTCCTGGCGGGGCTCGAAGGATTCAGCGCCGCCTACCTAGACGACATCGCTGTATACAGCAACCATTGGTCCGAGCACCTCCACCACCTCCGAGCAGTGCTGCAAGCCCTTCAGCGAGCTGGCCTCACGATCAAGGCCAGCAAGTGTCAAATTGGGCAAGGGTCTGTAACCTACCTCGGGCACCAGGTGGGAAGCGGCCTGGTGGCCCCTCTGCAGCTAAAAATTGCCGCCATCCAGTCCTGGCAGCCCCCCATCACCCAGACCGAGGTACGAGCCTTCCTGGGCCTCACGGGCTATTACCGAAGGTTCGTGAAAGACTATGGTACTATCGTGAGGCCCCTCACAGAACTCACGTCAAAAAATCAGCCCCAGAAAGTCAACTGGACCCCAGAGTGTCAAGCTGCATTTGAACAATTGAAAGCCGCCATGTGCTCCGCCCCTGTGCTCCAGGCCCCCGACTACAGCCGGGAGTTCATCGTCCAGACGGATGCCTCCGACCATGGCATTGGGGCAGTCCTGTCTCAAGTGAACACCGAAGGCCGTGATCAACCGGTGGCCTTCATCAGCCGGCGACTCCTACCACGGGAACAACGCTGGAGCACCATAGAGAGGGAGGCCTTCGCGGTGGTATGGGCCCTCAAGAAGCTCCGGCCCTACCTTTTTGGCACACACTTTCGGGTACAGACCGACCACCGACCCCTGCAGTGGCTGATGCAGATGCGGGGGGAAAACCCGAAGTTACTACGCTGGTCCATCTCCCTACAAGGGATGGACTTCACAGTTGAACACCGGCCTGGGCCAGATCACGCCAACGCAGATGGCCTGTCCCGGTTCTTCCGCCTCGACGAGAAGAGTCCCCAAGAGGATGGGTAACTCTCCCCGCCTTCAGCTGGGGGGGACGCATGTTGGACAGGCCACATGAAGGGCCGCTCTCCCCCGGTCCAACCAGGCCCGAGCCCAGCCAAGAAAGTACCACACACCACCATTGCACGTCCACCGTCCCCGCAGGGACCCCTACACTCGAACCTGTTGACCGCGTAGGCCGACCCACTACCGGCCTGCGCGCCCATCCTGGGCGCCATCTTGGACACTCCACCACGAGGCCGCCTGGCCCCCGATCGACCTCAACCCTGGGCCTGGCCAGGCCTCAGACATTCCGGCACCAACATCCACCCAGGAGGTGAGCGGGCTACTTGGTCAGTCAATGGGAGCAAGAGGTGTCGATGGCTCTCCCCCGCCAAGTGCCGCTCGCCCATCGCCTCCCCGGGCGCTGGCTCCACCCCCCTGCTGGGTGTCTGGACTCCCTCATCCCGGACCTCCCGACCTCCAAGTGCGAGGGTCCGGACATCAAAGCACACCAGCCCTATAACTGGGGCAGCTGCAGAGCAGGACGGGAGTTGTATCTTGGAGTCGAGAGACGCAAAGAAGAACTCATCCTTGACGGACTACTGGCGCTGCCGTAGCTCTGTCTTGTGCACCCTCGTCTTGCCTGCTGGCGCTGCCGCGGCTTTGGGAACCACCCTATCCTTCATCGTCGTCGGGACCTGCTGGCGTGGCCGCGGACCGTTTGTAACCACCACCTTCATCGGGACCTGCTGGCTCTGCCGCGGACCGTCGTCTTCCTTCATCCATCTCGGGACCTGCTGGCTCCGCCGCGGCCCGTTCATCTACACCACCGAGCTCGAGGATTGAGAGCTATTTCCATCTTTTTGGTAACAAGACTGTCCCGCTACCCCTTTCCCAAACAGAGACCAGAATAGAGGGGACCCCTGAGTCCAGACCTCCTTGTACCATTCTACCGTACTTGAAGAATTGCCTATAAAGTATCGTTGAACTTTATCCTTGTGTGGTGTCCGTCTGTGGGGGGGAAGTTACTTGTCTGTACGATTCACTGGAGACGGCTCTCCCCGGAGACCTCTCCCCTTATCCTCGGCCGACCCTCCCGGTCCGTCTAACACCAACTGGTTAATTAATGTGTTTTTATTAATTATTATTCACCGTTTCTAAAGTCACCTTTACACCATCACCTTGTTTGCACCTGCACTCCATCCCCCGTATCTATCCATTACAAGATGGCCCCCACAGTAGACATCCCGCCTCCCAGGCATGGCACTCGTAGTGAAGGTCATGTGATCTGCGCGGCTGTTTACTATTCGGCGCGCTCTCGCAGTCCACTGACTTGCATTCGGCATCGACCGAGAAGCCACGGGAAGACGAGTCCTCATCGGGACTGAGTAAGTAAATGCGGAGCTTCCAATATGTTCGGCCATGACCCGCCCTGTGGCTTGCACTAATTCATTCCCTACTCCTTGCCTTACAGCGTCAAAATCCACATTGTTGGGATCCCACTTGTATGGTCCTTGTTACCTACACGGTTACTTTTAAACTCCGTATTGCTTGCCATTTGAGCACATCAAGGTAAGCAAGACCCTCCCTCCGAGCGCCGCCCTTATTTACAGAGCCTCCCCCGTAGCCTGATATTAAATGCGCCTCTCTGTTTTCAGCGCCATCCCTCGCGGTTGAAAACGATTAACACTGTGTAATTATCCTTCATTACCAATTTTGTCCGGACCCCCGAAGAGACCTCCATGTCAGTTTACTGCGTGGTACGTTTTCCGGTTCAGCTTTATTAATTAAGAAACTAAGGTTTGTGTTACTTTGAAAGTCAGGGTATTCCAACCTGACTCCCTCCCTAGCATTATGTCTCGGGACTAAATCATTTAAGGGTAGCACACCTTCCACCTTACGTGCATTATATATTATAATCCACAGGCCATCCTCGCCCTCATTCACGATACTTTGATTATCACTGACACTCCACATTAATAATCCTTATACCCAGTAGACCATTAATTGAGTGGTTCACCATCACGTCACGTCACCCTGATTCTCGCAGCCCTTCACGCACGCCACTGCGATTCCGAGGAGTATGAAAATGCTGTTACCTGATGCTTGATTAAGTCACAAACACCGTGCACTTGGCCACACACTGCGATTTCGATACATAGTTGGCATGCGTCTGCAAACTACTCTTAAGTTGTTTGAAATATCTTTTTCTCTTCGTTTCTCCTAAACAGGCTTCTTTTACAATCAGGCATGTCTTGTTCATTACAAATGTCCTGATGATGATCCCATGTATCTACTTGAGCATTAGGGATCGAAACGTCGACACCCATGAGTGGGTTCATATTTACAATATTGACCAATAAGATTGTTTATATTCCACTCCAGGCGATACTGTGATTGATTTTTTACCTATTAACAGTGCCCTGTCCTTGCTCTCTGCCTGATAGACACCCCTTTCACCCTTATGCTATCTTTCTGTTTCCTTCTTTTCATGTACGACACAGGCTTGTGTCTTGTGATTACATTTGTATTATTGGATTGAACATTGCTTCTTTATAAAATAAACTCCTCTCCCGGCTGGGTTTGGAAATTTTATAACACGTATAGTTTTCCATTGTGTTTCTATACAGTATTGTGCTGTTGATTCTGAAATAAGCTAAGGACCGTTTTGTTCACTATAACGTAGAAGAGTTCTGAAAACATTTGGGCT
Source organism: Lissotriton helveticus (assembly GCF_964261635.1). Classification (NCBI taxonomy): domain Eukaryota; kingdom Metazoa; phylum Chordata; class Amphibia; order Caudata; family Salamandridae; genus Lissotriton; species Lissotriton helveticus. The sequence continues at coordinate 1,038,224,852 of NC_136063.1, forward strand.
AGGTGCAACTGCACCTGCTGCACCATTCAATTCATGCCCTAGCTTTGTTACTGCCTATTTAGTAGTAAACTATAGCAATATTTGGTGTTTAGAGGAGTTATGACAACTTTTGGCCCTGGTGCCACTGCACCCACTACACTATTCAAATCATGACCTTATAGCCTGCAAGATAACTACTCATGTGATTGTCTGTTTAGTTGTAAGATTTAGCAATATTCTGTGTTTAGTGAGGACCCTAGAGCTTTGGGCCACAGAGCCTCTGCACCCGCGAGGTCACTGCAATTGTGACTGCCTGTTTAGTAGTTAAATATAGCAATATTATGTGGTTAGAGGAGTTCTGACAACTTTTGGGCCTGGTGCTACTGCACCTGCTGCACCATTCAAATCATGACCCGGTTGTCTGCAACGTAACTGCACTTACTGTTTAGTAGTAAAATATAGCATAGCTCTTGTGTATATATGTATATATCTTGTTTCCTCACTCCGCTCGCTTTTTGCTGGATACTCGCCGCTTATTTGGGGAGCAAACTCCACGGCAGAGCCACGCCGTCTCACAGCTCCACAACCTCCCTAAAGGGGAAAACGGAGAGCACTCACGGGAAAAGTTGAACAGCTTTAATCCAACTTTCAATTTTACATGGGCATTTACCACAAACAAACCAACGCGTTTCGCTCCGCCAGTCTGTGGATGGGTGTGTGTGGGCAGGGCAGCGTAGGAGGGGGTCCCTAAGCAGTTGACTGTAGGCCTCAGTGTGGCTGCAGGCAGGCGTGAAGACAAATTAGCCCCCGTTACCTACGGTGGAACGGCGCCAGCCTGTGTCGCAGAGCACAAGTGGGGAGCCTCTGCGGGCCGGGGCGACATGATCCCCGTGGTATGCATACAATGTAGGTAGGGACCCCCAGCCAGGGAGAGTTAATGCCCCCGCAGCCTTACTTGTGGGATCCTGACATGGTATGTGTTGTACCGTCCTCCCAGTCACTGTTGTGGTGCATCCATGCGTGGTGGGCGCCGGTCTTCAGGTGTGATGGGCCTACCCAGCCAGGCATGTGAAGTAGGCCGTGATGCCAGAAGTCAGGGCAGTAGCTCAGCCAGCCGGTCCGGGAGCCCACAGCATCGGCAGCATAGCTCTCTGAGGTAGTCGGTAGGCAATGGGCAAGGCGCGAGCCCGGTCTCCTAAGGCCATATCAGTACAGTATCCATCGGCTGCAGAGAATTGTGGCCCACGTGGGGGGCCGGCGAAGCAGTACAGGCATGGCTGCCACAGTAGCGATGGCAGCCCGCGCAACGTTTCAGGTGCCCCGGGTGACCGCATGAACCCCTGGGGTCGCCAGCAGATAGCAGGCAGAGTGCGAGCCCGGTGTCTCCAGATCACAGCAACCAAGTCCTCAGCGGTAGCAGGGATTTGTGGCCCATGTGGGGGGCCAGTGTATCGGCACAGGCCCGGCCACCCTAACAGCAATGGCAGCCCGTGCTGCATCCCAGGCGCTCCCACCGACAGCAGGAACCCCCAGGGCCACCAGCGAGACGCGGACAGGTCTCCCAGGTTCGACACAGCACTGTCCGCACCAGCATCAGGGAGTTGCGGCCTACGTGGTGGGCAGGAGTATAGGTAAAGGCCCGGCCTCCACAGCAGTGATGGCGGCCCGCACCACGTTTCAAGCACCCTCACCCTCACGAAGAGTAGAGCTCAGCAACTTATCCGCAGAGCGCGTTCAGAAACATGTGGCTGCCGGTTATACAGCCACAGCTCTCCTCTGAAGCCGGATAAAGCAGCTCGGCCACCAGAGCTCGCTCAGCACGTAGCCATCTTACCACTGGCGAGATCACGCCCCCCATAGCTCTTGTATATTAACTTGATTTTCAAAGCAAGTTTATTACATTTAGAATTTAATCATAATGACCAAATAGATTAAGTTGAAAAAAATCAATCCGATAATGCCTACTAAGTGCAAAGAAAACTAAGTAATAAAAAGCAGGAATTCCCACATACTGTTAAAAGCTGTCTGCCTTTTCCATGTGAAGAGCTCTTATCTTGACAGTGAATGGGGCTTCAACAGTGTGAACAGCTTTACTAGAATTATTGTAAATGAGTGAGGGGGTGTGAGTGAGGGGGTGTGAGAGTGAGGGGGTGTGTGAGGGGGTGAGGGGAGGTGAGGGGGGGTGTGGGGGCGTGTGAGGGTGAGAGGGTGGGTGAGGGGGTGTGAGGGTGAGGGGGTGTGAGGGGGTGTGTGAGGGTGGGGGGAGTGAGGGTGGTTGTGGGGGCGTGTGAGGGTGAGAGGGTGGGCGAGGGGGGTGAGGGTGTGTGTGACAGTGAGGGTGTGAGGTGGTGTGAGGGTAAGGGGGTGTGAGGGGGTGTGTGAGGGGGTGTGTGAGGGGGGTGAGGGTGTGTGAGGGTGAGGGGGTGTGGGAGGGTGAGGGGGTGTGGGAGGGTGAGGGTGAGGGAGAGGTTGAGGGGGTGAGGGGGTGTGGGAGGGTGAGGGAGAGGTTGAGGGAGTGGTTGAGGGGTGAGGGAGTGGTTGAGGGAGTGGTTGAGGGGGTGTGGGAGGGTGAGGGAGTGTTGGGGGTGTGAGGGAGTGGTTGGGGGGGGTGTGGGAGGGTGAGGGGTGTGGGAGGGTGAGGGGTGTGGGGAGGGTGAGGGGGTGTGGGAGGGTGAGGGGGTGTGGGAGGGTGAGGGGATGTGGGAGGGTGAGGGGATGTGGAGGGTGAGGGGGTGTGGGAGTGGGTGAGGGGGTGAGGGAGTGGGTGAGGGGGTGAGGGAGTGGGTGAGGGGGTGAGGGAGTGGGTGAGGGGGTGAGGGAGTGGGTGAGGGGGTGAGGGAGGGGGGTGGGGTGGGTGAGGGGGTGAGGGAGTGGTTGAGGGAGTGGTTGAGGGAGTGGTTGAGGGAGTGGTTGAGGGAGTGGTTGAGGGAGTGGTTGAGGAGTGGTTGAGGGGGTGAGGGA